>NC_136430.1:458748499-459225999 GCF_052849685.1 Lactuca virosa
TCATCTAATATAATATGATCACGGGGTGCACTAGTCAAATTCAGGGCTCTTGGTAGCTTTCGTGGGTCAAATACTTCAACTTCAATCATCCAAGTTCAATGCATCAACTCTCATCGTTTGTGACTATCTACTTGTGCAATATAGAAGGTCAGACGTTGACTTTTGAGATGAAAAAAAGAACCTTTCAATCAGAATTTTATGAATGTTATAACAAGTTGTATAATTAGTTAAAACTTCACAACATTTTAACACTAGAAGTCAGAGACAGAGAGAGTAAGGCCTTTCTTTGTATGCTTCAGACTTTTGAAATCAAACAAACATACTTTTTTAATATTTTTCCAAAAGAAATCTAAACAAAACTTGTGACTGACATATCTTTAACCCCAGAAAAATCCCTGTATAAAAATTTCTTACGGACTTGAATGAAAAGAAACTCATAACATTTCAATGTCCAGATGAAAAACTACTAAGCGTTTGATGTCTGTAACTCTGCATATAGCTATCATCTTCACTTTCAGAGGCTGTATCAACTTCATCTTCACTAAAATCATTATTTACTGTGGCTGAATGTTTAACCATTTCTTCATCACCACCAATGCCCAAAATGCCTACAGATTAGCCACAGCCACCAAAAAATCATAACTTTTCACCATTTTTGGCTTTCACAAGTAATAAAGATTAGTCAGAACATACCTCGCTCAGAGAACTTTCCTCTTTGGGGGGTTTTCATTGTTTCAGAAGAAAAGAAGACAAAAAAAATTAATGTGGATTTTGCGAATTCTAGAAACGTCTAGTATATATTATGGGAGAATATAAGGAGGGCCCACTATTTGTTCCGATGCATCTTAGAACGCTCATTCTTAATCTAACGTGTATAAAAGAACACTATACAATACATGCACAACTTGGCCATATATTATACATATAGAATTTTCAAAAAAAAAACATAGCAAGTAGCCCTGGATCCTTGGAAACTTTGATCATCCACGGTTTTTAAAAAGGATATTTTTCTCTTTTATGACTGATTGTAAAGATGGTTTAATAGATACTAATTGACTTTTTAAACCATCAATCCATCATGCATGGCTTTTAAAAGGATTGTTTCACCAGAATATCTAGACAAGTATTGTAAAAATCCAATAAAACACATTTGATAAAGACATAATCAGTGTAAATATTGCTAGAATCAATTAAAATATTGCAAACCACCTTGACAGAGTCAGTAAAGATTTTTAATGACCCCACTTGATAAACAAGGCAAAAAAGAAAAAGGCCCAAATGCGTACAACACATAATCTATTATCATAGCAATCTCAAAGTCAATTGGGTTTTTATAAAGCAAATCAAATTGCTTAATTGTATGTTATTTGGCAGAAAACACATAAAGCAAATCAAATTGCTTAACTGCATTCATGCTAACATTCTGCAAAGCCCTTTGCTGCTCTCTTTGTCATTTCCATTGAGCAGTATTTGTCATTGAATAAACACCAACAAAGAAATTATATGGTAACAAAATCATTATATTAAAGTAAGTTATAAATTACTAACAATCGTAAAGTTTCATCAATAGTCATCCAACTAGCATTTGATACACGAATTAAGCAATGACCCATCAATCTCCTCAAACATAAAGCCATTCACAATCTTCCTTATGTTGATTTACTAGTAGTTGTTGTTATGCATTCCATTTCCATCCCAGTTAAGCAAATTTCGTCTGTGGATTCAAGATCCCAAATTAAAGAAATGGATTGAAGCTGTCATGTCTAATTTGATCTTTAGCACATATATTATGGAGATTTAAAATTAATAACTTTATAGTTTCAACAGTAGCTATAGAATTACATCACTCATACATCTCATCATCCATTCAAAATTGCTATAGAATCAAATGTTATGCTCAATTGATAAAACAATTACCTCTTGATTGATTAAGATTTAAGCCTCGGAAGAAACTTTTGAACTCCTAAAATCTTTTTTAAGATCAGCAACCCTCTTCATGCAAGCCGCCTTTGATCTTCCAGGGACAGCAGCTGTGATCTTCTCCCACCTCAAGGCTGAATCTTTAGGGAAAGCTTTTAAAGCATTGAGCAGAGCTATGTCCTCGGCGGAGCTCCAACTTCCACCATTACTGACCTGCTCCCTTTCATTCTCGATAACCTCATCAACCCTCTTGTCCACTGCCTTTCTATCTTTCAAAAACTTTGAAAAAGAATCTGAGTCGCCGATTTTCCTTTCGCCCATCGATTTCGCCATCTTCACCACACTCTCCACCTTATGGCGCCCAGAAAACACCTCCGCCACCGCCTCCCACCGCCCTGGCATCCCTACAGGATTCTTCACCATCTGCTTCTTCAACAACTCCAGATCTCCTTCACTCCATTCTTTATCTTCCACCACAATAACATTGGAATCGCTCTTGTTGCTGGGCTTTGGAGTTTCGTTCACGACGACAGCCGGGACCGATATGAAATCTTGATCGGGTTTTTTTGTCTTGAATCTTGATCTTTTTAATGGTTCGGGTTCTGGGGTTTGTCGAGGACTTTGGGGCTGGATGGCCGGACCAAGACCGACCCGGATGTCGCCAGCGGTCAGGGAGGGAGGAGCAAAGGGGCCTACGAGGAGAGATAATGAGAACCAGATGAAGATGGATTGCAGAGGATCAGATTGGAAGTAGAAAAGGGAGAGGGTTAGGAGGAGGGCAGAGAGGGAAAGAGAGACAAAGAGAGCAGGCTTGTGGAGATCATCAAGGTTTTCGGATTTGGGGGTAGTTTTTGGGGTTGATCGGGATTGAAGGACGAATCTGGGTCTGCTTTCTTCGTCAAAGAACTCCATGGGAGTACAAGCTTCTACAGAAAGCAGATCTGGATCGTGGTTTCTACAAGGAGGTAGACTATGAACTTTGCATTATAATTAAGGTTTTTTCAATAAAAAAAACTTACATTTTGATAAAAACTCAATTTTTATTTATTATTTTGTTTTTTTCCCTAAAAAAAACCCTACATTTTACATCTTTTTCCTTTTAGACCTAATTTTATTAGACAAAACTGCACAAATGATCCATGTGGTTAGCTCCAAATTGTCACTTTGGTCCAAAAAAGTTTGGACTAGCACCACAAGTCCAAACTTTTTATTTTGTTGCGATTTTTGTCAAATTTTCTTTGAACTTTGTTATAATGATGATTTTACCCTCTGTATTTTATTTTTTCAATTTTCTTTTACTTTAAAACATTTTAATTTAAGAAAAAAAACAAATAGAAACCAGGACCCACCCCACTCCCTTCCCCAACCCTCATTTTCTCTCTCTCGTCTCTCATCTCTCTCACAGGTAACATAACCACCGGAACACCACCACCTCCACCAGAAAAGATGAATGCCACCACCCAAAAGCATCAATTTTTGTCGAAGACAAACGAACCCTCAATTTTTCGGTGATTTGTAAACGCTCCCCCTCTTCAGATCTAGATCGTCATCGTTGTCTTCGGTTTTCAGAAAACGATCTAAAATGTTGTTGTCGATCTGGAACGTCGCCTCCACCATTCATCTTCCTCGGTTGCGTCGTCGTCAGATCTGTTCGAGAAATAGACTGGTGACGTATAAAAACCCTTGATGCTCATCAGAGCAATTCTTCAGTGGACGAAGGTAATTTTCAAACTTCGTATTCAACCTCCAAATTCATCATGTTCTACTACTGGTGGCCTGAAAAACCCTAATGAGAAATTGATTTATGAGGAAGTACAGATTCGTCAAAAAACTGAAATTAAGGGCGCAATAGATTTGGGAATTGATGATGAAGAAGGTTTTGTTTGAGGAAAACATGGTGGAAATCGAAGGTAGAGGAAGGTGGGTTTTTTTCCTTTCACTTCTGAAATTCATTTTGCTTAATTGGAGAATGGTGGTGATTTATGGCGGTGATCCTAAGGTGTTTTGTGGCTCCGACGACCTCGAGCTTCACAACAGCTAGGGTACCTTCTTCAGACCAGATTTCAATTCTTCATATCAGATTCCACTTCAAGAAATATGAGTTTCGTTTATTTCAACCAAAAATTCAAAAAATCATATTTTAGTAAGAGAAAGTAGAGAGAGAAAGCTTCAAAAAATGTGAGAGAAAACAAGGAAATAGATGGAACACAAGGAAATATATGTGAGTTTTTTGTTTATTTTTTAGTTGCAGGTGTTAACGTGAAATGATGACGTGTTGTTTTTATGACGTGACATGCTGATGTATCAAAATTTAAAATAAAAAAAAGTCACAAAAGACATTAAATTTTCATTTTTCTCAACTTTGACATAAAGTTTTCATTTTTTTTCAATTTTAACAATAATTTTTTTTTCTAAATTAATCATTATTTTTTCAATTTTGATGATGTGACACTCTATGTTTTTGTTCCAAATTGGACATCATTTTTTTGTTCCATTTGAAACCGTATAAATAATTTTTTTACATTTGAAACCGTGTAAATATTTTTTTTTTGTTTTCAAACCATATTTTTTATATAAATACAAAGTTTTTTACATTCAAACCATAATGGTATGTATAAATATGTATTAATTATATTATAACCGTATTTTTAAAACATAATATATTTCTTGATGGGTTGGAAAATTATAACATCTTAAAATTTGAAGATTTAGTATGTTAGAATTGTTAAATAAAATAAAATTGAACTTGAGCCAAAAATTAAACTTAGGGTAAACTAGTCAAAAAAAATATAAAAATGATTTGTATTCGTCATTTAATGAAATTTATGTTGGACCATATTCTTTATGTAGTTATTGACCGAAGTAAATAAAGTTGGAATGAATACAATGGGAATCAAGAAGTATATATAAAAAAAATAAATGAAACATAAAATTTTCACTAAATAATAAACGTACATTGGAAACATGTAAATTTAATATAAATGTATAATAAATAGGGTATAATAGTTAAAATGTGTAGTTCGACAATAGAGAAGACAATCATATTAAGATATGCCAGCTATATAGATAACAAACTAAATATGTATTAATTATATTATAACCGTATAATATTATAAATGAGTTTTTCATGTATTATTAGGATGTTATAATTTTCCAACAAATCAAGAAGTATATATTTGCAAGAAGCCAAGAACCAAAAATCATGAATATATACAACGAATGGTTTCTTGGTAATTAAAGCGACCCTGAACCTTGATGTTTCCGATATCAAATTAGTTTTTATGATTGTGCATTCACACCTCCAAACTCATATTAAAGTTGTGTATTAAAAAAATTATTGCTATAATATAATTAATGCATATTTATAAGTAATATTATGGTTTGAATGTAAAATACATTGTATTTTAAACAAAAATATGGTTTTTAAATGAAAAAATATTTATACAGTTTCTAAAGCTTTTCCATTTGCGTCCATCTAACGATTCTATGTTTTCATCGATTGCTGGAAGCGAGTAGCAATCTTTTCAACACACATTCTCCATTGCCCGTCATATTTTTTTCACTAAGACTGGATTAGCTATCCAGGATGGGAATAAAGATTCTCGAACTATGCTCGCGTTTAGTAGTTTATCCACTTTATTGTTTATGGATTTATTGCGTTCTCCAGATTGACCTCTCTTCTGTTCCCGAATCAGTTTTGTTATTGGCATGTCATTGAGTTTGTACTCAATCATTTGTCTTGGTACTCCGACCATGTATGTTGGTTTCTAGTAGAATACATTAACATATTCTCTTAACAAGTTAACCAAGTTTTCTCGAAGTGAGGTTGGTAATGTACATCTGGTGCGGATTCCTTGGTCCGGGTATGCGCTATTTATCACGATGGTTTTCGACTTGTCTAGATTGCCTGTTTGTTCTTTCGTTGTCCGGGTACCTTCTTCAACTATCAGCGTTAAGATGGTATTACTAGTGGTTCGCTACAAATAGTCCCATATCATATTGGTGTTTTAAACCTGATTAGGTCATGGATCGTATAAGCGGCTGCACTGGATCTTTTCATGGCACTTCTTCCAAAAACCTGATTAGGTCATGGATCGTATAAGCGGCTGCATTGGATGATTGTAAAATTTTATGTTTGTGTGTTTTTTTTCATATGTATGATGGTCCTGCAAGGTTAATACTAACGATACTACTCCTAGTGGCGATACCGAGTGTCCTGCGAAGCTTGTTAAATGTGTTTATGTTCTTTCATTTCCTTTCTCATTACCATGGCCGGTTTAGAGCATCGGCAACCTGTGCATTTACACAGGGCCAATATTTTTAGGGGCCCATATTTTTTTTTAATGTTATACTCTTACGGGCTGGCCAAAGGTTGAAGGAATGAAGACGACCACCCACGAGACACATCTCCAGAAGTGAGAAGAAGCACCAAAAGAGGCGGGGCTACTTGGAATCTCAAGTTGTGCCTCCAACCTACAACTTTAATATGTCGTATCCTACTATCCTTCCCTCCTGTGTGTAACGCCCGTGTTTCGAGACTAAGCATTGATGCGATGATGTAATAGTCTAGTTCAACCGTTGTAACCAATTTTAAAGTAATAAAGATGAATTATTTGAATATTATGTGAATTATGTGCTTTTGTGTGCTTATTACTTGTTTATAATAATATAATAAATAAAGGATAAAAATAAGCATCAAAAATAAAATGTTAGATAAACCCGATATCTATGAATAAAATTTGTAGTGGTCGTGACAACGATTCCGGAGATATAAGGAACGTCGAAATTCGAGTTATAACGAAGAAGTTATGGTCTGTCGAAGTTTCGCGACACAACCGGCACGACACTGCGTGATGTAAATAGTGAATTTATGATAGAGGACTTTTTAGCCCTAGCGATCTAAACGAAAGTCGAATTGTTCGTTAAACCGAGAGCATGCATAAAAAGAACGCCCAAATCTGACTTCGTATGAGGAAGTTATGATTTTTCTAAGTTTCAGATCGACAATGCACAACCCGAAGTTCGAATTTTAGATCGAGCGATTTTTAGCCTACACAACCTAAATTAGAATTGAAGATCTCATTAATAGGAGTTCAACGATAAAAAGACAGTCGAAAACGGAGTCCGTATGTAGAAGTTATGAATTCTACACGGTCGTTTAGCAGTGTAATATTCTCAAACTGTTAAATTTAAAATCGGTTGATAATTAGTCGATGGAGTCTAAATAAAAGTTGTAGAGAATGCTCCCACCTACCCGTGGATATAAAGAACGTCGAAAACGGAGCTCGTATGCGAAAGTTACGGGGTTTAGAAGTCGGCAGGGTGCTGCAGCGAAATGGGTGACGTGACGCAATCTGAGCCATTGCTTTCTCCGCACCAGATGACAAAACGTGGCACCGACTCGATGAGTTGGACCAGCAACTCGGCGAGTTGGGGGTCAGAAACTCGACGAGTTGGGCCAGAAACTCGACGAGTTCACCCCATTTTCAGCCTATAAATACCAACCGAGGCCAGCCTTCATCCTTCACTCCTTCCCCACTTCTTTCTCTCTCTACACACTCTATAAACCACCCAAAACACCCCCAAAAGCCTAGTAAACTTCCCTAGCACTTGAAGAAATCCCCGGAGCGCTAGAAGGCTCCGAGAAAAAGAGTATTTCGGTTTAAAACTCTGCCCGCACAGAGCCCGGTTTTCAAGCAAACCTCCCGGTTTCATCAAAGAAGATTATTTTAAGAAGCGAAGTGTTGTCCGAATCACTCCCTTATCAATTGAGTGCATGGTCACTTCCATCTTACACATAGATATGAAATATTTTATATAAATTATGTGCTTTGTATATATATATATATATATATATATATATATATATATATATATATATATATATTACCTGTTTACCTGAGATGTATGTTGGATGAAGATCTATACTTCTTTCTTTTCAAGATCTGAACTTTTTCTTCAGATCTAGACTGTATATGTATTTTATGCTTTGAAAGTTATGTTGGATGAAAGATTTAAACTTTGTTTTTTTTTTTCAGATCTAGACCTTTTTCTTCATATATGAACCGTATATGTATTTTCTTTACAGCTGTAAACTTTTTCTTCATATCTGAACTGTATATGTATTTTATATCTACTAATATGTTGGGTAGAACATGGGTAGATGAAATAAGTTGGTGGGTGATGAAAAATGAGTTGAAGGCCGAGATGAAAAAGTGATATAGATCGTGAGATGAAGGTGAGGGGTGAAAAATGAGAGAAACCTTTACCCAAACGATGACCCCGTCATCTAGCAGAGTATGGATGACAACCATGGACTATTCTAGACGGTCCGTTGAACACTATCAGGCTCGCAACATATAGGTGTTGTGAACGATATGTTCACCAGGTGTACTCTAAAAACCCATTGACATGTATTGCAGGTGGACTCCCACAAATAATACTGTCGATAAAAGAGAGCTATGGACTTAGCAACCGTTGGATGAACCCTGGCAACTATGGATTTAGTGCCTGGTGAATAAACCATGGCGACGATGGACTTCGTGTCTATTCCTTAGGAAAACCCTTAGGAATGAGTGATAGATGATTCTTAGGGTAGATCCTTAATAAATAAATAAGATAATGGGGATGGGTAATTGGGTTAATTGTTTGATGATGAAACATAATAACTTTATTATTGTGGGTTGAAAACCCTGTGTACTCACCAGGTTTCCCAACCTGACCCACTCAGTTTATTTGTATCACGGGTGTCGATATAAAGCTACACTACACCGAGAGATTAAAAAGATGTAGATCACTAGTGTAATGAATGTAAGTTCTGTTTATGCTTATGTTTCTGTATTGACGTTGACATCCCAAAGTTTTAAAATGAATAAAATACATTTCCACGGAAATGCTTTGATTACATATTTATCATGTTTTTCTAGGGACAAATTCTGCAACACTTTTCTTTAAAAAGTTACTCTGATTTTATTATAAAGCATAAACAAAATCGGTCTTTTCTGGCCGCGAAAATGGAGATGTTACAGTTGGTATCAGAGCATTAGTTTAAGCGAACTAGGAATTTGTAGAATTTCTAGACTTAAACTTAGAATGCTAAGCGATGATTGTGAGATGAGTGTCTACCATATTTCAGACACGAACACTAGTTTATTTTAGGAAAGATGCATGGAATTCTTTTATGTGCTAAATGGTTTATATAAAGATGCCTTATATGTTATTATTTGATCGGATCTATGGTCTGTTGTCAACCGGATCTGGAAATTTTATGTGTACAGGTTTCTAAACGTTTGATTACGGTATTAGAACTGGCATGTAACTTTTCGGAGTGATAAGGAGATTTATACGTCTATCATAAATAAATCTTTTCTATCTAAATTCTCGTCACTACACACCGAACGTCTGATTTTGGTGTATAGATTGACATGGTGAGCACTCGAAGTGAATTCGGAAACGATAACCCGCAGCCTGAGCCACAAGTAATTGAGAGAGCACCAGAAGTAGCAGCTGCACCTGATCCAATCATGATGGCAGGAGTACAGGCAATGGTGCGGATGATGTTGGATCAACAGATGGAAGAGACAAGGCGTTTACATCAACAAAGTAAGGATGAACTTACTGTGCCAGTATACCAGGCACCAACTCTTGAGGCAACCATCTGGGTTGCTAAGTCGGTCGAAGAAATGATCAACGATAGGACCGCCAACAAGGTTGAAGTTGGAAAGAAGAGGAAATTTGAGGGGTCTTCAAGGTCCAACAAGAGCAACATGTTCTCAAAGTCTGGCAAAGGAGGAGGTAAAGAAAAATGGTGCGAGAAGTGCAAAAATAAACACTCTGGAAGGGAGGTGACTTGCTTTAAATGTGGAAGGACTGGGCATTACGCTAATGAGTGTACATTTAGTAAGAGGGTGTGCTACGGTTGTAGGGAAGAAGGACATATTTCTAAGGACTGCCCGAGGAAAAATAAAGCCGCAAGAGAAAATGCGCCTCCAAAGCCGAAGGCAAGAACATCTCAGACAATCCTCGACGAAGAAGGTGACAACGCAAGGAATCACGAGTGAGGATTTTCTATCCGAAGATCAAGATATGTAGTAGCCATGCGGGTAGTATCATATGATGTAGCCTATTAGAGGCATAGTCTAGGGTAAACTTGAACACCTATGTAATCGTTTCAAGGAATAATATAAAACCTTCGTTTTGCTATCTGATGTGTTAAGCTGTTGTGTGATTTTCTAGTATGGTGACTTGGAAAACTACGAGACAATACTTGGGACGAGTATGAGTAGGTGTGAATGGTAGTAGAGGCCTATGCTACCGGAAGCACATGACTCGCACTTGGATCAAGGAAAGTCACAATGTTACCAAGGAACTAGTAATTGATTATGGTTTGTTCATATCTGTTGTTACCATCGTTTCGGTAATGACTAAGAAGATGATTGTTAATCCGACCCTAATGGTCATATCAAATCGAGTCCGAATAAGATGAGTATGTTACGTGGTTCAAAGAACCAAGATCGATGTAGCATCCGACTTAATCCAGAAGATTGAAGGGAAAGATAATCTAAGCGATCAATAGAAGTATTGTAAAAATTGTTAAGCTAAGAAGCTTGTAGCTAGAAGTACTACATGCTAGAATGTGATTATATCGCATTAAAACATGAAGGAAGGTATAATCTATTCTGGAGTTTGACTTTAAATGACCTGAGTCTAAGCGTTGAATCATACGACGAGATGTCATTAGGACATGTCCTATTGGTCTGTTACGGTAATCGAAGTAAAGAACTTATCTTAATTTAAGTCTGTTTAAGAAGGAGCAGGAGTCTCCAATAAGGATTGAGTTTGTAACTCGAAGGTTACGATTGAAAGTCCAACATGGGATGGAGAGCGGGTGCAAGATCGAGCACCACCTACAGACAAGAATTCCAAAAGTTAGATACTCATTCGAAGGAACATAATAGTTACGACTATTACCTAGGATGAAGAGATAATGTATGGAATCATTATACAATCCCTGTCTTGTTAATGATTCTGGGACGATTTGAAAACTTCGTAGTCTATGGCGACACATCGGGAGTTGGGTTGATTTGTGTTCTGACCCAAAGAGATAAGGAGATAGCGTATGTATCTCAACAACTGAAAGATCACGAAAAAAACTACCCTACTCATGATCTGGAGTTGTCAGCGGTAGTATTCGCTCTAAAGATACGGAGACATTATCTTTATGGCACAAAGTGAAAACTTTTCACTAATCATAAGAATCTCCAGTATCTCTTTGATAAAAAAGGATTGAATATGAGGCAACGACGTTGGCTAGAGTTACTCAAGGATTACGACGGTGAGATACTTTACCACCCCGGTAAAGCAAATGTTGTAGCTGATGCTCTAAGTCGAAAAGAAAACCTTGAAAGAGAAATGCCAAGAATGTTAAGAATAGAAGTTGTCTCAACGATTGAGGAAAGCATCAATAAAGCTCAGGAAGAAGCTTCAGAGGGAAAAAAATGGCCGAAAGGAAGAGAGCTTTGGCAAAACGTTGGTGTTCGGTACGAATAACCAAGGATTGAAGGTATTCCAAGGTAGGATTTGGGTACCTAAGACGGGAGGAGTAAGAGATCTTCTGATGGAAGAAGCCCACAAGACCATGTACTCGATTCATCCTGGCAACACTAAAATGTATAGGGATCTGAAACCCTACTATTGGTGGCCGACGATGAAGCTCGATGTTGCAAAGTATGTGGCAGATTGTGTAACATGTACGAGAGTTAAGGCACAACATCACAAACCATATGGGATTTTAGAACCTTTACCTGTACCCATGGGTAAATGGGAAGACATCACCATGGATTTTGTGACTAAGCTGCCCAGAACAAAGGACGGTCACGACCTGATTTGGGTGGTCGTTGATCGATTCACTAAGAGTGCACACTTCATAGCAGCCAATGAAAGATGGTCTATGGATAATCTTGCAAATGCTTACGTGAAGGAGGTAGTAAGACTTCACGGTGTTCCTTTAACGGTTGTATCAGACCGTGATAGTCGTTTCACGTCAAGGTTTTGGAGGAGTCTACAAGAGGAAATGGGTATGAAATTGCGTTTAAGTACAGCCTACCATCCGCAGACTAATGGTCAGAGCGAAAGAACGATTCAAACACTAGAAGATATGTTGAGAGCATGTACCCTAGAATTCCAAGGTAACTAGGATGAGCACTTACCCCTGGTAGAGTTTTCCTACAACAATAGTTACCATTCGAGCATCCAGATGACACCTTATCAAGCTTTGTATGGACAGAAGTGTCGTACGCCGTCATGTTGGCTTGAGGCTGGAGAAAAGCAGTTTATGGGCCCCAAGATAGTCCATCAAATTGCTGAAAAGCTAAAGGTGATTAGGGAAAGGATGTTAGCAGCTCAGGATCGACAAAAGAGCTATGCTGACAAGAAGAGACAACCGATGATATTCGAAGTAGGAGATTCGGTTTTGCTTAAAGTCTCACCATAGAAGGGACTTATAAGATCTGGGAAACGAGGAAAGTTGAGTCCAAGGTTTATTGGACCGTTCAAAGTTCTTCAAAGGATTGGGAACCAAGCTTAAAAGCTAGAACTACCAGAAGAACTGGATGGTATTCATAACACATTCCATGTGTGTTATTTGAGGAAGTTCACGGGAGAAGTTCCCGACATAATTCCAATTTCAGAGTTAAGGATGGATGAGAATAAGAGGCTAATCGAAGAGCCCGAGGCAAGACCGTAAGACGAAGAAGTTATGACGCAAGATGGTCGACTTAGTGCTTGTGCGATGGAAACATTCGAATGGGCCAAATCTCACCTGCGAAACGGAGAGTGACATGATGAGTCGCTACCCGCATCTGTTTGTTGATGCCTGATTTCGGGACGGAATCATCCTAAGGGGGAGAGAATTGTAACGTCCATGTTTTGAGGCTAAGCATTGATGCGATGATGTAATAGTCTAGGTCAATCGTTGTAACCAATTTTAAAGTAATAAAGATGAATTACTTGAATATTATGTGAATTATGTGCTTTTGTGTGCTTATTACTTGTTTATAATAATATAATAAATAAAGGATAAAAATAAGCGTCAAAAATAAAATGTTAGATAAACCCGATATCTATGAAGAAAGTTGTAGTGGTCGTGACAACGATTCCGGAAATATAAAGAATGCCGAAATCCGAGTTATAACGAAGAAGTTATGGCCTGTCGAAGTTTCGCGACAGAACCGGCACGACATTGCGTGACGTAAATAGTGAATTTACAATAGAGGACTTTTTAGCCCTAGCGATCTAAACGAAATTCATAGTGTTCGTTAAACCGAGAGAGTGCCTAAAAAGAACGCCCAAATCTGACTTCGTATGAGGAAGTTATGATTTTTCTTAGTTTCTGATCGGCAGTGCACAACCCGAAGTTCGAATTTTAGATCGAGCGATTTTTAGCCTACACAACCTAAATTAGAATTGAAGATCTCATTAATAGGAGTTCAACGAAAAAGACAGTCGAAAACGGAGTCCGTATGTAGAAGTTATGAATTCTACACGGTCGTTTAGCAGTGTAATATTCTCATACTGTTAAATTTAAAATCGGTTGATAATTAGTCGATGGAGTCTAAATAAAAGTTGTAGAGAATGCTCCCACCTACCCGTGGATATAAAGAACGTCGAAAACGGAGCTCGTATGCGAAAGTTACGGGGTTTAGAAGTCGGCAGGGTGCTGCAGCGAAATGGGTGACGTGACGCAATCTGAGCCATTGCTTTCTCCGCACCAGATGTCGAAACGTGGCACCGACTCGATGAGTTGGACCAGCAACTCGACGAGTTGGGGGTCAGAAACTCGACGAGTTGGGCCAGAAACTCGTCGAGTTCACCCCATTTTCAGCCTATAAATACCAACCGAGGCCAACCTTCATCCTTCACTCCTTCCCCACTTCTTTCTCTCTCTACTCACTCTCTAAACCTCCCAAAACACCCCCAAAAGCCTAGGAAACTTCCCTAGCACTTGAAGAAAGCCCCGGAGCGCTAGAAG
Source organism: Lactuca virosa (assembly GCF_052849685.1). Classification (NCBI taxonomy): domain Eukaryota; kingdom Viridiplantae; phylum Streptophyta; class Magnoliopsida; order Asterales; family Asteraceae; genus Lactuca; species Lactuca virosa. The sequence continues at coordinate 458,762,448 of NC_136430.1, forward strand.
GCTCCGAGAAAAAGAGATTTTCGGTTTGAAACTCTGCCCGCACAGAGCCCGGTTTTCAAGCAAACCTCCCGGTTTCATCAAAGAAGATTATTTTAAGAAGCGAAGTGTTGTCCAAATCACCCCCTTATCAAGTGAGTGCATGGTCACTTTCATCTTACACATAGATATGAAGTATTTTATATAAATTACGTTCTTTGTGTGTGTGTGTGTGTGTATATATATATATATATATATATATATATATATATATATATTACCTGTTTACCTGAGATGTATAAGATGTATGCTGGATGAAGATCTATACTTCTTTCTTTTCAAGATCTGAACTTTTTCTTCAGATCTAGACTGTATATGTATTTTATGCTTTGAAAGTTATGTTGGATGAAAGATTTAAACTTTGTTTTTTTTTTTTTCAGATCTAGACCTTTTTCTTCATATATGAACCGTATATGTATTTTCTTTACAGCTGTAAACTTTTTCTTCAGATCTGAACTGTATATGTATTTTATATCTACTAATATGTTGGGTAGAACATGGGTAGATGAAATAAGTTGGTGGGTGATGAAAAATGAGTTGAAGGCCGAGATGAAAAAGTGATATAGATCGTGAGATGAAGGTGAGGGGTGAAAAATGAGAGAAACCTTTACCCAAACGATGACCCCGTCATCTAGCAGAGTATGGATGACAACCATGGACTATTCTAGACGGTCCGTGGAACACTATCAGGCTCGCAACATATAGGTGTTGTGAACGATATGTTCACCAGGTGTACTCTAAAAACCCATTGACATGTATTGCAGGTGGACTCCCACAAATAATACTGTCGATAAAAGAGAGCTATGGACTTAGCAACCGTTGGATGAACCCTGGCAACTATGGATTTAGTGCCTGGTGAATAAACCATGGCGACGATGGACTTCGTGTCTATTCCTTAGGAAAACCCTTAGGAATGAGTGATAGATGATTCTTAGGGTAGATCCTTAATAAATAAATAAGATAATGGGGATGGGTAATTGGGTTAATTGTTTGATGATGAAACATAATAACTTTATTATTGTGGGTTGAAAACCCAGTGTACTCACCAGGTTTTCCAACCTGGCCCACTCAGTTTATTTGTATCACGGGTGTCGATATAAAGCTACACTACACCGAGAGATTAAAGAGATATAGATCACTAGTGTAATGAATGTAAGTTCTGTTTATGCTTATGTTTCCGTATTGACGTTGACATCCCAAAGTTTTAAAATGAATAAAATACATTTCCACGGAAATGCTTTGATTACATATTTTCGTGGAACTACCATTATCGCAAATATATCCAGTGAATACATATAGTTTAGATATGGACAAGTATTAGGATTGGTTCGTCTCCCCTTATTAATCTTTGTTGTGTGTGTTGCTTAGTGAATAGCTTATCCAAGGTTGTTTTGTCCTTCACCTTACTGCATGTTTCTACATGTTTTACCATTTGATTTTTTCGATGGACCGTATCATTATGCTCCTTGACACTGTCTTGAGGATCCTTTATTCTCGTGTCAGTTACAATTTTATTGTCGTTGGCAACAATGTTGAATTGTGTTTATTGGTATGTGGCTTTATTGATGGCTTTGTTGATGTTGTTCTGTCACACTCACGGCGGAAACGCCGAGGTGCGTGACGTAAATCAATGATCACAGTTATTGAACATACATTGAACTATACAAATATAATCTTATATTATTACCGAAATAAAATTTACATTGTTGATAACTATTGATAAATCACTACACACGCCTAACTATTTGATGTTTACAAGGATGTAGTACAATAACGAAAAATCTTCTATGCAAATTCTTCTGACCTGCTAATAAACCTGAGAATACATGCATTAAGATACATCAACAAAATATTATTGGTGAGCTCTATAGGTTTTGACACAAAGTACTTTTATAACCAAAAGTGTTTTATAAAATTTATCTGGTTAACCAACTTTTATAAATACGTATTTTTCTATCAAAAGTATATAAAATAAATGAGTTATAAAAGTGTATTTGGACTCATTTAGAAATATCGTTTTTTCAAATCCAAAAGTATAAAATTTGGTAAAATACATATAAGTAAGTCAAACTTATATCAAATTTTACGTTTCCTCTAGCCAAAATGCATTTTTATATAAGGATTTTGAATACCAAATTATTTAAAATAAAAACACGTCACACTTTTTGAAAACATAAAATAACCAACTTTACTCTTGGAATTTCATACAAGCAATTCTATAGTTTATACGTAGAACTCATAGGTTTAAGGTTTATAATCTTTGTATGATCGTGTCGTAGTATTAATTAAGCGTTATATGACTTAACGTTGGGTATTGACACTTATCAATATGAGTCACAAACTATCTCACTACATACGGTCTCTTTCAACTTATAAGTGATCAAAAACCCTTTATAAATCCAATATTAATTCTTTACGGTTACAAACAAATTAGGGATCTGTAATGAGCTCATAACCGAACTACGACTTCGCAACCCTACACCAGCACAAAAGGGGGCGTGCTAAAAGTTCCACATTAACGCTTTATCAATGTTGTGGAGTAAATAAAATAGAAACGTCAACGCCAAACTCGACTCGTCAGACGATGGTTATAGCTAACAACATGTGTGCGGGATGTCTACCTGTATAGATCAATGCCGTCGATCTATACCTGACGTTTCGCGTTACATACGGATCAACGGTTATAACGCAAGGGACTTTCACTAAGACATGTGGTATTAATTCACAGAACAAAACATAGCCCATATAGCGTAGGAAATAATCCTAACTCCTATGACATTTATAAACAAACACGTCAGTGTTGCTACATAACCTCCCATATGTCTGATAGTGATCTGGTCGTTTCATCTTATAATGCACAAACAGAAAGGCACACTGCAAAAGATAGACAAATACCAGGTTAGAAAGCGATACCGATGTATGGACCACAATATTGCTCTCTGATGTCTAAGTTAGATGTCGATTTGGAGTATTGCTAAATTGCATATGGTGAGACACTTCTACCTCTTTCCTTTGGCGATGTTTGGCTTTTATAGACATTCGAAAGTGTATCAGTTCAGGCTCTTACTTGGTTTCTGCGTAGTCCGGGTAAGGACAACTATTTGCCTTATACTGCTTTATATTTGTTTATTACAGGTATCTGTACATTGTGTTTTTCCTGGGATATGTTTGCCCTAAGATATTTGCCCGATGTGTGTTGTTATTCACCCATGGTTCGTTCTTGTCAAACGACGATCTTCTTGTTGTTAAGTCAGGAGGATTCTGGATCGGTATTTGTATATCTGGCCGACCCGGGTACACCATTAATCTATAAGAATGATTTTTAATAATTAAATCCTATATTTGATTCTATATCTTTTATTTGATATAAATATATAATATAAATATATTGAATAAAATATATGGACAAATTAAGGGCGTGTTCGGCAAAAATAGTTGGTAGCGGATAGCTTCTAGCGGGTAGCTTCTAGCTGGTAGCAGTTTGTTAAACGCTACGTGAAGTAACTTTTGGATTTGGAGCGTTTTGTTTAAAGTAAACACTAGAAGGTCGTTGTGCCAAACGAGACTTTCTGTTTGAAACGGAGCGTTTTGTCAAACGTTAGAAGCCAGAAGCTCTCAAACGCTCCGTGCCGAACACGACGTAAAAAAAACCATGTCGTTTGGATTTTTTTTGTTTAATCATATGATTTTTTTATTTAATCATTGAAAGTTTGTTTCTCTTTTTTTTTAATAAAAAACGGTTGTGAGTTTTTTTTGGTAATAAATTGTAAAAAACAATTTGGACACGATTTTTCTTGTTAATGATGGTTTTTTTTAAACAAATTCAAAAATTTAATTATTAAATCACAGAAAAATATCGAGTGATTAAACTGAAATTTTTTACAGGATTTTCTAAAATTCAATGTTTTGTAATGGTATTTTAAATAAAAAATAAAGTGGTTAAGTGAAAAAAATATATATTTAAATGGTGAAATACATAGTATAATGTTTTTTAAAATTTGGCAAAATATAAATTGCTAGAAGCCTAGAACACTCGCTTACACTTTATTTATTCTTTTTCTCCTAACTTCCAGAACAAATGAATTATACGTGGAAGTTGAAGTGAGCAGTGGCGTCGCCATCGATTTCGTGCCCACTGAATAGAGGGAGTGAGGGGGAGAGAGAGAGAGAGAGAGAGAGAGAGAGAGAGAGAGAGAGATGGCGGAGCTTACTGTGATTTTGTACATGCTTACGATTTCTCTGTTCACGGCCACCGTCTCCGCCTCCCAGTGTTCAACCAACGGTCGGCTGCTTCTCTATTCTACACACGAATTTCATAAACAATTCAATTTGGTTATTTAAACTTTGAAGTTTGGTTTCTGTTTCATAAGCTCGTATCTGTATATTAGTGTCGAATTTCGTTATTGAGTCCTAATATAATTTGCTGCATTTGTTTTTACCCAAATTTGCGTTTTAGTTATATATGATTGCCCTAATGACGTACTTACGAGTGTTTGAATGAAGTCTCGATAACTAATTTTTCCGTATGTGGCAACGCAATTTGTTTTTTGTCAAGCAGGCAAGTAATTGCCTCTTAACTTTGGACTAGAAATGTAAAATTACCTAATGATTCAGACTTTAATCGCCTTGTGGTAACTAATTGTATCATTCTGAATTCGCAATAATCAATTTGAAATTAGATCTTTGATGTTTGTGCATATTGTCATGTTTATAATCATTTTTAGTTTCAAATATGAACTTTTATCTGATCATTTCCTTTGTTGTATAGGATTTCCATTAGTGAGGAACATCAATGAGCTACCACAAGATAACTATGGAAGACCTGGCTTATCTCACATAACTGTTGCAGGTTCCCTCATGCATGGGCTGAAAGAGGTGACAAAATCCACCACAAATCACCATGTTAAGCTAAGCATATTACCAAATGTGTAAGTTTTTGATGACCTTTTCTCAAATATGTTCTCAATAGGTTGAGATATGGCTTCAGACCTTTGCTCCAGGAGCACGCACACCGATTCATAGACATTCATGTGAGGAAGTTTTCATAGTTTTAAAAGGGAGCGGCACTCTTTATCTTTCCTCAAATTCTCACTCAAAGTCCCCTGGAAAGCCTCAAGAGTTTAGTGTCTTTTCAAATTCCACATTTTACATCCCTGTTAATGATGCTCACCAGGTAATTAATCATTCTGCTGTTATCTTCCATACATGATATACATGGATCATGATGAATCCTTTTTTGCAGCTTTGGAACACAAATGACAAAGAAGATTTGCAAGTTCTGGTTGTTATATCTCGTCCACCAGCTAAAATGTAAGTGATTACTCCAATCTTTCTGTTGTTGTTATAATATGTTACTATGTCATGTATATTATTTATACTGCTAACCTTTATGGGCTACAAAATTATGCAGATTCATGTATGATGATTGGCTAATGCCACACACTGCTGCAAGACTTAAGTTTCCATATTTCTGGGATGAACAGTGCTACCAGACAAATTCAAAAGACGAGCTTTGACCTTCATGGTTGTAAAGTTACACATTTGGTGATACAGGTAGTTTAGAGCATTTGTAGTGAAAACGGGTTTATTTGGGTTTTATTGATAATGGGTTGAATTTTAAATGAATTAACTGAAAAGGAAACGGTTTAAATGTTGCTTTATCTTCAACAGTGAAGCCACGTTTGGGGAGTGTTATTATGATGACTTTGTTTTAGTATTTCATCAAAAAATGACCTTAAAGAAGTTCATTACTTCACAAAAACACCTTAAGTCAAATTGTGTTGGCTAATTTGTAAAGTGTATTCGCACAACGACTTCTTTATATCCTAATTATGAAACCCGTTTTACTTAAAGCACTCGTATGATTTCATTATGTTCTAAAGAAGGATCTGATGATGAAGTTTGAAATACCTTTCGTGAAATATGTTAAAAGTTTTTCAAGCTTATAACTATGAGTAGGAACTCAGGGTCTTCAAAACCAAGAGGTTGTTAAATATATATCTGTCAATTTCACATTCACTGTTGAGGAAAGCACAATATTCGTCCTTTTGATAGACTTTGAAGACTCATCAGAGAGTAGCATTTGACAACTAGTCTAGGTTTGTTTATGATAAAAATACATTGATCATATTTTTTTGTTCTTGAGAACCCATCTCAAGCCTACCTTAGAGACAAAGACACCTTCCTTCAGGTGTTGGAACCAATGCCATAGTTGTTCCTCTCAATTTGGTTCTTCTAGAGATTCTTTGATATTTTTTGGCTCAATCATGGATAGAAAACTTGTATATAGACATCCTTTAAAAGTAGCAACTCGAGTTCAAACACCAGAAAAGAAAAAAGGCTCCCTAACACTTGTCAAACATGACAATCCTTTGTCCATTTAAGTAGTCTTTTTTCATGTTGAACATAAACTACCGGATGATCAGCGGTTTGGGATACTTCTTGACTTCTTGTTGCTCCCCCCTCAAAGGTAGTAACATATCATCAACAATTCAACATTGTAGAATATCATTACAATCATGAGCATCATTATTAGACCCAACAATAATGTGCTCCCCTTAACACAAGCGTTTACAATATGAGTGTCTGCAGGTGCATCAATAGGTGTGCCCCCTCGATGTGATCATCAAAAGAAACATGTATGGTTTGTATGGATAGCTGCCGAAGAAATGTCTAGTGTAACAAACACGACAACAGTGTCATGTTCGTCTTCAAATTTTGACATGATATTAACATGTGTTTGTCTTGTTTTAATTATGAATTAACTAAAGTGATGGTTATATTATTTTATCTTTTCTCGTGTTTTCATATTTAAATTAGGTATTTTTCATGTCGGATATAGTGTCGTGTCGTGTTATATAAAAAAAATTGTTAGGTGGCACTCCTATTAAATATTGGATTTCGTATAGGCTCATTATTTATGATAAAAAAAAGCAAGTAAAAAATTGATATAATGTAAAAAGTCATGTAAGTTTTTTGTTTTATTTTTTTTTATTTTTTTTTTATAAGAAACAACAAATATTATTAAGAAGCCACAAGCCTAGCAACTAGGCAAGGGCATAATAGAAATAAAAGAGATGTGTTACAATGGGGACACGGGTGAAGAGTTCCAACTCAACCAACTACCTACATCGCATTTTCCCCTACATTTGAGCCAATGATAAGATAAAGACTTGATTTTATCGACTATACTAGATGTTGATAATAATGCACCTTGAAACAGTTTTTCATTCCTGCACTTCGAGTTCATCCAGAGCATCCCATAACATATGACTATTAGTCTCTTTCGAAGTTTAGGGCATCTTCCCCATGAAGCCACAAATTGAAGATCTCTACTGTTGTTAATACCATTTTGGTTTATTCCACACCAGGTAAAAATTCTCTCTTATAAGTTCAACAAAAGGGCAGTTAAACAATATGTGGTCCACATCTTCTTCTTTTCCAATACAATTCGAGCATGTAGTGTTGTTAATGTTGTCTCCTCTGTGTTATAATGTTGTAGCAGAAGGGATACGACCTTGAGCTGCACGCCATACAAAACACAACACCTTGAGTGGGACAATTTTACACCAATTGATTATAGGAAGTGTTGTAGATTGTAGTGCAAAAAGGTCTATTTTTCCCTTGAGAGTCCCCACCGTGTATTTTCCATCTGGAGCTAGCAAGCAATGCCATCGATCCGGGCCATCATTTAAATGGCATGAAGCTGTTTCATTAAGTAAGTTTTGTAGTTCAATGGATAAACCAACAACTATAGGACACGACTTCCAATTCCAGGAGTTGACTTTCACTCTATCTGCTACAATGCATCTTTTGTTGGATTCAAGCTCATAGAGTGACAGATATTTTGATTTTAATTTTTCATATGTTGCCAAAATAGGATTTGTTCTCCAGAGAGAGATTGTTACATGCTTGAATATATCGTTTATTCTCAAACCGTGTGCTTTAATGTCTTCTACTGTCCCAATAATATTTTTCCAAACCCCCGTGATAGATTTCTTACATAAGTAATCGTGTGGTTTTTTGTGGAGATTGTGTATGCCCGTTACCGTTTGTCCCCATAAAAGATGTTGTATCATTCTTCAAACGCCACCACCAGGGCCGGTCCATTGTGTTTTACTACCCGGGGCAAGATAAAAAAATTATGCCCTTATATGTGTACCGTACAATAACAAAAACATATAATCAAACAAATGCAGTAATTTCTAATATAAAAAATGCAGTAATTTTTATAATCAAACAAATAATACAAACAAAATATACAAAAGCTAAGCAAAGAAAAAAAATCAATAAATCTAGTTATAAAAGCTAAGCAAAAAAAGATACAACCTGACCAAAGTTTTCGTTTTTATTTCCCACTTTGAAGATGTCAATAATATGAAAAATAAAACATAAAATCAGAAATACAAATCCATTTTCAACAACTACTGACTAATAACACTACAATGAAATAAATATATACCTTTCAAGAGACTAAAATACAAAGCAGTAGATTTCAAGATTTCAAAATAAACAAAAATCAGCCTCCCAAGTCCCAAGTCCTAAGTCCTGATTCACATCATAGAAACATGAACAAAACTTTAGAAAAGTAATTCAGAAATTTGTATCATAAACAAACCATAGTAATCAGAAACTATACATGAAGTAAACCATAAATCTCATATACCAACAACAGAATTTGATGCTCGAATTTGTATCAGAAACAAAAGATTACTTTTTTTTATTGTAATCCAACAGGTAAGAAAAAAAATTTCTGACTCCTAAAACAAACCGTAAAAACCATATTTAGAGGTGATAGATTGATGCAGCAGCCAGCAGGTTTGGACGTTTGGTGTTCAAACAGAATCATTTGAAGAAAAGTAGAGAACTTACCCTAATCAGTTGAAGAGCAGAAGATGAGAAGAGAATTCAGAAACTGATAGAATTCGTTCACTTCGTTGTCTATTTGAAAACAATAGAAAATTCCAAGTCTGCAACTCAAACAACAAATCACAATAATCAATTAATCATATTAAGAACAAAGAAACGATGATTGATGGCTAAAAGTTTACTAGTTTAGCAAAATCACAATCAATTGAAGAAAACTCACCCAAAAATCGAGTGGATGAGAACGGAGAATAGAAATCGGCAATCGGGTTGTGTCTCCGGTCACCGGGTTGTGTTTGATTTCTTGGGTCCCTTCGTTTGTTGTCGTTGAAAAGGAAATCGATCTTTGTCTTCGAACTCAGTAATTAGAAATCAAAAAGCAGATGTTGAAAGATCGATTGAATGTATAGACTATCAGTTTTAGAGAAGATTGAATAAGAAATTGAGAGGAAGGAATGAGAATCGGCAAATCAAACCACACAACAAATACTTCAGTCGATTTGAACGTTGGTCGACTCCTCGATCTCCCCACTGTCCGATTGCGTTCATTTTGACGATTGCGTTCTCAACGTGGCGCTCAAGAGTCAAGAATCGGTGATGCCTAATGTTGTCGATCGCTGTTTATTATTGGATTGAAGTAATTGGGCTTAATTTTTGGGCCAAATTTATATATATATATATATATATATATATATATATATATATATATATTATTACTTGCTGCCTAAGCCCAACTTGCCTATGTAGTTGGGCCGGCCCTGGCCACCACCATTTGATCATAAGACCAATATTTAATGCTCAAATTGATCCGACTCCAAGACCACCCAATTCTTTGGGTGTGGTAACTTGTTTCCATGATACCCAATGTGTTTTCCTCTTTTTTCCATTTGTGCCCCATAAAAAAGATCTTCTAATTTTCTCAATTGATTCCAACACCTTAATTGGGGCTTTGAACAAGGATTGGTAATATGTAGGTAAGTTACCTAGAACTGATGTGATTAATGTCACTCGGCCACCAAATAAGAGTGTCTTTTCTTTCCAACTGGACAATCTAGCTTGAATCTTGCTAATTATTGGACTCCAATTCTTGGCCAAGTTCATATCGGCTCCAACCGGAACTCCAAGGTAGGTGAAAGGTAGAGTGTCTGCCTCAAATCCAAGCAAACTTGCCTAATTAGAAGTCTCTATCTGCGCCGATGCCAAATACCTTGGACTCGAAAACATGACTTTTAGACCTAAAGATGCATGAGAATACAAGACAGATTCTTCAGGTTAGACCTGGACCACTCACTCAAGAACAATGCATCATCCACGTAGAATAAATGAGATATTGTTGGGCCACTTCCTGGGAGTTCGATTCCTTTATACAATCCTTTTTCTATTGCTGATTTGAGGGCTGTGTTTAGGCCTTCCATGGATATGATGAACAAGAATGGTGAGAGAGGGTCCCCTTGGCGCACTCCTTTGCTTATCTTAAATTCCTTAGTAGGTGATCCGTTAACAATAACAGAGGCTCTAGACGACTCGAGACAACCCATAATCCATGATCTCCACTTGTTACCAAATTCCATCCGAGAGAGAGAGCACTGAGTCCAAATATTCCCTGTTTAAGGAATCAAATGCTCTATCAAAATCGACTTTGAAAAGTAAAATTCTCTTATTTTTTTGTGCCCATGCGATAATCTCGTTGACAAGAAAGTAGCTAGGTTTGTGTTTTTGTACTTAAAAAAACTATATTAAAAGAAATAATTTGTTTTGTTTTGTTTTGTTTTGTTTTGTTTTTTTTTAATACGAGAGTTGGCATGTTGACATTTGAAAACGCTTTTGACAATTAACCCAGACAATATCATTTTTAACTAACTTCTATTTATTTAATTTTCCTTCTTTGACTTGTTAGACATGAATGTAACCCAAATCATTTACATTTACATTAATGATTCCGATATGAATCAAAGAGACAAAAATCCACTCAATCCCTAATATAGTAAGGATATTTCCCTAATTACACAAATCCACAAGAAATCAAACGATTTGGGTTTTATTAAGATGAGCCGCAATCTCCAAGACCTTGTTTATCATGTGAGAACAACTACATGTTAGGTGCTCAAACTCCTTTGATGAGCAACAAAGTTAGAGTTGGTTAGATGGGAAAACCAAATCAACGTTAACATTGAAAGAAAAATACCTTAGAAGAGGGACGAATATAAGCAGAAAAATATATTAAGTTGGAGATTTTGAGGAAATGACAGATATATAAGGCATTTGGATTTCAGCTAGGGACAATAATATTGACCTACCAATGCCAATGTCGTAGCCAGGAGCCAGGGGCGGAGCAGGATTTGAATACAGAGGGGCTTATAAAATATTTTTAAATGTCATACTAATGTAAAACTATTTCCCACGATAAAATAAGTTTATATATATTAAACAAAATTAACAAAATTGAATTTTTCGTGTAACAATCATGTACTAGTTTTTTTAACTGTAAATAAAAAGCAAAGACTTTCCGGTTTATAAAACCAAAAAAAACTAAAAATTTTAAAGATTATATTGATTAAGTTTTTTTTATTAATATATAAATAGATCATTTATACAGTGAAACATTAAAAGAATTATATAATAATTATAAAATATATAGAAAAGAAAAAACTATTTTGATAGGTTAGGTTCTCTTTAGTCTTTTATCAGATTCATTTATTTTACCTTACCCATCTCTCCCAAATTTCAATGATGCATAAATTACAAAGATATACAAACCCTTACGGAAGAAATATGGGTTAAAGGCTTAGAGATATACGATTTATTGAGAGGAAGAGCCATAGGACCACAATATTGATCTGCGGCCAACAAGAGGTACAACTGGAGAGTCAACGACGACCGGCAATATACGTCCGACAATCGACTGTGGTTGACGTAGTGGCTCATAGGTGGAAATTCGAAGCCTTAAGAGTGATTAAAACACCCAATAAGTCAACAAAGGTCCAAGAAGCAGAGGAGGGCGTGAGAGTGGACACCGAACTCATGGAAGTAACAACAGAAACAGAAAGCTCAAAGAAATACGACGAAAATGGGTTTTGATTTTTTTCAAGAACTTAAACTTAGTTTTTCATTAGGATTGGGTGGTTTTCAAAAAATTAATTTTTTTTTTTTTGGAAATTTAAGTTTTCATACTTATCTCTCTAAGATAACGGAGGGCAATTTTTTTTCTATCAAAAAAAAAATTAAATGATTTTAGTTAAAAAAAAAACTAGAGTTTCTTGACATTATATTGATGTATTGCCACCTTCCTTTTAATCTGGGAACTAGATTATAACCCGCGTTAAACGCGGAGGAACGCATAAAAATCATACAAACGTCTTTGGAATTTATTATTTAAATATTATTTATTTATTTTTTTAATTTCGAATTATACTTTGTTATTTTAGGGTTATGAACAAAACCTATATAATTTTGATTGTTATTTTAGAGTTATGTCCGGAAACATATAATTTTATTGAGTTCTAAAAACTATAAAAAAAATTATTAACAAAAAATAGTAACATGAACAATTTCTGTTATTTATAGCAACATACTTTCAAAGTACGTTGTTATTTTTGCTCATTTATGTTATCAACATGTGTATTACATAGATTTTAATTTATAAATGGATCTTAAAATTATATTATGTTCTATAGGACATAATTATATTAAATGTCCTAACAACATACATAACATATATCAAATATTAAAATAAAAGTATATATTAATTTAAAATAATTAGTATAACAGTCTAAAAAAAACTTATATCTTATTAATTTTAATGAACACATATGCAATTGTGAGGTTTGTCTAATGTGATATGGTAATAAATCAAAAGTAAGCAATGTCCATTTGCTGAACATATTGAAATAATAGTTTTGCCAACACCTCTAGCAAATAGAGTTGTTGAAGCATCTATAACAGTCCTTATGATTATACAAAGAATGAAATTAAAAAATATTGGTGAAGATAATATCGAATTAAAGTTGGTTAACAAATATAGAGATATAATTGGAAAACATGTGTAGTGATTTTATATTAAATAAAATATATATCAAAAATAGATGAATTAAATCCTTTTTAATAATATTAAATTAAATGATTGTTTCTAAATTGATAAATGTACATGATTTTGAAAAGATTTAAAGATAATATTTATTTATTAAACGATTTAATCATAAATGTGTGCATTCTATATATTGAAACATGATAAATATACATATAATTATTTTGGAAAGTGTTTATGATTGACGGTATAATTGGAATGATAATCTGAATAAATAAGAATAAAAGATTCATGAAAGAAATTAAAATTTGTAGGTTATGTGCTCGTGTTGACAATTATACCCTTGGTCATAAGAAAATTATCTTTAAACTTAAAAAAATTGACAATAATAGACTTGGTAAACAGAGTTTGTTATTTAAACATAAAACAAATTGACAATAATAGACTTTGTCAACATAGTTTGTTAGGAACAACAAAAAAATTGTTGTTATAAAATCTTGTTTGTGAAATAACAAACTCAGTGGCTTAAGCCAAAGATTAAGGAGGTTACCTTTAAACTTTTAACAAATTGACAATAATAGACTTTGTCAACATAGTTTGTTATTTAAGCTTAAACAAATTGACAATAACAGACTTGGTCAACATAGTTTATTACGAACAATAATATTGTTATAAATTTTGTTTATGGAATAACAAACTCAGTGGCTTAAGCCAAAGATTAAGGCATGAAGAAGTAACTTTTAGGCCAAAATCTAAGCGGTAAAGTTAAATATTGGGATCCTATTGTAGATTTGCAAAGTAGGATGATATAATGTGTATTTACTTTTAAAAAATAGTTGAAATATAATTGTTATTAATGATAATATGGGACAACATTGAAAGTGAAATTATATTATGATCCATGTGGCAGAATATATTGAATACATGTTCATTTAGGAGATTGTAACATAAATGGTCCATATTATTTGTAAACATTGTTGCCTAATACATCGATATATTCCAACATGTTGGTTTTATGCACCTTGATAGCGATTGTTGCTGTCATGATTGTTGTTTTAATGAAGGAAAAAGTGTAAACCGCACCTTCACCAAAAAAACAGTTTTCAATTCAATAAAGACGGAAATCAAATATCATTCGGCAAAGGAAGTTCGATGACAGAATGTGAATTAAGAAGAGTTAGAATTAATAAATATTTTAACACGAAAGAAAGGAAAAAATAAAGCAGTTTGCATACATGATAAACATATTCAAAAACAGCATTCCATACATGATTCATAATATAACAACAAAAACAAACATTGCAGAGGATAATTAAACTTGTTATGGATGATGGATGATGGAAGTAAGCAGCAACAAGTGTAAATAGAGGTTGAAGAAACAATTTTTTTTCGTGATTCGTATGATACGTAATATTATATAGGGTTAATAAGGATATATATAATGGTAAACAGTGATTTTATAAGATATTTATATCTATATATCATAACAAAATATGGAAAAGGGTATAATTGGAAAACATGAGTCCTGATATTATATTAAGTTAAAATAGTTATAAAAAATATATGATTTACATCCATAATTAATAAGATATAATTAAATGACCGGATTTGAAATTGATAAGGGTACATGAATTTTAATAGATTTAAAGATAATATTTCCTTATTAAACGATTTAATCATAAATGTCTGGATTCTATGTATTGAAACATGATAAATATACATATAATTATTTTGGAAAGTGTTTATGATTGACGGTATAATTGGAATGATAATCTGCATAAATAAGAATATAAGATTCATGAAAGAAATTAAAATTTGTAGAGTATGTGCTCGTGTTGACAATTATACCATTGGACATAAGGAAATTACCTTTAAACTTAATACAAATTGACAATAATAGACTTGGTCAACATAGTTTGTTATTTAAGTTTAAAACAAACTAGATTATGACCCGCGTTAAACGTAGGGAACGCATAAATAAAATATAAATGTATATAGATATTGCAAAATAATTATAAAAAAATCAGAGTTATTGGTATTATTGAAATGTGTATAAAATACACCGAGGTTGGTAAATATATATAGTCGTTGAAGGGCCTCTTTGTAGACAACATTTTTTGTTTTATTAGTTGAACGACCTTCATCGCCACAAAGTACCTTCAAACCTTTTTTACTTGTGACACCGGAAACAGCTACATATAGTTATGTTGAATTAATGTCTAAGTCCATAACTATAATTGGTAAGACTTGACCCGACCCGGCATGGTCCATTTGGGTTGCATGGCATCATGCATTAGGATAGACTATAATGAGAGAAATAACACTTAAGGTTGGTTAATATATTATAAGTTCTAATATATTAATAAGGTTATTTAATTAGTATTGATCAAGAATTAATTTGGAATTAATTAAGTGATCAAAAGGAGACTAATTAAATATATGGGTTGATTGTGTAAATCATTCATTCTTATATATGTGGGCTTGTGATCCAAGATTCCTTATGTTGGACTAAGTCCATGGGGTGACCCATGGATACTCCATGGAGGTTAAAATCCATGGAGCATAAGGAATGGGTAAAGTTATGAGTTACATGGTGTAACCCTAATAGCCACCATATAAAAGAATCCCATGGCTCAAGAAATCGGGTACTAATGTGTGAGTGTGAGGGCTAGACGATTTCAAGGAGTGTTCAAGTTTCTCTCAAGTTATTCCAAGTGTATTTGGTGTTGTGTGAACCATTTGAGGTGTCACACTTGGGGCACTAGGCACTCAAGCTTCATGAAGACATTCTACATCAAAGAGGTATGTATTCTATCTTGTTATATTTATTATTTTGTATGCTAGATTAGGATAATACCTTGGATGTTCATAATTGTATGTATAATAGAGAAAACATAGATCCAAGGTATTTAGGGTTGCATGTACACTTAGGAGTGTTAGAATGCTCATAACCCAACAGTGGTATCAGAGCCTATGCTTGTTTTCTTGTTATACTTGCAAAAGTAGCTGAAAAATCGAGTTGGATGCATATATTCGATTGTTTTGGCTGGAATTGGACTAGGAACATTACCCTAAGATGTTTTTGGACTTATAAACTTGTTTTGATGTGGTAATGTTCATGCTAATCCAATTTCTAAGATAATTGTCATAATTTCAAGATTTGTATTAGTTTGTATGTTCATGCTAATTTCTTGAAGATTGATGATTTGAATTATCTTGTTCTTATGAGGTTCTTAGATTAATAGAAAAGTTGTGTGAAATAGTTGTTTTCAATCCATTTTAATCTAAGAGTTGATTCCAAAGTGTGTTTTTGTAACTTGTCCTCAAGTTATATGAAAAGTCACATTTAAGAATCATAAAACTCATAAAAGTTGGCAAATGTTACAAAATGAAGAGTCTAGTTCTAATTAAATGGTTTTATGACTCCATAACTTGTCCTCAAGTTATGGAGGTTCAAGAGTCTCTTCATTAAATTAAAAAAAAAGTGTAACCTTAATTAGTTCCATAAGTTACAATAAAAAAAAGTTATTTTTTTTATTAATTAGTTTAAAGTCTTCCATAACTTGTCCTCAAGTTATGGAACTTGAAGAGTTTTTTTTTAATTAAAACTACTTTAAACTCATAAGTTATGGAATTAATTAGTTTTGAATAGTTTCAAAACTTGCCCTCAAGTTTTGGAATTTGAAAAGTTTTCTCTTATGAATACTTTAATTCCAAGTTAGCCCTTAGAATTTTAAAAGTTAAAATTCAACCCTTATACTTTATAATATTATAAGTTAATAATATTTATATATATGTATAAGAGTAAAGTCAGTCTTACCGTTAGTAGGCCTCATTCACGAAGCCGGTCTATAAGGGGGGTATAAGGTTACTGCCTATAAAATGACAGTTTAATGGGTGTCCACTCTCACCCACCGCTTCCTTGACTGGTGGAGGGTCGTTAGCCAAACGGGTAGGACAAGGACTATAATTCTCCTTTCATTAAAATTATTAATGATAAATACTAAGTAACTAAACTCTTATTAATACCCAATCTTAGTTACTTAGGAAAATGTGAATTTGGTGCTAACCCATGAAATTACACTTTGCACTTTGCTTAAGTCGTTAGTGGAGCGTGTATGGTTAACCGACACACTAACCTGGACTTAACAAGGTAGGCAAAGGGTAACTTAATATTTATCATAGTATCGGTGGAGCGTGTGTGGTTAACCGGCACACTGATTAAGGGGTAAATATTAAGGGTACCAAGTATATTTGCATGGTTATTCACACCTTGTTTTGTGATCCTCGGCATCCCAGTCACAAACCCTGAAGGGCACACTCGAGAT
Source organism: Lactuca virosa (assembly GCF_052849685.1). NCBI lineage: Eukaryota > Viridiplantae > Streptophyta > Magnoliopsida > Asterales > Asteraceae > Lactuca > Lactuca virosa. The sequence continues at coordinate 458,779,701 of NC_136430.1, forward strand.
TGAAACATGCCTTTGAACAGTTCAATGAATCTCAAAGATCTAGGACTTTCAAATCTAATTAAAACCTAATAAATTATTTCGTTTTTCATGGTGGAAATTGGTGAATCGTCATTCACCTACCTTCAGATATTTTATAGCTTGGATTACGGCATCCCTCTTCTAAGTTATAAAATAGTTTGTTGGGTCCTAGCCTTAATATTTCATATTGGGTGTCATATTAAGGAATTTAAATCAACTATCTTAAATATCTCCCAAAAAGATGTCTGGTCTAGACATTTATGATCTTCCCAAATCTCTTGAAACAAGCTTTCCTAAATGAAGATGATGTCCCATGGATATCATACTTCTTTCACCTCCTCCAATTATTCTCCCTAACCCACAAGTTCCTAAAAAGTTTAAGGTCACTCAAGCCCTATTGGCAAGGCAAGGTCTAGGTGTGATCACATCTTGGAGATGTAGTCACATATTGACAAGCCGGGAGAGTTGGGTGTCAAAGTCTTGAGAAAGTTGGTGGCTCAACTACTTTCTAAGTCACATAGTGAGTTCTTTTGGGAATCCTATGAAACAGACTAAGACAAGACCCTTAATGATCTTATCTATTTGCTAAGATCAACTTCCTAAAACGCTATGGACATTGACAATGATGACATTGGATATCCAGTAAAGCTCTCTCTTCCCAATGGAAAGGGATCGGCCATAGTCAACTCGGTTGACCCAATGGTAAAGAGAGAGGCGAAGTCTGAGATAGTCTCATTATCAAGGGTCCATAGGTAACTATTGCCAAAGGAAGGGGCATTGGTTACGAAGCTGCCAAATTTACCTAAGGATGTTAAAGTCAATAAGTTTGGCTCTACTTCAGGTAAAGTCCATTGTCTAACTCTATTAAGTACATGCTGATTCTGATCGCGAAGATGGATTTCAATCGCATGGTTCGGTGATCAGAATTTTGGGCTATTACTTAAGAGTTATGATATTTATATTGCTTAGGAATAGATAACAACAAGGTTTTCATATGGATTGTGAGGATAAGTTTTTCCGCAAAGTTTTAAAATAAAAGAAAAAGGTTTTGATTTTATTTATTTTAAGTATCCTTACAATGGCATTTGTGAAAAGTTGTTGCTTATAAGATTCCATTGATAGCAATATTGGAAAAATGGATTTGATTCTTTCGGTTGTGGTAGTGTCTAATATTACCAAATAAGGAAAGATTCTCATCACCCAAGGTTCAATTGGACCGAAACTTGGAATCATGCAAGTTGTATAGTATGATGAATGAGAACTTTCAGCTTGGAAAATTAAGACTAATTCCTTATGTGAATAAGGAAAGGACTAAGGGATCGAGTACACATTCTTGTGCACTGGTCAAGTCCACCACAAAAGATCAAGAAGACTATTCGTCATGATTTACTTAAGTTCAGTAAATATGGTTATACTTATAAGTTTAAGTATAAGTCTGTAGCATTGGAGAAGTTTCAATGTGAGACAGAACGAATAAGAAGAATCAAAGTATGGCAGAAAGATAAAAGTTTCTCAAATCTGAAAAGATGGGAGAGTACTTTAGTATCATGTTTATGATCATCTTAATGATTAAGATACCATATCACAATTGGTCATCTAAAGTCATCTTAGTGCATTCTTATGACTAAGAAGAGGAGTCATGAATTGTTGAAATGGTTAAATCAAAAAGATGAGTCATACTTCGTTCCAAAACAATTCTTAGAGTCATACTCCAAGATTGTAACTTGAGTGACATATCTTAAAGAGGGTTTGTGAACACTAGTCAAATGTAAGAGTAAAAGGTTATCTACTCTTGTACATTTGAAATTGGTAAGTTGTGATGTTTTGGATAAAACAGAGACCAACTTAGGCCAATTGTGTAAAGTGTTAGTCTTGATAAAGAATCCGCACTATCTCTTGAATATTTCACAAGGGAGTCTTATATGTCAAGAGGACAGTGGGAGTCTTAAAGCTCTTGAAAGTTTCAAGACTTAATCAAGAATAAAACCTAAAGTCCTTCACTAGCACACGACTTGAGGTTTATAACCTATCGTTTTGAAATTTTTGTGCCTATTCAAGTTGGCTTTGCATAGGAGTTCTGAGAGTTCTCAATTGGTTGCACAACTACTTGGAAGCAATGGCAGGCACCTGAGCTGCCAAATGGCAAGAATTTAAGATTGCACAAGTTTAATCAATATAAGTTTGGATTTGTCACTAACCTTGTCTTGTGATTATGGTTTTGACAAATTCACATGGATAAGAACACATACAATATTAAATCTAAGTGTCATAAGGTTTCTCTCCGATTCATGAAAATGATGGTGAGGAAACACTTTCACTAAGTAGATTTTAGCTAGATAGCAATTGTGATATTTGCATGCTCAAAGTCGTTAGTGGAGCGTGTGTGGTTTACCGGCACACTAACATGGACTTGTGAGAAGTGGCAAAGGTCTAAACAATTGAGACTATGATTACGGCATCCCTTTTCATAGTTCTAAAATTGTTTAGACACACATGTGAGCTATCTAAGAGAGGTGTATGATTTTGATAAAGTTTTATCAAAACAATCTAGTATCAGAAATCTGAACTTTGGTAAGAAAGTCAGCTGATTTCTGAGTACATGTCAAAGCTAGTGGGAGCATAAGTGTTATGCTAATAATCATCATGTTAGTGGGAGCATGATAATTATGACAAAGGTTGCAAGTTAGCAATGTTAATTATAGAAAACAAAAGTTTCAATTCGTGAGGTTGCAGGGGTTGAAAAAGTTGTTTTGCTATAATTAAAGGAGAGGAAATTATACTTCATTTCAATTCTAAAAGCTTAGATTGAGATTTTAATCGTATTTAATCAAGGATATATATATGAATTTCATGTTGGAATGGCTCAACATAAGGAAATTCTATATATGGGTCCATTATTTGCGTTCTAAAATTCGATTATGATTACGACATCCCTTTTCATAATCTGAATTTTGAGAACTTGGCAAATTGAAATGGAAATATTATAGCAAAAGACTGGTTTAGTCTTTATGTGAGACATCATGAATCGTGTCCCATATGCTTCGGATATAGGATCGATTACATGTGCTATATTCATCCTTTCTAAAATTTTCCAAATGTCTGGGGCATTATGAAGGGAAAAGGTCTAGAATTGGATATGACTAAAATGATTAAGCAATTGTCGAGGACAATCTAAGGTTTACCAAAGATTGGTTGCTCAAGGACAGTTGGAAGTATAATGTTAATTCTGGAAGGACCATATTAACATAATCTGTAAGGAGGCAACTCTTGTTCAGAAGTGATAGTCAAAATGGAATATGGAAATGTTTCAAAGTTAGAAATTATTCAATCTGTGTAAGATTAGGAAACTTAATGAAAGAAGGATGTTTCCAAGGAGCTGATCTCCTTTGGAATGCTCTGTAATGATTGTTGTCAAGTCTTTCTGACTTTGTGCATAATCATTAAGAGGATCAATGCATATAAGTTTAGAATCTAACAGATTTCAGTAAATGGCATGAATTTGGAATTCTTGCATTTGCAGTAAGGATTTAGGACTGTGAAAAGAGGATCATTGGAGTGATGTTCAATTGATCTATTTTACAAAGTAAAGATCATAGACAAACATAGTATGCATACTTGGTGTATGGCATGACTAGTGTTTAGAAAACATAGTGTACATGCTTGGAGCATGGGACAACTATTGTTTTAAATTCAAGTATAAAGTTGATAAAACCGAAACAATGAATAATGAGTAATCAGTATGGTGATAAATAAAAGTGTTTATTTATATTCATAGGGTTTAATACCATATTTGATTCATTTATTCTTGTGTTTCACTTTGCATGTTTTGACTTCCAGAATAACTAAGTCGCTCTTCCTGAATGATTAAGTTATTCAAACCATCCACAGGCGGTCATATGTTGGAAGTAGATATGAATCAAGACTGTCAGGGGTTGGTTTGTAGAGGTCCAAGTTGGTGGACAAAGTGGTGCTACAACACTCACGAGTGCTCATAAGTTCTGAGTATTGGATTCAACCCGCTCTCATTTGAATCACTTCATGGATTTTATCACGAGTGATCATGAGACGATAATATCTTATATTCTTCAAACCTAGAGATATGAGTTGTTACTATGAGTTGGTTATACATTGATTGCACGAAAACGCATTGGTAACTCGATGTTATAAAACGTGCCTTTGTGTATGATTCAACAAGTAGTAGAACAAGCCATATGAGTCGAAGTTTATCCATTCCTTTTACCTTCGGGATAAAAGCGATATCTGTGGGCCCCTCGATGATTTAAAGATGATACATGTGAGTGCTTGGCCAAGCCAAGACTGATTTGATTTGTTCAATCAGTCAGTCATCATGAATCGGAAATCGGGAAACAACAAATGGACAGAGAGAATGATTGATAATCCATGTCTCAGTCCATATGATATCTAGAATGGAGGAATATATGATCCCTTATCTAATGGACAAGTCATTGACAAAGGTCAGAGTTCATCGACAAGGTCAGAGTTCGACAGAAGCTTTTGAGAGCTACAATTGCTGATCAGTTCCTAAAGTCATACGCAATAATAGTTTTAGACTTATCCAAGTGGGAGACTGTTGGATTAATGTCTAAGTCCATAACTATAATTGGTAAGACTTGACCCGACCCGGCATGGTCCATTTGGGTTGCATGGCATCATGCATTAGGATAGACTATAATGAGAGAAATAACACTTAAGGTTGGTTAATATATTATAAGTTCTAATATATTAATAAGGTTATTTAATTAGTATTGATCAAGAATTAATTTGGAATTAATTAAGTGATCAAAAGGAGACTAATTAAATATATGGGTTGATTGTGTAAATCATTCATTCTTATATATGTGGGCTTGTGATCCAAGATTCCTTATGTTGGACTAAGTCCATGGGGTGACCCATGGATACTCCATGGAGGTTAAAATCCATGGAGCATAAGGAATGGGTAAAGTTATGAGTTACATGGTGTAACCCTAATAGCCACCATATAAAAGAATCCCATGGCTCAAGAAATCGGGTACTAATGTGTGAGTGTGAGGGCTAGACGATTTCAAGGAGTGTTCAAGTTTCTCTCAAGTTATTCCAAGTGTATTTGATGTTGTGTGAACCATTTGAGGTGTCACACTTGGGGCACTAGGCACTCAAGCTTCATGAAGACATTCTACATCAAAGAGGTATGTATTCTATCTTGTTATATTTATTATTTTGTATGCTAGATTAGGATAATACCTTGGATGTTCATAATTGTATGTATAATAGAGAAAACATAGATCCAAGGTATTTAGGGTTGCATGTACACTTAGGAGTGTTAGAATGCTCATAACCCAACAAGTTAACCATGCGGGGGTTGGTGTGTGTGTGTGTGTGTGTTTGTGGGGGTGGGTAAATATGGATATGGGGTGGATGGGGTGATGAAGATGCTGCTGGGGATTCCAGTGTAACCGGTGTTTGAGATCTTGGACATTGTTAAAGAGATTTATTAGTAACAGAAAAATGGGAAACGATTACCAAATTGAAACCCTAGATTTTGGGATGCTATTGCTACTGGATCTGTAAAGGTAAAGGTAGTTAGAAGAAATGGAAACCGATAGTGCCACGTGGTGTCCCCCCCCCAATATTAAATATAAAAAACTCTAACAACGAAATATAAAAATATTTATGTTTGCTCGATTTAGATATTTCCCATGACTTATTGAAAATGTCAAAATACATAATTGGCACACAACTTACTTGTTATTATGAGACGAATTAAACAATTTAAACACATGATGATTTTTTATTTTTATTTTATGACAATGATAAAATAATGGAAAAATGAATGCTTACTTCAAGACATTTGCGGACGTTTGAGTAAGGTCTATGGTCTTAACTGCCGAGTATTCATATCTTTCACATATAGCTATTAAATGGTTATTCAAGATGAATTAAAAGTTCATTGCTATTTCTTGCCAATTTAGAAGTATGTTTTGACCATTTTTTCATCAGATAAAAAACATATAGGTTCTTTTAGTATTACTGCAATCCTACTTTCATATAAAATTACTTTTTTCGCATTAGATCAAACTCGGTGTTTTTAAGCATTATTATCATCCTATATTATACATTCTTGATAGTTTTTAAAAGTTCGTTGCAATTTCTCATTTCTTTTTGAAAGTTCATTGTTATTTCTTGTTGCTTTTAGAAATAAGTTTTAGACTATTTTTTTGTATGAAACAAAATTCGAAGGTTATTTTTGCATTATTACCATCGTATATGTTACATTTCATTTTTATTATTTGAATATAGTTTTTGTAGTTCAAAACCGATACGAATATAAAAATAATGACTACATATTAACCGACTCTCTATAATGTATAATTAAAAATCAAGACACTATAATCATAATTTATCGATGTTAGTTAATATGTAATTTATTTGGGGATGAGGTTAGTTTTTGGTTATTTATTTGGGAAGTATAATATGTATTTTGCATTACAGGTGTTTATCTTTTAAATTTAGCATTTATTACTTTAGAATTTTATTTTGGCTTGAAATAACCATGATCATCCCATATTTAATATTTTTCTCTTCTTGCACCTTTACTTCCTACTGACTTGCATTCATTAAATCAAGATTTAACATTTTTTTAAAACAAATATGGACAATAAACTATTAAACTCAATGGATATGCTAAAAGAGACATGAGACTTGCCTTTTGTGAGATCAATAATACCAAATTGGACCACTTTCTGCAAAATAATTTAAGAACCGAAGAAAACCTGATTGCCCAGATATCTAATATCATTATTTAAGTCATAACCTGTTATATGCCGACAAAATTGAAATTTTCAGCCAAAACTCTGTTACATGTCATCAAAGTTGAAAAAAGATCCTTTAAAGTTAGATTATGGTATTAATTTAAAAAATTGTCTTTCACTTTTTGTTGGATGTATTTTTTTGATGACAGGAACAATTATCAGTCCAAACATAATCCGTAAAAACCATCATTGCCAAATCATAGATCGCTTCATCAACAAAATAGAATACCACGGTCGTAGATGATAATCCAGTTAGAACATCTTTTTCTAAAAGATCAAGAAATTGACAATTTATTAGAATCTTATCACGCTGATAAAATTCATAACAAAGTGACATAGATTGAATCGATAGTTTACAATAAATATAAAAAATGAAGCCCTATCAGAGATAGAAAAACCTGAGGATGAGACAAAAAAAAAACATGTAACACTACAAAGTTGCAAACATAAAAAACACATGATGCTAAAAATCTAGAAAAAAAACCAAAATTTATACCTGGTTGTGAGGTGAGCGTAGAGAACTTGTGTGAGATTCTTTGAGACATTTCGTCAACACCTAAGGCGTCTGTTCTAATAACCCATATTTTGAATGTAACATGACAAAAAATCCAATGTTACAGGAAAGTATAGAAATGAACTAAATTAACATGTATTTTAGATTATACAAATTATTTTGAACAATGTTCCTTCAAAAATATACTTATTTTGTTTCATACCTACATACAAAGTTAAATAAAAAAAAAATGTTAATTGTAATTATGCCATTTGATTCTACAATCAAATAAAAAAATTCTATAATACCGTAAATATGATATTAAAGGAAATAAGATCATTCCTAGTTTAGATTCTAACTTCTTAGCCTACTTTTGATATGGTTCATGTATTAATATTTAGAGAAACCGGTAGGCAAGGACGTTGATATTAAGTGTTGTATATTGTTGTTACCGATAAAAAACTAAGTTGTAGTTTAAATTAAAAGTTCTTTTTTCATGGTAAGTATGTTGCTATAAATTGTAAAAAAATCATATAGCTATTGCAGTTTGTAGAGGTTGTTGAGTATCGAGTCCAAGTTAATAGGTTAAGAATTTAATATGAAAATTATACATTTTTGTTTTCTTTGACTTAATCTAGACTGAATGATGTTATATGAGATTCCAAAAATAGAAACATAATTTTGTTAGTCATAGAAAACAATCTTTGAAATTTGTATTTACTGTACAGAAACATATACAAATTAGAATAATTATAGTTTAACCCTTTCTGGATTAAATTGTTTATAAAATCCATCTCCTTAATAGTGAATAAAAGATAAATTAAAAGGCATTTACAACACGAAAAAATCACAACAAGTTACTGTTAAAATTTTTATCGTAATGTACTTTACACGTACATTCCTAAAAATGGTATAATATGAAGTTATTATATTCGACAATAAGGTCAGAAACAGTAACTAAGTTGAGATAATCAAACAAACATAAATAGTAGCAACAACCGATTCGATCCATTTTTAAATTAAATTACCAATTTACCCTTCTGATGAACATAGTCCATACTAAATTAATGATTTAGCCTTCAGATAAAAAATGGAAGTATCATGCTAAAAGAATCATTTTAGTATACGTGTCATCTCAATATCTAGTGTTGAATTTCTTTTCCAGCCCAATGCTTTTCTAGTTTCCTAAGTTGAATTACCCTTTTGCCCTTATGTTTCCTTACTTAAAGGTTTTCTACATCTAATTTGCAATTAAATTAAAATAAATCACATAATTTTAGGAGTTTATTGATAACTTCAAAAAGGTAAATTCGAATATTCCTTCTTTATTCTATCACAAATAAATATACCTTTCTGCCCCTAAACCTTAAAATCGTACTTAACATTTTAAAAAAATCCATCCAAGAATATCAATAACCTTCAGTTATGATTTCAATTTAAAGTTAGAAATATTGTAATTCAACCATCATATTAGGATATTAATTTACATTCAAACACTAAAAAAAATATCTCTTTATTCCTATTATACCCTTATCCTCCATTTTCCATTCGGTATTACCATATATTTATCTTAATAGATTATATGAGTTCTATATCAAGATTGCAATCCCTGTAATTCAGCCAACAATTTAAGATATTATATACAATCGAAAACAGTAACCAGGTTGAGATTATTAAACAAACAGAAATAGTAGCAGCTCACAATTTGATCAATGTTTAAATTAAATTACTGATTTACCCTTTTGATGAACATTATACATACAAAATTAATGGAAGTATACATGCTAAACGAATACACAAAAAAATTGATTACCATGAACAGGAAAATGGGTAGGGTGCATTTGCCATTCTTTCAAAGTACTTTGCTATATTGTGTTTTAACTGGTTTCCATCAGAGTACATTATTTTTTTTTTCTAGATTAAAGGTACGTAATATAGTTTCTTATTTCTTTCAAAAGTTTCAGAAAAGTAGTTAATCGATTTCATGTAAGCTGTGACAAAGAATATCAAAATATATATGAATACATATATTTGATACAGGAACAAAAAATAATCGAAAAAAATATAAAAAAGCAAAAGAAGGTATTGACCTTCTAGTGCACAACAATAAAGGTTTGAAGCAGAGAATGATGATGGAAGTGATAAACAATAAGAATGATGTTGTAGGAGAAGGTTTGAAGAAAAACAACGATCGAAAATAAATGTGAGCCGCAAATTCAATGATGAATCGTATATGTATGTGATAATTTGAATCTGATTTTTTGGTATTAATGGTTTCCTAATAAAATGGATTTTATATTAATGGTTTGCTAATATAAACGGATTTATATTAATGGTTGATATTTAATGCCTTAATTGAAATGGTTTTCAGTAATATGTTTTTAAAGTTGACTATTTTAAAACCTTTATAACCGGAAATTCAAGATTTAAAATATGAAAAAATTTAATTAAAATTAAATACATTCTATTTCAATGGATTTAAGCTAATTTTGTTTGAAAATTGGAAAGCTTTTATTGGAATTAAATACATTCCATTTGGGGAATATGATGTCACCAATTTGATCTAAGGGTGGAAAACATAAGATTAAAATACAATCAATGACCCAGATTGTTTCAGATGATATCATAAGATTTTTGTTTTAATATATATTAAAGATAACATAATTATTGATATGCTTATTTAATGAGTTTTTTTAAAAAGAAAAAAACTAAGCAGGTTTGAATTTTGAAGCCAAAAACTATAAATAATGGAATTAAATTATGAACAATATGAATTAGGGTTAATGATGGCATAGATCGTCAAAAGATGTCTTGAAGGAGATGCTTGCTTCAGTTTGTAGGGATTTGTGTGAAGCCAAAACAGAGGTGTGATAATTGGAGATGCAAGGAAGAGGCAATACACAAATTCTAAGAATACATGAGCAAAAAGGAACCACCTCATGGTGCTACATTCTGTTATAAACACACAAAGCATCAATTGAAGCACAACCATTGACATGAGGAAGAAGAGGATTAGGGAATTCTGGTTTAAGAGAAAAAATAGAGGAGGAAGATGGGGGCGGCTATTCATGTTTTTGGCTAGATTTATGGAGAAACTGATGCCTCATATATAAATAGAATGATATGCTTCAATTAATAATATAATTACTAATTTTAAAGATTCTATAATTAAATGTAATTGTGCCCGAATTGTGAAATATATTTTAGAAAGTATGAATAGATTCTATAATTAAATTTGAATAGATTCTATAATTAAAGATTCTATAATTTAATGTAATTGTGTTTGAAATGTAATTGGTAAATTTAAAGATTCTATAATTAAACGTTTGAATTCTATTTGGAGAAAATGATGTCATCAATTTGATCTAAGGGTGGAAATCATATGATTGAAATACAATCAAGGGCCTTGATTGCTTCATTGGTGAATTAAGGGTTCTCTTTTAATAATATTTAGAGATTGACAATAATAGACTTGGTCAACATAGTTTGTTACGAACAATAAAAAAAATTATTGTTATAAAATCTTGTTTGTGGAATAACAAACTCAGTGGCTTAAGCCAAAGATTAAGGAGATTGCCTTTAAACTTAAAACAAATTGACAATAATAGACTTGGTCAACATAGTTTATTATTTAAACTTAAAACAAATTGACAATAATAAACTTGGTCAACATAGTTTGTTACGAACAATTAAAAAAATTATTGTTATAAAATCTTGTTTGTAGAATAACAAACTCAGTGGCTTAAGCCAAAGATTAAGGGATGAAGAAGTAACTTTTTGGCCAAAGTCTAATCGGTTAAGTCAAATATTGGGATCCTATTGCAGATTTGCAAAGTAGGATGATATAATGTGTATATACTTTTAAAAAAAATAGTTGAAATATAATTGTATCATGCTGCAAAACAGAACTAATCAATATGATTCCAAACAAAATTTTCTTTTAATTAGGGTAAAGATCCTAAATGTTGACGAATTATAAGAAAGTTTGGTAGTAGAAATCAAAATTAGTACCTCCAAATCGGTAAGATTGCAATGATGGATGAATCCAGAAGTATAATCATAGTATGTGTAGGTGGTAACAATGCCATCGGTTGTGTTCCGACTACTATTGTCTTCAAATTTGAAGAACACATTAGTGTTTTTTTTACTTAATACATAACGAACTTAATTAATTCAGAAAGAATAAGTACCAAATATGCAGCCAACATACCACATATCAACAGCTGTTGAATAATGAGTAGCACCCAAAAGGACTTCTGGAGCTCTATACCAAAGGGTCAATATCTGAAATGATACAAGTTATTTAGCAATCTTCAAATTAATTTTTTTAAGAATTTTAACCATTTTGTCAATCGAAATGGTACTTTTTTAAGAATTTTCACCCAAGAGGACTGTCTTCCCATCTTTGCTTACACCTTGCTTCACATCCAACAGCCTGTTTGATTTCGTTAATCGCAGTCAAATCTAGAACGAATCAATACCATTTCGATTTGATTACTAAAAAACCATAGATAGAAACATAAATCGGATACGCATAATATAAACCTAAAATCCAAATAAGAGTGATTCAAATCAAAATTCCTGTTAGAATAATCAAAATGGAAAACCAGTTGCAAATTCATAAAAATTCAAATACCTTGAGAAGAAGAAAAGCGCAATGGGAATAATCTTTGGTAGTGAATCTCAATTTCAAGTTGTTGGTGACAAACACGATGTAGGAGATGCATTGGTGGAGAAGAACATGGATAGAAATTGGAGAGATCATCGGCTCTTGAGGAGGAAGAACATGGATAGAAGTTGGAGAGATCATCGTCTCTTGATATTATCTTCATCAGAGAGAGAAAGAGGAAGAGAGCAATCCTTATTTTGGAGGAAAAATGGTTATAGACGGTAACAAAGGCGTATTTGTAGTTCCTTTTTGTTACGATGACATCAGCGAAATTGATCCAGTGGTTTAAAATAATCAATGAAAAACATTGAAGGGGCTAGATTGTTTTAGGTGATGTAATTAGGTTTCTGCTTTAATATATATAAAGATGTGTTCATCGATGTTAAGTTTAATGGAGGTTTTTGAAATTTGTTTAAAAATACACATGGTGAAAAGAAATTTATGGACAAGTTTGGGGGGGTTGAGCACCTGCCTGCCCCCTACTGCCTCTGCCCCTGGTCGTAGCAATGTTGTCAATAGATACGTGGGTTTTTGGCACTGTAGCACAATAAAGTTTGGTGAATTTACACATTTAGTCACTTGTGTATTTTTTGTGCACAATAGACCATTAAAGTTAAATTTTACCTATCGAGTATGACCTGATAGATCCGATTACTTTTATGATGCGACATTATAAATTAGACTTCTTTATATCTTTTAAGGCCACCTAACTTTTATATCAGTCAAACAACAAACATTAACTAAGACGGTTTGCATTCAAGACCCTTTTGCTTTTGTTCTTCCGATTCAAGAGTTAGGCTTCACCCAATTGGGAATCGTCGCCTTCGTCCAGGAGTTGAACATCAACTCTATTATGTCTGAATCAATTCAAACCACAAGTTTAGATCATTAAACTACCTTTCTCCAATGCCTTCTCATGGTAAACGGCTTCCATCCTCTCCATGAACTCCGGCTCACCTAAAAACTCCAAGTAATCAGACCTCACTTCAACACAGGCATCATTTATGGGCTCACTGTAAGGAGAAAAGGGCCAACGCAATGGACAACAAGCTTATCTTGGAAGCCATCTGACAAAAAGAGGGTGGATCAGATGTGTTAGCAACGAGTAAGGAGACAGTGGGGGTGAGATGTGGTTGCGAAGGTTTTGGAAGCCACAATTCTAGAGCATCGTTAATCATGGGTTGCTCCGTGTATCTACTGGTGAAACAGGATCAGGAGAAACTGTACGTGTGATTCTAATTGTATTTAGGTTTTTATGGATTTGTTTTGCATTTACTGATTATAAGTTCTACTCAACAGTGTGTTCTTGGTTAGATACAAAAGGCAATAGACCGACTAGTATCCAAAGGTAGAGATGAGTACATGCCTGTCTTATTGGATAATGTTTTTCTCAATTTGTTCAACAACAAGATGGTACATGTAAATTAAATTAAAAGAAAAACATTAATTAGGTCTAGGAGTAGCTAGGAATCATGATTTAATTAACAGGAAATTGGATGGATTTGGAGAAGGCGGCTACAGTTAAGAATACGTATACAGTCTTCTCGTATCATTTTATGACTTCTACAGTTAAAAGGTTTCACGTCGGTGGGAAGTGGTGAGTAACGATGGCGGCAACGTCGGAGGTTTTTTCCATGGAATGGTGGTGGAACGGAGGAGATGGGAGGAGCTATTGAGAGTTAAGGGAAAATGAGATATGCCTGAGGTTTCTACGTTGTGGGAGACATCTTCTAGAGAGAGAGAGAGAGAGAGAGAGAGAGAGAGATGAAATGGAAAAAAAGCATGGTAGATAAAGTTTGGATTTTTAATTTTGTAAAAAATAGAAAAAAGCCACATGGACTAAGTGTTACTGGTTAAAATAGAATTATCTTGGATTGTTTCCCTATTTAATAGATAAATTGATATTTTAGGGATCTACTGTGCACAAAAAATACATGAGTGACTAGATGTGTTAATTCTCCAAACTTTGTTGTGCTATAGTGCCAAAAACCCTACATATGTATTCACAAAGTTTTGATGCACAAATCATCACCAGTCTCCCTAACCCAATCTATCAACCGCCACAATAATATGTTAATGGTAGATAAATGTTGAAGCCGATTTCGAGTATGAGTTTGTAATCTCAAGCTCTTCCAGTTCAGGCAGGATATCCCGATATATATAATAAAGCAACGTCTACACAAGTCGGTTACACATAACGTAGCTGTCATTAAAAGGTAAGAAAAAAAGAACAAAATCCAAACCCAAATACAAAGGCTTAACAATCTCTATAAAGGTGAATTGTATATTTGTAGCCAACCTTGAAAACAATTATAGCTAACAAGGTCTCCATCGTTACTAACGGTGTTATAAAATAAACATGGCACTGATACCACTTGTTAAAAATAGATAATCTATTAATGTGGAAAATCACAATAGAACCACACAAACACCATGATATAAAGTGGAAAACCCAAATCGGAAAAACCATTATGAAAAAGACACTCTTATTGAGAGATTACATTGTTGATAAATCTCTAAGGAATAAATGAGAGAAAGAATATGTTGGAATAAGTAAAATAAGACATCTAGATGGCTTTATATAATAGTCTTACAAAGATTCCTAAACAAACTCTAAAACCCTTATAAATAGGAAACATTCATAAATATATATGAGGTGTTATAGTCATACACTAACTCGTAAATATAGTATAAAACAATTAATGAAAAAGGTTTCGAAACATATTCAATAAATAAGGGTTACATTGCTGCTAAATCTCAAAGGAGATGAGAGGAAAAAATGTTGGAACGAATAAATAAGACATCTAGATGGCTTTATATAATAGCCTTACAAAGAGTCCTAAAAAAACTCTAAAACCCTTATAAATAGGAAACATTCCTAAATAAATATGAGATGTTATAATCAAATAATAACTCATACCTATACTATAAAACAATTAATAAAAGGGTTTTAGAACATATTCAACAAATTGTGATATTTCCTGTAAGTCATGCCATCACTATGGTATTCCAGTGCCACTACGAAAATGGATGTGGTTTTGTTAGCAGGTTCATGGATTTACACATTGGATTGCATAAATGCAAGATGTGTCGTGAAAATTGATGTTGATGGCTGATGAACTTCGTGATATGCCAAAAGGGGAAGTTGCACTATAGTTTTTCAACATGTGTTGTAGTGAAATTCTTGGAAAGGTCTATTCTAAGTGGTAGTTTTTTTTATGGCAGAGTATGATAGTTCTATGTTTTTAAAACTATGATTTTTGGCTGAAGATGATGTTTCTATTATGTGGTTGTGGTTTTCATTCATTTATCCAAGGTGGAGATTGTTGAGATTTTTGTGTAAAGAATGAATAGTGTCCTTATCCCACATTGCTACAAGGATGCAACTTTGAGTGGACTCTAAGCTTATAAAAGGAGTCCAAAGGTTTGGTTTCAAAGCACTCACACCAAAATACACATGAATTGTTTGGTTATTTCTTTCTTTCTCCTTTTGTTTTAGAATGTAGAAAGTGTTAGTTAACACTTAGGAGAATGTAGTTGTATTTTAGGAAAGCTTGAGAGATTAGTTTATGTGATTGTGCCAATTTATCATAGAATGAATATTTCTCTATGGAGACCCGTAGTTTTTTTCTCTATTTTTGGAGTTTTCCACCTATATTCTTATATCCAATTATTTTCTTTATTATTTTCATCAGGAAAGTTGTTGGGGATCCTAAAAGCCATTTTCCCAACATATTTGTGACAAAAATTAATATCGTTGAAAGGAAATACTTTTATAACCCCTAGTCTCGTAATAATTCAAGCTAGTAAATACCACACAAGCTAGCTAGGTGCACCCATATTGGTCATAAATATATGTATAGATGAATGTTACATATCTTATAAAAGTTGACAGTTAACCTATATTGGTCAAACATACTAAAAACATAAATAAATTATTACCAAAACGAACATATATAATATACTAATTAAATCTAATCAATCGTTTCGTTGGATTGTCCTGATTAATAACAAGTCGAAAACATCTCTTCTCTTTTTTTTACTCTGGCATGCATAGTTTCTCTTGTCAAATCCCTTCGCCGAACCGGATTGCATTGTCTTTCTTTAGATAGCACCAACGAACTTAGCCCTCATCTGATTCATTCTATGACTTTTGAACAACACCAAGATCATTAAACCTTCATCGTACCACCTTTCTTCTGTCGCATCATTGCTCCACTCCCACTATCCACCGAACAACTATCTTGGTTAAATTATGAAAACAACAACTCAGTCGTTAAACCCAATAACACTGCCAGTGCCCACCTCTTTCTCCGTCAAAGAACTAAATAAGGAGATAACACCGTTGTTAAACCTTGAGTCACCACCTACGTTTAGAGTTCTTCGTCTTCCCACAACATTGCCACTACGCACCGACCAACACTTTATCGATTTGTGAAAGAGATTGATTATTTTCTTGATTTCCCGCCAAAAATGGAGGGGAATGGAGGAAACTTTTCATTGTCTACATCCAATACGAATAACGTCAACGGTGTTCACTTGTTCAGAGTCTTTGGTTATTTAATATTGAAGCATATGAGTATAGGCGAGTACCTCGGTTCATAGTCTATGGTTATTTAATATTGAAGCATATGAGTACAAGGGAGTACACATCATTAGCCCACTTCACCAATGGTGGTTATCGGTGGCAAGTGCGTTTTTATATACCCAAATAGAATGGATTTTGAAGACTTTGAATAAGTTTCAATCTACGTCCTATTAACCAACCATGGAGAAAATATTAGAGATCTTTGAGATTGAGCTCAAAGATTTAATGCCTAAAACCCTAGCATGTCGAGGCAATATTTGGGAAATCATTCCCACTAATTCTTATTACAAAAGGTATTGTATTAAATAATAAACACTTTAAAAATGTATCAGTTTCTTATTACAATAAGAATTATTAGGTTTGATATAACTAATATACTATTCTAAGTGTGTGAATATGATAACACACAACAAATAACACTAACATAATCAAATTTTTAGAACTATTTTATTTGAAATGCAAACTAATTTACTTGTTTCTTCTCATTTTAGGCGACTCGTGATACCGAAAGTTCACAACCCATCTATAATATGCTTTCTAGTTAATGCGTGTTATTTTTGACATGGAATGATAATTAGTTTTTCAATTTTGTTCTAAATCCGAACGAAAAATAATGGAAAAAGACTTTTTCTGTAAAATATGGAGAAAACTTTTGCAATTTATTTTCTATACAGTTTGCTTTCACTAAACTGCTGATAATACATAAAAAAACGACCCCATTGTGCTGCATGTTTTTTTTTTTAGTTTTTACAAAAACAATCATATGTCTCCATTTCCCTATATTTTGCATTTAATACACACTAGACCCTTCCATTTCTCCATGTGTCATTAGACTCTTCTCTTTCTTTATAATTAAAGAGTCTTGACTCATGATTTCTTTCAATTTAATGAACTTCACGTTTAGAAGTATTCTCTCACAAACACTCTTTCATATAATCAGAGCCATGTTTCACTTATCTTACGGGTTTCAACGTCTATTTGTTACACGAGAGGGCATATTCAAAGAAATCTCATGTCATACAAAAAGGTCTTTTGTTCTGATCTGGCATGCATATGATATTCTCTTTTGTTTGTAGGATGTGCAGTTGAAGTTGAGAAAGCAAATAAAAAATCAAGAAAAGTTGGACAGTTTTACACTTATCGAGTCAAGGTTAACTAAATATTTTTTTCGTTGTTTATTTTATTTGTTAATAAGGTGGCTTTTGTATTTGACTTAATGGATTCACAAATGGATGTCACTTTCATTTTTCTTTAAACATAATAAAACACGTTAAAACGAAATTTTGTTATGCATTTCAGGAATAAAGTCTTTATAACAATCTCACACTTGACCTCAGAGATAAAGAAACACGGGAAGCAATTTGGTTTTTGAAGATTCATTTATGGATCACTTACAACCTCGGAAGTAAAATGTTATATATATATATATATATATATATATATATATATATATTATCTATTAAATAACTTCTTATGTCTTATACTAATCTTGTAAGTTTTTATTTTTTTTATCTAAATAGTTGTGCATAAAATAACAGTATTAACGAGGAATACACCTAAAGATTTGAAATTAAAGACAGCGGTACAAATTTGTTCATTTTACTAAATATTATCATAATGATTAATGGATACTTTTTGTATTTAACCGGCGCTTGTTTAAATATAAAGAACATGAGAATAATAAATGTAAAGAATAAGCGAATACGGGAATCAATAGAATTTGAACGTAAAAAATTTAACCGGTAGGCTAGGTAGAACATTATTTATATGTTGGCACAATAGATCTATATAATATAAATATCATGTAGAAGAATAGAAGACAATATTATTATTGTTCGTTAGCAGGTTGCTTTTTATGACTGCCTTTTACGAAACAACGTTGAACCATGTCTAAGCACAACAATCCCTACACTTCAAGTCCCAAATATACATCTCAGGTCTAAGAATACAAAGATCATCTTGACTACATACGCCTATCAATGCAGTTCATGTCATACCCAACAATGGCCTTATGACTGCCCCTTTAAGAAACAGCGTTGAACCATGTCTAAGCACAACAATCCCTACACCTCAAGTCCCAAATATGTATCTCAGGTCTAAGATTAAAAGATACAACCTTGATCAAAACATCACTCTTGACTACGATCCATAAAGTGGTTTCGATGCGGGTCAAGTCCAATACTTATTCTCCCAATCACATGAAGTTGGTAGCATCTCTTTGCCATTCTCATCTCCATGAGAATCCACCAATCCACTCATATTAGTCTTACCTCATAGATGCTCCCACAACTATGAACAACTATGGACATTTAGAATAACCTAGTTATTCAAGGATTTAAACATGCTAATATAGAACACAACAATTATTTAATGAAAGACTCATATCCAATATATCATTCATTACAATATCTGTTGTTTTACTGTTCCAATATCCAAATACTAAATTTCAATCAAATACATTTACTTGTATCAACAATGCCCTACAGCACCAGCTTGACTTTCATGCTTGCGCTAATGAAGCAGCTTTGTTAAGTAGATTTGACAAATTTGATTTGTATAAACTTTGCGAATACAATTATTTTCAGTTTTATATATAACTTATATATAAATAAAAACTATTGATAATGAATTAGATGCTTGAATATGACTTAGATACCAATACTTGCGTAATGGGATTACTCATAGTCATAATGAACTATATATTAAGCATCTTTGTACATGGTTCTCCAAACCACGAGGTACTCTAACTCTGATGTGTAACTGTAATTAAAATCTACATGGAACCACTATCCATGTAACTATCTCTTCATTCATAATGAGGACACGCCCGATTGTGACTGAGAGCCATCTCAATCTATTTGAAAATTTAGCATATAAAAGATGGCTCTGATACCACTGTTAGGTTTTGATACGAAATAAAAGTTTGTTTTTCACAAAAAGCGGCAACGGAAGATTTTAAAAATAACAAGTTTATTTTTAGTTAATAACAAAACCGAACCATCATGGATATATTTATAGAGGTTAAAATGAAATAAAACCAACCATTGGATGTTTTAGAGATAACCATTGAAGCCTTTGAACCCACTTGGTTTTGGGGTGTTGATGAAGATAACAAAAGATCAAAGTGTATGATCTTCTCTACAAGTATCCACCATCAAGAGTAAGGAACTTGGAATGCTAGTTCCTTCTTGTATTCTTGAGTGTCTAAAGCCTTTAAGTGCTTCACTCAATTAAGGACTAAAGGGAAAAACTCAAGAGGTCTTCTAATCACCAAAGCAAAGCACCAAACTTCAAAAGAAAAAAGCTTCTTCATGCTCACGGATTTAGAGAGAAAGAAGGGAAGAAAGAAGAGTTTCACTATTGCAAAAATGCAAGCCTCATGCATCTCTTATATAGCCCATGAAAAGTAATGTCTAACCATTAAAATAATCTAAAGTAATGGTAGCCTTTAGAAGCACCGGAGACAAAAAGTGGAAGGTTTGAATAAGCAACCTCCTACACCATCATTATGCCTTTTAAAAAGTAAGATTCTTTATTTTTTATAAACTCCAAGTTTATAAAATATAAACTTTGTCTTTAGATAAAAGACAAAAGAATCCAACTAGTCCAAAATGTTGTGCATGACTTATTAATTCATACCATATGAAATAATAGCTAGTAGTACTCTCTTATAATTATTATTTTCACAAAACAATAATTATTCCCTAACTAAAATACAAGAATCGATATTATTTATTAATAATCATATTAATAATAAATATACAAAATGCGCCAACTTGATAAAGGTGTGGCCCTATAGGATCATATATTAATAGCAATATCATTCCATAATGATTCTTGGGCATATGGATCCAACAATTCCACCAACGGATCGTTTCACCTTTGAATTGCCTCACAACGTAGGTGGTCTAAAACTTGCCCGTAAAAGATGACGGCTTGCAAGTCGTAAAGTCCAAATGGACCCTCTTTCCCACTAAAATATGACGGCTTGCAAGTCGTAAAGTCCTTGTACTCGCAGTTGCATCTGGGTTCATCATTCTTCCCGACCTCTAGTTCTTCTGGTCCTTGATAACTTTCAGACTCATTTTTTCCTTCCTGGATCGTTGTTGTATGAGTAAGAACCGGATCATTGTTGACTTGTTTAACGACTATTGGTTCATTGATCACCAGTGCTCCACATCTAGCGTTAGCTAGCTCCCGAGTCAGGATATTCCTAAACTCAACTCGTTTCTACTCTAGTAGGGTTTGCATCATATCTCAAACTTGAGAAATTAAATATCATCATACTTTTTTTTCCTACAAATCCTCTTACCCAATTAAATAGTGACATGTGTAACATTGAGTCCTTATTTAATGAAATTAATGATATTTTAGTATGCTAATATAAGATATGTCATCATTTAATTTGTAGGAACAAAAGTAGGAGGATATTTAATTTCTCCTAAAACTTCTTCCATGGTGAACCAAGCAGCTCCTGCTCTGGCGTTCTATGGTGCTGGACCTCTTTCATTATTTGTGACTCTACCGCTCCTTGTGATCATCATTTCATTCTATACCCATAGATTCGAGTTGTTTAGTATAGTAATAATTACTATATATTTAGCTCCTAATACCACCACAAACCTTAGGACCACCCATTGCTAAGTCTCAATAATGACAATGAGGTAGAGGGAAGATCATGATCTACCATTCAACATCTTCACTTAACATTACTTCAATTTTTGTCAAAGAATTGGTAATGTATGCTTATGAATATATACAAGACGAAATAACCTAAAAGAGTAAAACCCTACTTACCGAAATGTTATTGAAATAATTATGATTGTTAAATGTACTAAAAATGAAGAATTATTGAATACTTACTTGAAACTTGAAATTAGAGCATGTGTGCCATCTAATAAGCACAAATAATATGACAAACTTGACTATTTTCCGCGGTTAAAAGTGTAATAGACGGCGAAAATGAACTTTTGAATGTAGGGACATTTTGTATGTCTTTTGTATTACATTTGTGACTTGTGAGATTATTTCTGCATGAAAAAATTGCAAAAATGGTCCCTGTGGTTTGTCAATTTCTTTGGGTAAGGTCCAAAAAAAAATTTATTAACAAAAAAGGTCCCTATTTGGTGGTTTTGGTCCATACTTCGTTAAGTTTAACAGTTTTGCTGTTAAGTTTTGACAAATTACGGATTTACCCCTAGGGACCATTTCTGCAGTTTTGTCTTTTTACCAAACTACAAAGACCAATTATGCAATTTTGCCTTTTCATTTTATTGAATTATTGTATATTAATTCTTTTTTAACTTCTTTTTTATTGGTTTAATATATGTTAATAAATATTATGTTTAATATATTATAATTATATAATAGTAAATATTACTTCATCTGATTATTAATTTTTTTAATTAATTTTTTTGAATTTCTTCTTTATTGGATTAATTCTTTTTATTGGATTATTATATATTAAAAAAATATTATTTTTAACATATCATATTTATCTATTAGTAAGTGTTACTTTATTGGATTATTAATTTCATTTAATTAATTTTTTTATTGTGTTAATTCTTTTTATTTTATTATTACTTTATATTTATTATTTTTCTTTATAATAAGTATTATTTTTTAATTATTTTTTTTCTTTTAATTGCTTTCTTTATTGTTTTAAATAAAAATACTAAAAAAATCTCACCCACCCCACATCTCCTAATATATTTTAAATATTTGGAAGATAACATATTTTGAACAACACCACCACCATCACTCAGTCACCACTACCACTAACGGGCCGTCTCCAACCCCTATTACTATATATATATATATATATATATATATATATATATATATATATATATAATATTAAAAATAATATTTATTAATATATAATAATCCAATACAAAAGAAATTAAAAAAAGATTAATTAAAAGAATTAATGCACAATAATTCAATAAAATGAAAAAGAAAAATTGCAAAATGGTCCTCTTAGTTGTGTAAAAAGATAAAACTGCAGAAATGGTCCCTAGGGGTAAATGCGTCATTTTCAAAAACTTAACAACCAAGCTGTTAAACTTAACGAGGTAGGGACCAAAACCACAACAAAACCATCAAATATGGACATTTTTTTGCTACTAAACTTATTTTTTGGACCTTACCCAAAAATATTAACAAAACCATAAGGACCATTTTTGCAATTTTTTCTTTCTGCATACAGTGTATTTATTTTGTTAATTTTGACAAAACCCTCAGCTATAAGAACACAATATATTGTCATTGTAGTAAATAGTTAAAAGATTGTTAGAATACAAAAAACAATTAATTTCTTTATTTTGTTAAAAGATCGTTAGAATTCTTTTCTTTATTTATTTCAAACTTTAAAATACGAAAAAAATATGGTTGTATGTTTCTTTTGTTTCTTACTTACTAGGTGTGAGACTCATGTAATATCAAAATGTAAACATTAAGTATTTTTTAAAATTAAATTTTAAAATAAGGAAGGAAAAACATATTTATTGCAATTTATGATCAAATTTATTACATTTAATACTTTACTTATATAACTATATGTATTATGTGGCTTTTTAATTTTAAAAATTCAAAAAACCTAGAAATTGACACGTGGGTATTATTTATTTAAAAAATACCTCAAAATGAAAAGTGTCAAAACTTATGAGAGATTGACATGTGACAAAATGGATCTTCATTTATTAGAGTAGATATTTATGATCAAATTTATTACATTTAATACTTTACTTATATAACTATATGTATTATGTGACTTTTTAATTTTAAAAATTAAAAAAACCTAGAAGTTGACATGTGGATATTATTTATTTCAAAAATACCATAAAATGACAAGTATCAAAACTTATGAGAGATTGACATGTGACAAAATGGATATTCATTTATTAGAGTAGATAGAAGATATATATATATATATATATATATATATATATATATATATATATATATATATATATATATATATATATATATATATGAATTCAACTTTCATAGTAAAAATTTATAATTATAAATCAATTATTTTAAATAAATTATTAACTAAGAGATATATCAAAATTTTAAAGTTATTATAATTTCAAATTTAACATATAATTAGAAAAAGTAAATCAATTATAACTAAGTGACATATATCTCCTTAATATGTGGAATGAAGAATTGTATTTAAGTGACAAATGTCAAAAGGAGATTCAACCTATTTATTTATTAGAAATCCGTATTCTAATAAAAGAATAGTTTTATTCTCCTTTTGACATGTGTCATCTTATTAGACCTCTTAATTAATGCATATTTTATTCTTTTTTTGTCATGTGTCACCATATTATGTCTCCTAATTAATATTTGTCACTTGTCAACCTATTGATTATTCATTTTAAATTTTAAATTTTAAAATTTAAATTTCCCACTCTATCTACATTAAATTAATAACATTAAAATAAAATTAATACAAATTATAAAGTGAAATAATTTCATATATTTATTTAAATCAATGATTATAATTTTATATAACTAAAAATCTCTTAATTAATAATTTATTTAAAATAATTGATTAATAACTTTGAATTTTTACTATAAAAATTTAATTAATTTTGTAACCGTGGTTATAACGGGTTATAAACTAGTATATATATATATATATATATATATATATATATATATATATATATATATATATATATATATATATATATATATATATATATATATATATAGGGTGAGGTTCAATAGAGAACCATAATTAACCAAGGAACCAATCTTTTTTTCAACTTTTAGAACTTATTTTTTATCAAAAAAAACTAAAAATATATAAATTCATAACTTTTTATCCTTTTTCCACTGATATAAAATTCGATTTTTTTTACGTCAAATTCACAATGTGAATTTTTGAAAATTCACAATGTGAATCCGAAAAATATTTTTCACATTCACAATGTTAATATATGAATTTAGATTTTTTTCGATTTTTTTTTTGATAAAGAATAAACTCTAGAAATTGAAAAAAAGATTTATTTCCTTGAAAAACCAATAATTTGTTTCCATATATATATATATATATATATATATATATATATATATATATATATATATATATATATATATATATATATATATATATATATTCCTTGCAAACAATCAAAATTATAGCCGCACATCCCAAACCATTCATTAGTAGTACGATTTTTTTTTTTTGACGATTGTTGACTTCCTGATTTGTCATAAAAGAGTCAAAATTGTTATAGAAATATCCCATTATTTTCTTCCGAATAATCTTCTCTTTCTCTCAAACCCATCAATCCCCTTGTTTTCCTTTATAATATTTCTAAAAAGATTCTGTGATCAAAACTTTAAAATCTTTTTTCAATCAGCCTCTAATGGCTGTTTGAACTCTTTTTCCCTGATATTTCCGTCCACCGTCCTTTATTGCCGGGCAGGATGGCCTTTCGGAGCTTCGATTGTCTTCTACTCCTCATCGGCCTCCTGTCTCTGTCCTCCCTCCAACCACCATTAACCGCCCTTGCCGCCACCAATATCCGCCTCACCCGTAACCGAAAACTATCCCAAAATGTCCCTTTTTTCCGTGAAGCACCAGGGTTTCGTAATGGCCAAGCATGTGGATCCTCTCCCAGCGACCGAATCCATTTAGCAATGACTCTTGATTGCAACTACCTCCGTGGGACAATGGCCGCCGTCCAGTCAATTCTACATAACTCCGGCTGTCCGGAAAACGTAGTGTTCCATTTCCTATGGCTTCGGTTCGATCAAGATATTAAAACCAGCATCAAAACCACCTTCCCGTACCTCAACTTCAAACTCTACAGATTCGATTCCAATTTGGTCCAGGGTAAGATATCAAAATCCATACGCGAGGCGCTTGATGAACCCCTGAATTACGCAAGAATCTACCTTGCAGACATAATTCCGACGTATGTGAAACGGATCATCTATCTGGATTCGGATCTTGTTGTCGTGGATGATATCGAGAAGCTGTGGAGAGTTGACTTGCAAGACAAGGTGCTCGCTGCACCTGAATATTGTCAAGCCAATTTCACACAATACTTCAACGACAATTTCTGGTCCGACCCGGAATTGGCAAAAGTGTTCAAAGGGAGAGATAGAGGTAAGAATCCTTGTTATTTCAACACAGGAGTGATGGTTTTAGACGTTGAGAAATGGAGGCAAAGAGGGTATTTACAGAAGCTTGAAGAATGGATGGCAGTTCAGAAGCAAAAGAGGATATATCATTTGGGTTCTTTGCCACCATTTTTACTTGTTTTTGCTGGAAACATAAAAGCAGTTGACCATAGTTGGAACCAACATGGTTTGGGTGGTGACAACATTGAAGGAAAATGCAGGAGCTTGCACCCTGGTGCAATCAGCCTGCTTCATTGGAGTGGCAAAGGTAAACCATGGTTAAGGCTTGACTCGGGGAAACCCTGTGTGGTTGACCATTTGTGGGCCCCATATGATCTTTATCGTTTGTCCAAACTTATCTTGTCTTCGACAAATGATGAAACTTAGGTCCTCAAGGTGATTTCTTGAATTTTAGGCCAAGAAACAAGAACGGAATTCGTAAACAAGGTGAACGAGAGAGGGTTTCATGCTTTAGATTTGCAACAAGTACTAAAAGGGTATATCTGTCATTAAATTTGTGCGTTGCGAATGGGAGCATACATAAAGAGGTGAGGCTAACAGCAAATATATATATATATATATATATATATATATATATATATATATATATATATATATATATATATATGTTGATGGTTCTTAATCATTTTGTTCATACACGATACAAAAACAAAAATTCAAAGACGTTCCACCACACGATAGGAAATTCGTTTTAATTCTTGTTTTAGATTAGTTAGATTTTTAGGAACCCCATGTCCCTCTGTTGTACACTAATTTCATTTATTTCCCTATAAATTCTTTTGAGGTAGCTATATTCCCTGCCATTTACATTCATTTCGGTAACAATTGCATTGATTTTTTTTTTTTTACCTTTTTACCCATAAGAACAACCAACTTACATTTCTTTACCTATAAATATAATAACAACGTACATTCTTGCATTTCTTCAAATAGCAACATATATAACCTGAAATTTTTAAAGTGCTTGCAAATTTTTGGTTGCATATTGTTAATACAGTAAATAAATAAAAGCATGTTGTTATTATGGGTAATGGAAAGTACATTGCTATCATTAGTAAACAAATGTAGTTACATTACTATTATGAGCAAAAATAAAGTAAGATTTACAAGTTTCATCTATATTTTGTGATTATGGGTAAAGAAATATAAGTGCGTTGCTAAGATGAGTAAAGAATCTAAATGCATTGCTATTAAGAAGAGTAAACGAAATTTCATCGTTTTTTTATGATGTATCATTGAAGAAATACAAATGCATAGTTATGATTATTTTATAAAAGAAAACATGCACACAAACTGGAAATGATGTTTATTTTATGGCAACCATTTTTTATCATCACACATCGTTGATCTCTTTCATGCTCAAGTTCTTTTCCATGGCTTCTTTCTTGCTCCTTATAAATGCATCAGCTTTCTCATTTATATTTGAAGCAACACTCAAAAGATGATGCCTCCTTCCAGGCAGATTCCCACCTTCTATGATCTTCAAATTCGTCCTTTTGGGGGCTTTTTCTTGATCACCATTTCCATTCCTTTGATCCTGTGAATCCGTTTTCTGACGGGTTAATGTCGGATTCCCGTTTTCTTTGACCAAATTTTGACCAGAGCTCTTGTTTTTCCTGTTCACAATTGAACCATTAATGTGTCTAAACTCAACTAGTATTTCATGATCCGTGTCATGGCCATGATGATGGTGACTAATTACATCATGGTCCGGATTTCTGACTTGATGAGCTTGAGATCTTTCATCATGAGGTGATGTAAAATGTCTTGTAAGGAAGCTATTGATGATGAAATTGAATAGCCTATGGCAAATGCCAAGAGGGATAAAACCATCATCTGTTTTGCCCTCTTCTTGCATATTTGTGTTGAAAAATACACAGAAGAAGCATAAGAATTTAAGGGTTTTTTTTGTATGATTCTAATCTTTGAAGGTGAGGTATAGAAAAGATTAAAAAAGTGGGTAGATGGGGTCTTCTTTATGAGTCTGTTAAAGACAAAGGGTTTGCTTGTATGATACTATAATTTCATTGATAAGGCATAGAGTTGTACTTTTCTTGAATTTGGTTATATTCTTGAATAGTGACTATCACGAGATTCATGTTTAGTTGGTATTTTAACTTGGTTTCTTCCATGTATGTAGGCTAGTATAATAGGGGCCCACAAACAAGTTTTTTTTATATATAAAAGAAAAATCTAGAAACAAGAACCGAACTAGATATAGTTGGTTTTGGTTTGATTTATCTCTTTTGAGTTTTGACTGATCTTTTAATTAGTGTACATGTCTTGTATTGTATATTAGGCACATCATTTAGTTTGTGTATCTGTATTAGTCTTATTTTAGTTTAAGTTCATTGGCATGGCATTGTACTTTAACCCTTTTGGTAATGGCGTAATGCAATGTTCATTACGGGAAATTATAAGATTCTACACTTTGCATGCCTTTACGTGTGTGTTGATATTGTTCATACAAATACAAAAAATAATCTTCATCACCTTAATTAGTTAGGGTAAATAAGGGTCCAATCATGAGAGCTTATGGCTTAATAGTTTAATTCCAACCTTAATTATAAAGGTTCATATATAATTAATGATTACTTAACTAACAAATAGGGAAACCACATTATTGGAATATATGTTATACAAAATTCAACAAAGTGTTTCAAAATTAAATCTGTTTAACGATTCAACGATTCAAAACTGTAATGAAATCTAACCATAGTCCCACTTTTGATCACATGGGTCTAGTTGGTCATGCTTGGAGTGAAAAGAACATGTGCAATCTTGTCCATCTTCAAGATAGTTGATGTAGAAACTTGTTGACCTTGTTATTAATTATCACTACCTAATAGCACTTTGGTGGATGAAGGTAACTTTGGGTTTTCATGAGTGGATGGATTAACGAGAGTGGAAGGTGGAGTTTACCAGTCTTCCTAGCGATGTACAATTTTTTGGTATATGAAATGTCGATGTCGAGGTTAATTCAATAACGAACAAAAAGGTAGCAATTCTTTTGGCACAGTCTTTTGGTATATGCAGTTGAGAGGGTTTAGGTTTAAGTGAGGGGGTAACAAACTAGTCAAAATAGTTATTTAAATCGGTAATATAAAAAAAGTTAATTTGCATGTTTTAAAAGACATTTTTATATTATGTAAGTATTTCATGAAGAATTTTGAGATATATAATCATCCTTTTATGTCATCAAACAAAACTCGAACGAACCATGGTAGCAACTATACATTTTCTTGAACCACAAGATTCATTCACATTTACAGTTAAGTATAACCAAACTTTTCAATATTAGAAAGAGAAATCAAATATCTTTCCATTTTTTTTTCTTTTATCATCTTCCTACACATTTAAAAATGCGACACTTGTCATATTTAATAAATTTAATAAATTTTTATTACAATTATCATCATCTAAAAATGATAGAAAGATGGATAGAAATAAGTAGAATGATATTTAATTTCTCTAATTATTATATATATAGATTAAAGTTGTGCGCCATGAATAGTGAACTTGACAAGTGTTTGTCAGAAATGATCCCTTACCTATATGTTGTTGTATAAGGGTATTTTATGTAATTAATTTGTTTCTATGTACACGTGTTGATGATCGCTGTTGCTGTTGTGTGGCTGTATTTCATGTTTATCTTCCAGATCCTTCCGCATATCCGTCTGGCCTCTTTTGCTCACAGCAGCCAAGTAATCGAGAAGAGCTCCACTCCTCATCTTCTCTGCCAGATGAGTTTCGAAGGGGTTGATTGGTCATAAATTTTTTTTGTTTGCTACCCACCGTTACCGATTGAGAGGGAATGGGAAAGACGAACAGATTTTTTCCCACTAGGTGTTCGCTGAGTTTCCAGATAAAAGAAAATCAAAAATCAAAAACAAATCACCGGCTGTCTTCTGCTTTCCCTGCTTCGTTCCTTGCTACTTCAAGTTCGTGTTCTGCTTTTTTTCCCAAGGGTTTGTGTCAATTATGTTTTCGGTTCGTGTTTACATTACTCGATCCTTTTTTTTTTATTGATGCAAGCATCATGCGCATCAGGTTTCTCTGTAAACAAGGGCTCCGATAGGAGTGACGCAGAGGGGGTCTGCGGTGGAGTTTTGCTCGACGGAAGGTGAAGATGTGGATGCGACGGGGTTCGATCAGTTGGAAGAAAAGGTCTCCGACGGAGCCGGACAGAAGAAAAAGAGAAAAGGGAGTTGGTCTCGGTGATGATTGACGAACAGGGGTATGGAGATCGACACTCAGCGGCGGCAGTAGGCGGCTCCACCACTTCTTCCTCTTCTGTTTCGTTCGTCCGGCAGCAAACCCAGATGGAGAAAGCATGGTGGTTCCGTTGTGACACCGTGACGGGGGAGGCTGTTAGGACCGATAGAAAGAGGTGGGTTGTCATGGTGGTGGAGAGTTGAGACAATCGTCAGCTTTAATACAAATTTATTCAGATTGGAACTTCTGAACTCTAACTAGGGTTTTCTTCCAAGTTTCTCCATTTCAATTTCATCAGATCATATTCTAAGGTAATAAGTCAACCCAAAATTTCGCTCTATCATTACATATCTTTGTTTTGATCTCTCTGTTTATTTTAAGCTCAGTATGTTGCTCCAATCCGCTGATTTGATCAATTAATAGTTCGTATTCATGAATTCCACGAGTCAAACTCAAAGTTCGAACCCCTTTTGAACACCATTAATCGTTTTTTTTTTCGACTGCTGGTGTATGGTTTGAAGCTTAAGTATTAATAGATCTATGTTATTATTGAATCATCGTTAGTTATGATTGTTTTCTTAAGGTTTTGTTCAAAATATGAATGATTCGAAGTTAAAATATGAGATCTGATCGCCTTAATTTACTAATGCAGATGGAACACCATCATATTGCAATTCAGATTCCAGTCACAAATCACCATCTCCCAGAACTGGAAATGGTAAAAGCTTCAAAGCTGAAAAAACTCTGTTGTGATCGTTGTTGCTATTTCTCCAAACAATAACATAATGTTTCTGTTTATTTGCAGACCATTATAGACCTGCAAAGGTTGACCTTTGGAAAGACCCGATGAGTCCATCCAGGTGGAAGGAAGAACATGTAAGTCTGCTAAATTTTCTGACATATGTATATAAGTATATTGTCATATCAAGCCAATTTTCTATTTGAAATATGAGCCATTGTTCATTGATTCTTGGTTATGTTCTGTAGGACATTGACTGCTCCGGTTCCACTGAGTAACTGTTTAAGATCTATCAAGAATCATGCCTTCACTGCATCCGAATACCCTGTTGTAATTACCCTAGAAGACCACCTTACTCCAGATCTTCAGGCTAAAGTAGCTAAGGTGAGTAATTCTCTCATTGTTTCTCATATATAATTCTATTAAAAACTTAATCTTCATCTAAGTGTTTTATCCTTTGTGACTAAATTGTAGATGGTTACTGAAACATTTGGGGAAATGCTATTTACTCCTAAAAAAGAGAGTTTAGCAGAATTTCTGTCACCTGAATCTTTAAAAAGAAGGTTCATTATATCTACTAAACCTCCTAAAGAATACGTTAAAGCAAAAGAAGCTAAGCCAAGTGGAAACAGTTCACAGAAAGAGCAGGATTCATCTGTTGAAAAGGGTACTTTTGTAATTTTGTAAATGGTATTTATTCTTTACTGATGTGGCATTTCTCAAATGTTGGATTTCTTGACCCCATAATGCAAAGTCTTTCCAATGACTTTCTTCGTGCCATAAATACATAATTTAACCAGATTTTTTCAGTCTACAAAAAATGGTAGGTAAGTGTTTCTTTTTATCTGCGCAAATTACAAAAAAGGAAAAATCATTTTTACTTTAATTCTTTTCGGTCAAACCATTGAACATTTGTTTCAAATTAACCATTTTGACTGTTTATAAAATGTCAAAATAGATATTTGGAAAGAAAAAGTTCTCAAAACTTTTGGAAAGAAAAAGTTGTCACACACACCAAAATCTTTCGGTTTCTAACCGGTTGGTTGTCTAATCACCCTTTGATTTGTTTTATTTTTTTTATTAGTTTTTTTGTTTTTATATTGCAAAAAATAGCAATGTACTTAACCTCTATGCTCTAATGTTTACCGATAATAACAACATACTTAGAATTTTCAATCGCTTTTGTTAATGGACAACCTCTCATATTGTATCTTCTGTTTATCGCTTCAATAAACTCCTTATTGGGACTTTTTTGGTTGTAGGGCACTCTAAATATTATGAAGATTCAGGTTCTCAAACCGTTGGAATGATTTGATTACAGGGAGATTTTAATGTTGAATTTTTTCAAATATTAGTTATTATTTTGTTCTTCAACCAGATTGTGTTCGGATAATTTGATTTAAGGGCAGGGGCATAATCGAAAAGTTGATGGTAAACATCTATTCCTTTTTTCTATTTACAAGTGAATCCATAAAATTTATAGTTTTAGTTAAAAAATGACTTCTTTTGAAACAAATAAACAATTATTATATATTTATCTATTTTACTTACATGTTGCAAGGTTGATGCAATTGTTGGAAAGCCTCGGATGCCTTTAATATTTGCTTTAATTTAAAATCCATAGAAGCCATGAAGTTATTTCTGACGAATAATTGATTTATGATTCCCTTTTAGATGGGTCTCTGGATGTAATCTTTGGAACGATGATGTTATTTGTGGCTTGATTACTTTATTTTCGTTCACTATTACATAATCACTTTCTAAAACCAATTCAAACATCCCCTACACCATCCTGAAACTATCAAATGATTTACATTACCTAACAAGTTTTACAACTACTCATATAATAACAAAAAAAACAATCAAAAAAACATTGATTTACATTATCAATGTTGATTCTTTATTGATTTTGAAGGAAACAACAGTTCTAATTATCTTACTTTTTTTTCCAGGTCTTTCAAACTTTGCAAGTTTTACTTTCAATAGGAACACAAACATCACTACAAAAGAAATGAGTGTGCAGTATATCAGCTTCTGTATTCTTGGGTTCATAACTCGCATTTAATGAAGGTTTTGGAGAATGGACAGTTGTGGGTCCCACCATCTCCTGGACATAGAAAAACTTGGGAAGAAGTAACTGAACTTTTTTACTTTCCTCATTTGATAATTTTCACATTAGAGCAAATTATTATTGAGACATGATATAAGATGTGAACATGGTTAGATTAGGAACAATATATGAAACTTCTACAATTTTTTAGGTTGTGATTAGATTTTTTTCTTGCATTTGATACCTAATTTTGTTTTTTTTTTTTTGTGTGTAGATACTCACGGATTGATGACCGAGGCAATGGGGAGAAAACATCAATAGCCGATCTTCACGAACAGGGTATGCAGGATATTTAAATGCACATGTTAGCAATGAACTTTCATTGATTAGTTTAGAGTACTTTTAGAGTTCGTTTATTAGGATATTGTAATCCTAGGGTAATCGGTGTTGTATTGTAACTACAACTGGTGGATTGACATTAAGCAGTCTGCAGTGATTTAGGGATTGGTTGGTATGGACAATTTGAGCTTCTAATACCCCTCCCAACCCATTCTTTTTAATTACTTATTACTCTTGCCAATTAATATCAAGAAACACGTTCAGTCCAGATTTCCAACATGTAGAAACAACATTTTACACACAATCGACCAAAAAGAGTTAACACATCCGGACCCCGCAAAGCGGGGTCTCATCTAGTTGGATATAAAGAATAAGTAGGAAAATATTTAATTTCTCTATTAGAAAATCATAAAATATTTCAATTATTAATTATACAATGGCATGAAGCATTTCTTTGCTTTCTGATTAGATAACGTGCATAAAGTCACGAAGACTCGCAATTGTACATTTATTTTAAGAGCTATTTTTCCTAAAAAAAAAGCCACCTTAAGTTGATATGTTGGTATAAATGTAATTATAAATTATATAAAAGCTTGGATAATTGTAGAAAACATATATGTACATACATATACAATTATAAATTATATACAAAATCAATGTCTTCCGTCGTCAAAACACGTTATAGCGTACTATGTCTTTTAAACCTTGATATTTCACATTGTCGTCATGTCATGCCTCACATTATTTAAGACCTTAATTTCCCTATAAGAGTATCTTCCATCGTCGACTAATGTATAACTTTTTGTTTGGTTATATCATCATTCTCGTTACTTTGTCAAATAAAATATTATTAATTTAATTCATCTCCAGTTGACCATTTTTAAAAACCTTTTATGAAATTAACTAATTTACCCCCTAATTTATTAAATATTTTAAAAGTCCCCTCGTTTGTTAATTTAAACATATGATATTTACAAAATTAAAAAGTAGTTGACAATAGATTTAAATAAAAGCATTACAATAGTGAAATTAGAACAACATATTGCAATACATGAAATTAAAATAAAGATTACTAAATCTAGTGCCCATATTTTTCTTTTATTTAATTGCACAATATTTGATGACACTCGCAATATCTCATCTTTGGATCCTGTGGACAATAATACCAACAGTGTCTATTTTTCAGATTGACATGAAATGCCATAAACAAACAAAACTATATATATATATATATATATATATATATATATATATATATATATATATATATATATACCGGATGTTTTAAAAAAATAAAATAAAATAAAATAAAGTTATTACGTTTATAGTTATAAAAATAGAAAAACGATAAAAATATTATATGGACAATTACGAATTTAATATTTAATATTGATGGTTAAAATGATAAAAATTTGTTAGTCAAAATTATAAAGTTTTAATGGTTAAATCAAATAATAGGTAAAATGAAACATTACTAATTAAAATTTAAAGGGGTTACCGTTCACAAAGAAAATATAAATAAAATAAAATAAAATAATTGTGGTAAATATATATCTCAAAATGTCTTTTAGTAGAATCTAACATTTTTGTATTATTGAGTCAAAAAATAATTCATCCCAACAATAGTAAAACTAATTTTGAGGTTGATTTTTAGGGTTTTCGGAGTGGTGCCGAGACTGCCGAATGCCACATCAGCAAAATGGGAGGAAGAAGCTCGATAGAAGAAGAGAGGGAGAAGAGGAGGGTTGGTCTGCTGAGTGAGGGAGAAGGAAGGAGGAAGAAGCTCGACACATTTCTACCGAGTTGCCGAACCGAGCTCGGCATGCCGAGGGGTCAGCGCAGTGTTCGCCGAGGTCGCCGAGGGTATTGTCGAACCCACTCCGTCCGCTCTTAGTCTTTAACATTTCGGACGGCTTACATGTTATTCTATTTAATACTTGGTTTTCCAACCGTCAACTACGGTGTCTTGGATGGGATTCAAACTCGGGTCCTAAAGTGTTCACACCAATTAGAACATTAGACGATGATTTCATTCTAATACATGCAACATCCTAAATTTTTCTATTAAACAAATTAAATTACGAATGTAAATGTTATATTTTCTTAACCATATCTAACATACTTAATATCTATATAAAGACCAAAAAAAAATTAGGGAAAATTACATAAATTGCCCATCGTGCATGGGCCAAAACGCATGTTTAATCATTTTTTTTTAAATTAACTCGGACCGAAAGATCCCTCGTGTGGTTAAAAGTTGTAAATGTCATCATTCGTTAGTTTACATTTGCATGTTTCATCCCTTGTGAGAAAAGAAAATGATTATTCTACAATTTTTATATTTATTTTGGTTTTTTTTCTTACAATTATTTATAATATACAAAAGAAAATAAAACCCCCACCCACCTTATTTTTACCCCTTCCCTTCTAAACTCTATTTCCCCTAAATTCTTTAACAAACAAACACCACCGTCGGACCAACACCACAGCCTGACCACTGTCCACCACCGTTGACCACCATCGTCCACCACATTGTTCTCTTAGAAACACCGTCGACGACCCTTCTTCCCTTGTTCTTCTTCCCAACGGTCATAACCATATAAATCCCTTGTTTTTCTTCCTAAACGTAGAAACGTTGGTGATGGCAAGCTATGTAGTTTCCCTTGTTCTCCATAACCATATCTAAAAATCGAGCTATAAATGTGGGTTAAAACAGCTGTCGTAGATGGGTTAAACCAAATGTTGGTTAAACATCTCTGAAAATCGAGATTTATCTGTCAGCTAGGGTTTCGAGGTTATGTGGGTTGTCGAAGATGGAGCCGTCATTTCTACTTGTCATGTTTTACATCAATTTGTGCTAGGGTTTCCAGAGTTATATGTCTGATTTGTAAAAGAGATAAGAAGGTGGCTAAGCATATCTGCGATGGTGGTGCTTTGTCGGATCTGCAACTCGTCGACCGGCCGACAACTTGTTTGGATTTGCAACTTGTCGGCATCGTCCAGGTGGGTAGTGGTAGTGGGTGGCGATCTGAAAAAAGAGAGAAAGAAGAAGGTTGGTCTCGCCAGAGAAAGGAGGAGGGGCGCCAGAGAAAGGAGGATGAGTGTTTTTGTAGTTGTCGACAATGAATGTGAATGAAGGAGATAAAGAAGGAAACTAGGGAGAGGGGGAACGGGGAGGAGAGAGGGGTGGGATACTGATTTTTGTTTTTTTAATCTAAAAACTGATAAAGAAATAAAAGAAACCGCAAAAAGAAATTATTAAGAGATTAAGCGTTGAAGAAAATACAAACTCATTGACGGTCCGAATTAATTTTTAAAAATACAAAATAAACATATTTTTGACACATGGACGATAGATAAATGAATGTGAATGTTGTAATTTACACATAAAATTATCTCTAATCTCTATGAAAATTATGATAAATACAAATTCGACGGTTCGAATTAATTTTTAAAAATATAAAATAAACATATTTTTGACACCCGATGCACCATAGATAAACGAATGTGAATGTTGTAATTTACACATAAAACTATCTCCAATCTCTATGAAAATTATGATACGGTGTTTGATTTGATTTTGGATTCTATTCTAGTATTTCTACCGGTGATTAATTGGGTCAAACAGTATGGAAGTTCATGAAATGAAAGTATATGTTTTTAATAATTGTTCTAAGAACATAAAAGCCCGTAAATGGTGAGGCCCAAGTTTGAATTTTTTACAGTCGTTGTGACTTGTGAGTTGTGAGTTGTGACGTTGTGTGTTTCGTAATTGGCTATGCTTCAATGATTTGAAGGAGAAACCAGCCACGATCTAACTTCTAAGAACCCTAATTCTAATCTTCTCAATTGTTAATGGATTTTTTCAGATCCATATTAGCAGAGGATCCGGAGCCTGAAGCCCCAGATAGTTACGAAGAATCAGATGCGGATCCTAGGCAAAGTCAATCGCCAAAACAGCAAGAAACAGAAGGCGATGAAGACGATGATTCCAATTCGAATGTTAATTCATCGGAAGACGGTAGCGCCGCTGGTGGTGTTGGTGGTTTGTGGACCTTTGGAGATCTGGTGAAGACTTTAACGACCAAATCCGAATCAGTCTTCGAAACGTACCGTCGTGATCTGAAGGAATTTGGGACGGGTTTGAGGAAAGAGTCCGATTTGTTTCGTGAAGTGGCGAGCCGTGCCGTGAAGGAGTTACCGTCTTCCATTGAGGTCGGTACGTCGGCGATAGACGGGGTACTGAAATCAACGGCGGATATCATCGCACAAGGTAAGGAAGCTCTTCTTGCAGCTTCGGATATTGATGATTCTGATGCTTCTGAAAGACATACTTCTAGTGATCGCAGTGGTTTGCATTCGAAACGGTACAGCCGTTTCGATACGCAATTGAATGCGATTCAGAGTGATGTGCGAACTTACTGTGAAGATCCCGAGGATTTAGATGATTACAATAAGTGGAAATTAGGTTTTGTGTTTGGTGATAAGAAAGATGAAATTGAGATATTAGTTGGAGATAATGGAGCTTTGTCCGGAATCTATCCAAAGCTTGTTCCAAATGAGGTTGATGACGCAACGTTTTGGTATAGGTACTTCTTCAAGGTTCATAAGCTTAAACAGCAAGAGGATGTCAGAGCTAAGCTTGTAAAGAGATCATTATCAGTAGATGATGAAGAAGAATTGAGCTGGGATGTTGATGAAGAAGAAGAAGAAGAAGAAGAACAAGAACAGAAACAAACTGATCAATCAAAAACAAAAACCTCAAAAGGCGAAGATTTGCATAATGTTGGAAAGGAAGAGAGTCCTGCTGATGAATCCAAATCTCAAAGTTCCAAGATTGTTGATGAAGATAAGGAGATGAAAAGCAATGTGGTTAGTGTTGATAAGAAGATTATAGAGGAACCCAAAGCCAGTACTGGAAATGTGTTAACTGTAGAGAAAGCTGAATCAGTGGATGATCTCAAAGTTGACTCTGGAAAAGTCAAAGATAGTAAGGATAAACCAAACCAGCCTTCATTTCATGAGGAGGAAGATCTGGAGTGGGATGAGATTGAAGATGTTGAAAACAATGATACCAAAAAGGCCTCTCATTCTGATGCAGACACTCCAAACAAAGATGAGTTGCGCAAGCGGTTGAGTACTGCTGTAGATGAGGAGGATTTGAGTTGGGATATTGAAGAAGAAGAAGATGATGATGATGAGCCTGTAAAAACGACACGTAACAAGTGATGCATGCAAAAATTCAATCACCTAAGGTGTGTTTTTGCATGATATTGATAGATTTGTTGTAATTGTTTTACTTGGTTTTTGTTGGTCAAATATATTTCCTGTCGTTATAGGAAGCAGAAGCAGGCACTGTTATGTGAATTGCAATCGATTCTTGTTCATAATAATAATAACACTTTCCATATGTTGCCCAAATGGTCATTGAAGTTCATTGTTATGTGAATTGCATGGGTTGCAACCGTTGCATTGGGATCGTATATAAACTCATGTGGCCCTTGTGCCTTTCTTTTTGTGTGTTTTGTTTGTTTGTTTTTTTAGGGGTAGTGAAGGGAAAGAATGGAACAGGAAAAAATTGATTAGACAAAATTTACCTTTTCTCCCCTTAAAATGTATCACTCAGTCTGTGCCAACTTGAGAACATGACTTTCTTATTCCTTTCAACTAGAAAATATAGCCAATTAATTTTTTTTCCTTCCTTTTCATTTCAATCCTTTCTTTAATTTTAAAACTCGAGAAATGTTAATTATTTCAAACTAGGAAAAGGCCCGGGTCATTTGTTTTATAAAAAAATAAAGGGCGTTGTTGCTAATTTAGATTTAGACGGAGCACTTGTATTGCATTAAACATAGATCAAAGTTGCTAACATATTAACATGTTTATACAGATATTTCTACGTAGGGTAATATAGATAAACAACTGCTTCTAAGGATCACCACTAAGAGTTAATATGTACTTTCATTAGCCACAACCCGTGCATATACTCCTTCATCAAATCCTGAAACACTGACGTTTGAAAAAAAAATCAGTTTATGAAGTTAAACCATACATATACTTTCATTATGTTTATGTATCTCACAAAACATACCAAAAAGGAAAATTTTCTAAGCCTGCAAATTCTTGTTGAAATGGATTCTTAAACAAATCCATTGTTATCATAAACAATTCCATACACCTTTAATGAGATTTTCACATTAACCTACTAATGTTTGCAGCTATATTCACTAATCTGCCCAAATCAAAGGACATCCAGATATCAAACTGAAAGACAATTAGCAGCAAGTGTATTTTAGAAATGAACGATACCTCATTTTTTTAGTCTCAAAATCGTTAATACAAGCACAAAAGTATAAATTGAAAAAAAGAAACAAATACACAAACTTAAAACAATGATCATGAAGTCCTCAAAACAGTCGTGCAAGCCTCTGGAATCCAGTCATGTACACATGTACGCATCTACCACGCCCCTGTTACGCTTAACACTTTTACTCATTCCAAAATTGTACTCTACTCATACACAACACCTTTATCCATGTCGAAGGTGTAGAACGCAAATTATCAGGAAAATTATGAGGAATGTGAGCATGTGTCATCAGGTGGAAGCATTCTAAGTTTTCCAGGTAGTGTTATTATCCCCAACCTATTTCGGTATTTCCCAAATCATTAATGTAAGAAAGCTTGATTTAAAAAAAAAAAAAAAAAAATTTACTGTAAGATTTAAACTCACAATCTTTCAGAGTTGCGCCTAATACCATCAAAAAGGCAATGGATCATAGCATATCTGATATGAAAAATTATATCATCATCATGTTAGTAAAAAAGATCATACAATAGGGTAAAATGAAATAAAGGTGAATATACCAAATAATAAAACAACTGTCAGTGAAATCAATAAATATACCAAACCTTTTTGTGTGAAGGAACGATCGAGAAGACGGTAACCGAGAAGAAAGAAAATGAACCAAGGCTGGAAGAAGCGGTAGCTGAGTATTCGGGTGTACTGCTGGCAGGACTGGTTGCTGACGAACTGGCAGCATAATTTGGTTATGTTGCTGATGTTGCAGCTGTTGTTGTTGGGGGTTTGAGGGGCTCGGTGGGAGCGGGAGCAGTAGATGTGCAAGGTTCATGTCTCCGACTGGTTACTCACATGCACTGATAATATCATTAGTAACTTTTGAGAATAAAAAATATAAACCATACAAAAACATTCCCATAGCCAAGGCCGTTGACGTAAAAGAAGAGTATAATACGTCCCTAAGACCACTCCCATTGGTGACTTTTTTTTTTTGAACCGGCAAATATATTTATAACGGCTTAACTAGCAAGATGCTAGTATAGCAAAAGATTACAAAAAGTACATGACAATGAAAGGAAATAACTTAACAGTGTATCGCCACTTATATCCTCATCCGCATTTTAGTGGATAGTTACACCATAAATTCCAATCTAAGGCTCCCTTCTTTGCTCTATGTTTTATCCAAGTGAATAATACCGATTTAATATTATCCACTATCTTCGCCGGTTGACTTCTATGATTCCTGAAGACTCTTTCATTTCTTGTTTTCCATAGGCACAAAAGTGTCCCATATTTTATAGCATCAACTATTTTCTTTTCTTTTGTGTCATGTCCCCAACTGTTGTCCCCCACAAGAGCCTCACTGACTGTAGTACAGTCACTGATTGAATTCGAGACTCCACACCACTGTGTAACCGCCATCCACACTTCTTTCACCAACGGGCATGTTATGAGTAAATGATCTGCAGTCTCCTCCTTATTTTGGCACTCACCACATGTAACTGACTTAAATGTAACACCTCTTTTGTTTAGAGCCACCAATGATGGGATTCTATTTTGTTTTGCTCGCCATACAAAACATGAGACCTTTGTTGGAACAACTTTCGACCATGAGAATTCCCCATCAAAGATCTGATGGGATGCCCTGTCAAGTCTAATCCTCAACAAGGCTACCGAGAGATCCTCACCCTCAACAAAGTCTGAACCCCATCTGTCGTTTGTCATCCGTATAACATCTGTTGCTGCCAGCCCCATTTTCTCCATTGCTCCTAAGGCCTTGGCAATGTTTGACCATACACCCTTTAAAGATTTCTTTGCAAAACAATAAGTATAATTATTTTACAGCTTATGTAATGCACAAACTAGGCGAGCCCATAATTGTGACAGATCACTTTTAAGTTTCCATAACCATTTCGTCAACGGGGCGAAGTTAAGAGATCTTAGAGAGCCCAAGCCCATACCTCCCACCTGTTTTGGAGCTGTGATTTTTTCCCAGGAGATCCAATGTATACTCGATTTTTCCTCAGTCCCACCCCAAATAAAATGCCTTTGAATTTTCTCAAGTTCTTGGGTTACCCCCACTCCAAATAAAATGCCTTTGAATTTTCTCAAGTTCTTGGGTTACCCCCACTAGTGCAGCAAACAAAGATAAATAGTACGTGGGTAGGTTCCCAAGGACTGCTTTTGCTAGTGTTATCCGACCTCCAAAGCTTAATGTTTTTGACTTCCATAACAACAATTTAGACTTAAATTTATCTATTATAGGTTTCCATGCACTTTTTCGATTCATATTGTCACCCATAGGAACACCTAGATAAGTAAAAGGTAGGGTTGATGGTTCACAACCAAGCGGATCAGACCAATCACTTACCTCGCTGAAGTCACCTCTAATACCATACACTCGTGATTTGTTGAAGTTTACTTTTAATCCAGAAACCACGTGGAAGCACCTTAAAATTCTTGCTAAATTTGCAATGTTCCTTTGTGACCAATCTCCTAAAAATAGCGCATCATTTGCGTAGAACAGATGCGAGACATTAATATTGGAATTTGGAATTTTCACCCCATCAAATAATCCCCGTTCCACAGCTGAACTCATCATAACATGTAGTCCTTCCATTGCTAATATGAAAAGGAATGGGACCATTGGGTCGCCTTGCCTTACTCCTTTTGACATCACAAACTCCTTTGTTGGGGAGCCATTAACCAATACAGAAGCTTTCGATGATTCTAGACATCCCATTATCCATCTCCTCCATTCTTCACCGAAATTCATTTGTGTCATAATCGAGTCTAAGTACTCCCAATTGACAGAGTCAAAAGCTTTATTGAAATCCGCCTTAAATAATAGCATTTTTTTTCCACTTTTTTGGATCCACGAAACTAGTTCGTTGACCATAAGTGGTCCCTCCTATATGTTACGTCCTTCCAAAAAGGCGGATTGAACTTCATTAATACAACCCCCAATGTGTTTCTTCATACGATTAGCAATGATCTTCGCTATGATCTTGTAAAGAGCCCCAATAAGGTTGATGGGACGATAATCCTTGAGTGATGTTGGATCCTTCACCTTTGCCACCAAGGTTATAAATGATGAATTGCAACCGTTTGAGAATTTTCCCCACTTTTCAAAGTACTTTACAAATGCCACAATGTCATCTTTAATCAGGTCCCAATATTTCTTAAAGAACTTGAACGAGTACCCGTCTGGCCCATGTGCCTTTTCACTTCCACAAGAACAAACCGCAGTTTGTATTTCATCAACTCCAATCTCCGCTTCCATCAGATCACGAGCTTCTTAAGAAAAAATTTTAAATTTGGGATTTATCATCTTTGGTCTGGATCTCCATGTCTCTTTGAATTTTTCAGCAAAAAAGGAATGAACCTCCTTTTTTATTTGGCATGGGTTGGTAATCCAAGAACCGTCAACTGTCAGCCCATGCATTTGGTTCCTGCAGTTCCTATTGTTGATGTATCCATGGAAGAATTTTGTGTTCTCATCACTGTCAACTATCCATTTTATCCTTGACCTTTGTTTTAGATCCATCGTTGCTAGCTTTTGAAGTTCAACAATTTTACTGTGACAATTACTTCTTGTTTCCAGTTCATGAGGCATCAAGTCACGAGTTTCCGCCAAAGCATCAAGCTCCTCCAGCCTCATTTTCATTTCTTACATCTCTCCTGATTCTCTTGCATATTCCACATCCCTCCACTTCTTTATGCTTGTTTTAAGAAATCTCAGCTTCGCTGCCAAGAAGGAATCCGCCTCGCCATACCCTCGGAATTCATTCCACGCCTTAATCACCATCTCTTTAAATCCATCCCTAGCCATCCAAGAA
The DNA here is from genome assembly GCF_052849685.1 of Lactuca virosa. Classification (NCBI taxonomy): domain Eukaryota; kingdom Viridiplantae; phylum Streptophyta; class Magnoliopsida; order Asterales; family Asteraceae; genus Lactuca; species Lactuca virosa. The sequence goes on from NC_136430.1 coordinate 458,822,926, forward strand.
TTAAATAACTTGAACGGCTTTGGACCGAAATCCTCCTATATGGTGTTAAGGATGATCGGGCTATGGTTTGATAAATATCTAGGTAATACTGTGGCAGAGGAACCCGGAAAAGAATTGAGAAAGTTATCACAGACGAGGAACCGATCAAGCTTGATTAACTTCCTTCCTTCCTGCCGATAATATGTGAATTTGAATCCACCCATTTTTAGATCATGGAGGGAATTGTTGTTGATGAATTGATTGAAGTCATCCGCGCTGCTTGAACAAAATCGGGAATTTATGTTAGAAATATGGTTTAGTGGCACTTGGAAATCTAAGAATCGTGATAATCACTTTTAAATCGAAGTATTTGGGTGGTACTCCCAAATCCTCAATTGGATAAGACTCAGAGAAAATCAAAGAGAAAGAAAGAGAATGAGATGGTGTAATTTCGTGAGTACCAGAAAACTGACTAAAATTGGTTATAAACCTTCCTTGTCTGAAAAACTTTCAAAACTGTCATATAACAGTTTTTCTCAACAGTCAAAACTGTCATAAATCCGGGTTTTGTATAAGGATTAATGCAAAGTAAAAAACGGATCAAATATTCAAATTTTGGATTTTCTAATGCATTTTTAATACAACAATATAACCCGCTCCCAGGGGCGCTGCCCCCGGACCCCCGTTCGTTTAGGGGCTTCGCCCCTAAATGACAGTATACTTTGATACTTGATCAAACTTAAAAAAGTGTGTACTCCATACCTTCCTTACTTGTTTAATATTTATTAAGATCATTTTTAGTCAAAAAAGTAATCCCATTACACTTAAATAACATTGATGATAACAAATCACCAACAATTTATTCTTTCAGTCTGTCTACGTACCACATTAAAGTCACCCATAATGATCCATCTTGCGTTCCTGTTAGTCTTCAACATAGAGAGATCGTCCCATAGTTTCTTTTTCAGGGCTGGCGCCAGTGGAGCATAGACATTCATTATCGCAAGTTCGTCACCACCATCGCCCCATCTACCAAATACAATTAGAAAGAATCTAGAACGAATTGATTCCGTCGCAGTGAATTGTTGACTATCCCACATGGTAAGTAAACCACCATACCTGCCTGTTGCTTCTACAATTTCAAAATCACAGTTACTATTCCCCCAACAATCACGAATTTTTATAGAGGAAGATGTGGTTACCCCCAATTCAGTTTCCTGTAAGCAAGCAATTGAAATTATATGTGTTCTTCGAAGAGTGCTTACCCATTCTTGCTTGTAATCTTCGCCTAATCCTCTTATATTTAAGGATAAAAAAATTGCCTTTAGTTGGTTGGGTTGATAATTAAATAAAAATGAAAAGGGTATCCAAAAAGCAATAATATGACCGACGGTGTTGGTGCAGCAAACATTAGTCGGTTGATTTATTTCGAATACTTCCATTATTATCATCTTTATTTATTATCAAACAAGTTTTATAAATCACAAATATGTTTTATTTTTTTGAAAATAAAAAAAAATACACTTCAATTTCTCTACAAATAGAGACTAATAATGATGTATTTTTTTTTATTATTTCTTAATATTAATTTTTAGGTTGGTCTAAGTTGCTAATGAGAGTAAAAGTTTAGTTTGGTTGGGTTATATAGATGGAAAAGAGGGAAATTAATATTTTAATAGATAGTTGGGTTGGTTTTAGTTGTGAATGAGAGTAGTCTAAGAGAGCAAAGTGTAATTTGTCCGAAAGAGGAGAACCAACCAGGAAGATTGACCCAGCTAGGCTTTTTCTCGAACACCTGGGGTGCGAAATCAAAATTTAAGATAGATGTGGCCTTCATCTACCAGGTAATTGTTTATTTCTCAGAAAAACATAACGTATGAAAATTCAAACAGATTGTACACCGTTTTAAGTTGAAAGGATGAAATTATAGTGCCTAAGAGCAACTCCAACCATTCCACTAAAAATATCACTAAATTGGTGTATTTTTAACACCAAAACTTTTTTCTACCCCAACCATACACTAAAAATTTACACTAAAACATATTTTCATATTATAATATAGAATAAAATAATTATTAAAGTTGTAAAAGTTATAAAACTAACCAAAATAGTATTAAACAATTCAAAAAGATGTTTTTGTGTGATGAATAGTATTACACCAAATATAGAGGCCACTATTTAATCCCACCATTTTCGTGTTGAGTTTAGTGGTCCATTGGAACACATTTTCACACCAAAACACTATGTTTGTGTATCCATTGGAGTTGGTCTAAGCATGGGTACAAAAACTTACGTCGACATCTGATAGGTTTTTCGGTAGTGTTGGTTGAGGTATTTCCATCCATGGTTTCCACTAACGTTGTTGCTACAGAAAACAATAAATGGAACAATTACATTCAACAATTGACACAACAACAAAAAAGGCGAAAGAACCCTAAATCAAAGTAACTATACAACACAGTAGAAACAGAAATTAAACAACAAAAAGCTGAAGAAGATAGCGATGAAGAACAAAGAAGCAGAAGAAACGATCTGATAATACCCAATATCGGAGAAGATTAAAGCTTTCTTTAATATTGAACAACACAAATACAGAGTAGTGGAGAAAAAATTCCAAAAAGCGTCACAAAGGTAACAGAAACAACGACAACCTCAGAAACCTAGCAAACCAACATAGTTCTTTCCGATTGGGAACTCTTTTATGTTTGATAACAGTAATGGCCACAGGTTGTACGCATCGTCTGCAAGTGGTTGGTTTTTCTTCTGTTTGCTTGCTTGTTAATTTTATTTAAAACCCAAAAGCAGTCGTCAAGTGGAAAACATGGATAGGCGGTGGAGGAAGGAAGGTCATTGGAGGAGAATGGCGGCAAATCATCAGGAACATAACACGTATGAACCAAAGCCAAAAGTTTTGCAACGACGACCCCCAAAAAAGTCGGCATTAACCAAAAGAAGCACGGAGGAGGAAGAAGAAGCAAAACCCAAACATAGGGTCAGAAGTCTGTTAAACCGGGTGATCACGTTACCAACATATCGCGTTAAAGTACAGGGACCGGAGGAGCTAAATCCCAAAAAATTGGTGGCCAAACTCTGAACCCAAAAACTTTCTTGTTCAAACCTCCCATGCTCTTTAATATATACTAGGAAAGAGCTCATGCTTCGCATGGGTTGGAAATAATTTAAAATTTCATAAAAAAAATTGGTTGAAAATAATTTAAAGTTTTCTAAAAAAAAATTGGCACAAAAGTGACAGTTTCCAAAAACATGTAACGAAGAAATCCAAGAGTGTACAGTATGGTTGACTACCCATTGACCAAGGAAGGGCCAAATGTGTAATAACCACAATATATTGTGCGGAAAAAGTATGTGCAAAAAAAGTATCGAAATAGAACAATGTTGGAAAAGGAAGGGACCAAATTGACAATTAAACATACTTCTGTGGGTGGAGATTGTAGTGGTAAAAATTGAAGGGATGTAAACTATAAAGCCCCTAAAGAGTGGTGGCCGAAACCTAAAATTCTAAAATTTACTGTTGAAACAGGTCATGCGCTTTAATATATATATATATATATATATATATATATATATATATATATATATATATATATATATATATATATAGAGAGAGAGAGAGAGAGAGAGAGAGAGAGAGAGAGATTGTATTGTGTCTATGTAGCGATTGGACAAAAACGCTCAACTGTGGCACAATTAGTTCAAATTCTTTCAGAAGCGAATGTTATGGAATATTCCATTCTTGTAACAGCCACCACTTCAGATCCTGCTCCTCTGCAATTTATGGCCCCATATTCTGGCTGTGCCATGGGGGAATATTTCTACGATAATGGAATGCACACATTAATAATCTATGATGATCTTAGTAAACAGGCAGTGACATATCGACAAATGTCATTATTGTAATATATATATAATGATTGCCTTTACATTTATAGTATGGTTAGTAATATTATTTCTTATGTTGCTTGGAGGTTTTCGAAGATAATTGCAATAATAAAACAATTTTATATATTGTAATGAGATGTTCTATATGAATGATAAATATTTCTACAATATATATAGATACCAAATGAGCGAAATGGATTTAGATCACACCTATTGTAACATCCGAACTTTCAGGTATATTATTGTGTGTTTAATTTTGAGATTTATGGAGTGACTCGGCGAGTTGTGAGTCCAACTCGTCGAGTAGAGTCGAGTTGTCCGCGTGGGATTAATGAATGGACTCGACGAGTCAGAGAGCCGACTCGCCGAGTAGGTGCTGGGCAGAGAAACCCTAATTTCTCGGGGTTAGGGCCTATATAAGGGAACTTATGCCCCAATTTCTGCCTCACCAGCTGCCTAACCCTTCTGTGTGAAACCCTAAATGAGTGTAGTGAGCTAAGATAGTCTCCAAGCTAACCTTGAAGGATTTTAGTGCATCTTTGAGGAGGAAGAAGAGTATGTTCAGCAAGAACAAGAAGGAGTTGTTGGGGTTCAGGCCATTTCGTCCAGAGCTTCATGAGGAAGGTAAAAAGCTTGAATCTTTCCCCTTTATTTGGTTAGATCTCATGAGTTGAGAAGTTAGGGTTTTCATCTCATATTATTTGGGACTTCGAGAATACTAAGTTATCTATACTTTAAACCTCAGATATGGATCTTGTGAGGTCCCTAGAGCCCAAAAGTACCAACTTTATTCATCCATATGAGGATTATGGTGTTTAACACCTTATAAGAACATGTATTGGTAGATTGGAGCAAAACCACTATGCATGAGTCTAAAGGTCGAAGCTTTACGTGACAATCGAGCCTTAGGATGGAAGATCTAGTGTTTGGAGTGATAGATCTGCCTTAAGTCGTCTGAATGAGAAATCAGATCGAAGGGACTCGTCGAGTCCATGGCCTGACTCGACGAGTCGATGAGGGTTTGTCCCGATGAGCTTGATCATGCGATAACTCGGCGAGTTGGGTGTCAACTCGATGAGCTGGTGGACCTTCGTGAGACTTATGAGGAAACGAGTAGACTCAACGAGTCACATGGGTGCACTCGGCGAGTCGGGTCAAACATGGACTGTTGACTCGAGTTTGACTTCTGTTGACTTTAGGGTTGGGTCAATCATGAGTAATGGAGACCATGGAGGGATAAAATGGTCTTTTATCCACTTCAAGAGTTAGAGAGAGAAAGAATAGCCTTCGGTTATTAGAGTCGTGTAAAGAGTATTAATTAGAGGTATTCATCCTTTGTGATAGGCGGAGGCTAGTTCGAGCTTCGGGTACGAGGTTATTTGCTTGCTTGCTTGCAAGGCGAGTCTTCTCACTATACTTACCCTGAGTGGTATCTTTGTGTGATTGAGATATCTTATGTGCTTACATTGTGTATTGTGATATCCTGCATTATTTCTTTGTGATTTATGTTGTGTATTATTCAGAGCTTACAGAGTTAGGACCGAAGGGTCCATCAGAGTTGTGGGACTGGAGGGTCCCATAGAGATACATTGAACGGAGGGTCTTATGGTGTTATAGCCTCGAGTGGCTAATGTGATGTGTGTGGTATTTTGAGGAACTCACTAAGCTTCGTGCTAACCGTGTTGTGTGTTATGTGTTTCAGGTTTTTTCGGGATCACGGGAAGGCACCGACTTGATTGTACACACCAGTGAAAGAGTTATGTTTTGAGGATCCTGGATTTTAATCAAACAATTATGGAGTTCCGATTTGTAAATTAAATAAATGAGATTTTTGTGAAATGTGTTATGAGAATTATATGATTTTAAATGAAATATTTGTTTAAAAATTTACGGTGTTACACCTACCTTTCGCATTGTGGATTAGGCCATATAAACAAACAATGCATATCCAAACTACATGAAGATGGAGTTTTGGACTTGTTGATTATGTAAGAAGTGTAAATATTGTTTACTTAGAGCAATATGGCTAGAGATTTGCTTGGTCTCATGCATATAGTGATGTATGTGAACCATACAATACATCTTACAAAAGAGGGTATAAATTATTTGCAAACATTTATCGGTGATGTCAACAAATATTGTTATATCTACATACTAAACATAAACATGAAACTTACAAGACGGTTAATGCTCTTCAATTTGATCCAGGAGACTAATACATAGAATGAAGATTTGACGACTATTTGAAAATCTTTGGAATTATTTTGCAATCAAGCTCCTCCTAGAATGCCTTAGTAGAATGTCATGTTCGAAAGGAGAAACCATAACGTGTTAGACATGGAATTGCCAATGATGTATCACATCAACCTTCCATTATCATTTTGGGGCTACACATTTGAAATAGTTGTTGAGTTTTTTGCTACATGAATGAATAATGTTCTCTCATCCCACATTGGTATAAGATGCAAGTTTGGGTAGTCTCGAAGCTTATAAAAGGATACCAACGCTTTGGTTTCAATATATCACAATTAATATGCTTCAAGTGTTTCATTTTTTCTATTATTTTTCTTATTTTAGACAGTAGAAAATTGTTAGTCAAAACTTTGGAGGGTATGGGTGTTTCTATAATATAATGAATCCTTCTCTCTTGAAGCACATGGTTTTTCTCCGGTTTTGGAGTTTTCCATGTATATCTTTCTCTATCTAAGCCCATGGTTTTTCTACAACTTTTTGGTACGATGTTTGGATAGGAGATACACCTTTTAAAGATCGTATTCCCTGAGTTTTTGCTCTTGAAACAACTCGTTTTTGTATTGTGGCGGACTGGCAAGGGACATACAGTTGGATGGTGGTAGTTGAGAAGAAGAGTTCAAAGAGGCGTTTGGTAGACTTAACTCACATACCTGATGCATGTTGTTGCGGATGTAACCTTACTTCCGAGACATGATACTTGGTCTTGGAGTCTCAATAGTTGTGGGCTTTTCATTGTTAGTGAGGTTTGAGTTAGGTTGGACGATTTCTTCTTACACACAACTTATAAGGTTACGAGATGGAATAATAACATTCCTCGTAAAGTAAAATATATTTATGTGGCACCTTAGATTATATCGTCTTCCAGGTAGATAGAAATTGGTTGATAAGGGAATCAATGTCCGTTCTATTTTGTGTTATGTGTGTCTCAATGATCAAGATGATATTTTTCATTTGTTTATGAAGTATGAGGTAGCTACGAGAATACATGGTGCTATTTTCATATGGTTAGATATTGTTAACCCGATGAATAACTTTGTTTTTTTATTTGCTTCTGAAGTATTGTTGCATTGGTTTTGAATTGGAACAAGAAGGTTATGGTAGAAACAATAGTCAATGCTACTATTTGGATGTTATGGTGCTTTAGATTTGTTAGAATTTGGGGTCTGGGAATATCAATATACTTTGATAATATATAGGATTGTGATTGCAATTAGGGGCGGACGAAGGATTTCACAGTAGGGGTTGCACGGGAAAGTTAGGGGTTGCACGGTAGTAGAAAAAATAAAAATTTCGAAATTTTTCGAAATTTTTTCCACTGCGGCCGGAAAAGTTAGGGTTGTCGGTGCCACCATGGACCTCCTTGATGAATCTTAGAATCAAGTATGAATCAAATCAGAGTTAAAATCAATGAAGATTGAACACACAAAGTAAATAAGATCTGGTTTCTGCTCATTTATGCTTTCAACTTTTACAGAGAAAAATAGACAGGTTCTTTAAAGGATTCTTGTCTAACTCTAGTAAAGTTCCCTATTTATAGGAACAGTGAAAGCATACAAAAAATACTAAGGCATTGACACTTAAGCTTCGTACGAAATACACCTCAGTAAATAAACTTAACAAACATACGAAGGGAACAAAAGACTTCGACATATTACAACTAAATTGGATCCTTACAATCTCCCCCTTTGTAATAATGTCGACCTTCGTCAGTTCAAGAGTATCTGTATAACATACAACATTACCCTTCGAATCTCAGTGTACCATGAGATAATTTTCTTCAGCTCCTTCTTGTCTCCTTCATTATTTTTCTTGCAGCTATTCATACGAACAATGAAATTCGTATATTGGGATGTTGTGTATCTTTCCACTTCGGAAGCTTGAAATAAGAATCTTTTGGCCTTCCCATTTTTATCTTTCCCAGCAAAGACCAAGCCAAACGGCTTCAAACAAATTTCCCCGTCTGCATACTTCTTCAACTCAGGTTGAGTTAAAGGAAGTTCCATTGACACTTTCACTTTCAATCCCTTTGCTGTAGCTAACTCAACATCAGTGAGAGCTAAACACTCATAGTAGTTGTCAATGAAAATATTGATGTGAGCAAGCCCAAGACGAAAAACTTCAGGATCAGTTTCTCGTAGATATGAAGCATCTTTATCCTTCAACAATAATGCAACTTGTATCAGATCATACAAGTTCATCAAAGGAAAATCTGCCACTGAGAAATCACAAACTTGACCATTTGCCCTCGAAACAAAGAAGCGATGATTCTGCATCATATTTTCTAATAACACATACCTCTTAATACTTATCACCTTCTTTATCTTCACGAGTGACCAAATTTCTTCTGGAAGCTTTCCAAGTACAGCATGAAACCTGGTTTTCATGTATGTGAACTCATCATCATTGTCAAACTTCTCAGCAATTTTATACTGAGCCATGATGAACATCATCTCGTTAACAGGGAAATCCAGTTGATTCATGTCTGAGTTGACCACAACATAACTCTGCTTCAGCTTCTTCTCAAAAGCATACATACGATTATATGCAACTTTCGACTCTATCGTTTCATAGTTGTAATGCTTCGAAGGATCACCCTTGTTCATTCCAGGTGGGTCGTTTGCACAAAGTCACATTATGCTTTGCACTATTCTTAACTTTTCAACCTCAGCCTCTGCTTCAGCTTTCTTCTCCTCTTTCGATTTTTCGATCAAAATTGTTTTGCCTTTGTCTTTGATCGAAGAACCACCAACATCTTCTTTAGGCTTTGAACTAATACCACCTTCCCCAATCATAATTCCTTTAGAAATTGGCTTTATGAGAATTGGTACCGTAATAACAATTGTTGAAGTAACTGGCCCAACAGTTGAAATGAATAGTTTTGTTGTTGGAATCTTCGAAGCAAATACCGTTCCAACAAACTTTGCATCTGCATGCGAATCTTCACCACCAGCCTTCGTACCACCAACTTTCTTCTCTCCCCCTTGCACCCCTGTGGAAACAGGTGGGGCATCCGTTGGTAGAAGGCTTGAAATTCTGGAAAGAGGAGCCAATTGCTTGTGTAGAATGGCTTCGAAATGGGTGAACTTCTGAGACAAAAATTTCAGAGTAATCAACGAAGATGAAACTGACTTCACAGTTAAATCTTTCAACTCCTTCAACAGTTTGAGCACTTCTACAAAATTTTGATTCTCCGTTGTAGAAAGTTGAGTAAGTTGAGGACTCAAACTTTCGTACAACTTGACATATTTGTTAACATCATCACAAATAATGTCAACTTTCTGATTTATGGAAGCATAATCCCTTTGCACAATTGCAATCTCTTTTTGCATATCCTCACAAAGCTCCTAGAGTTGCAAATTCACATCTTCTCTGACTTTCTTTACATCGTAAACGAATAACACATGTCGTTCCTTCACCAAAATTTTGAATTCTTTCACCTCCCCTCTAAACATCGAAGTTAGAGAATTCATCCTTAACTCATCATTCTGATCATTGTGATCAACCTTCTCCAAGAGTCTAGAATCCGAGTCTCTAACCATCCCAGACACTTTACTCACCACCTTTGCTTCGAATGTTTGCAACATACTATCAACTTCCATACTGGACACAGACGAAATACCCCCATATCTGCTTGAGATTGAAGAATAGAATTCAATTTCTTATTCAGAATCTTGAATTGTTTCATCGTCATCAACATATGATCAGGAAAGTGGTCTTCTTCATCATCAAACTCCAAGTCTTCAAACATTACTCCAAAGCCTTCGTTGCCATTATCAGTGTCAACAACAGGTGAATCTTTAACAGGTGAATCGATTTTGGGTGGATCAGTGGATTGAGAGGAAAAAAGAGTGGTAAAAGGTTGATGAAGAATGTTTTCAAAGGTAGGTGAATGGGTAGTATTCGGAACAATAAAAGGAGGTAATGAAACGAAAGTATCCTTTATCGAAGATACAGGATTACCTTGAGTTGTAGCACCAGCCTCTTTGTTAGACTCTCCTTCACCCATATTGACATCTACAACCGTATCAGATACGTGTGTAAGAATGCCTGAAGTTCGAACCTCCTCAGTATTTGATTCAAATAACGAAACTTCAGGTGGTATGACAGTAGTCTTCTCAGGAGTAGAAAGGGATTGAAAAATATTTGTTTCTGGTGTTTCTAGAACTATCTCTTCTTCGGACGACTCCTCTTGGATGACCAACTTTCGTTGATTTTTCTTCTTCTTTGAAATATGTTTTTCCACGTCTTCAGCTCTACGTTTCTTAGACAAAGGCGAAACTGGAGCTGGAACCTCACGAAAAATTACTCCTTGATGAGGAAGTTGTGGTTTACGAACATTTGAAGGAAAAGATTTGAACGAACCATCTGAAGATTTTCGTGAACCCTGAGTCCTCTTCTTTAATCTTCGAAAAACACCAGATTTGGAAGGAATTTTCCCCTTAACTAGAGTATCATCAACAAGTTCCACTGGCTTGATGACAATAGTCAAAACATTTACTTCTGGCTTTTCAGGCTTCTTTGGAGACTTCGTAGATTCATGCACATGCCTCTCAGGAGACTTCTTAGATTCGTTCACTATCTTCTCAGGTGTAGCCTTTGCATCCTTCTTAGAACGTTTAGGTTTATTCGAAGGATCAGCCTCTTCTTTCGACAATAACCTTCCAGTCTCAACATCAGGATTGATTGTTTTCAAGTACTCAATCAACACTGAATTTGTTGGCTCAACCCTCTTTAACATTGCACCAGGAATCCTGGAAATGTGTGTGAACACTTCTATATCATCCGAAACTTCCTTTGGGAAGTGATACTTCATAAATTCAGCTTTTTCTTCATCATTCGGCACCGCAATCCCTTCTTTTTCATAAAAATGAGCAAGGATCAAACTCCAGTACCTTGCACACGAAATGCCTTGAACCACATTCGTGTTTTTGACACTCTTCTGGAATTCCTTCCACAATTGTGTAGAGTAGTCGACAGAAAGATCATAGTATAATCCAGCCACCATCGCATAAACCTCCATGCGACCCTTGTCTAAACCAACACTTCGACCAGTCAAGCATCGAAGAAAAATTCCAAACAAGAAATTCCAAACAGTTGGAAAAGTTGACTTCTTGAAATCACTGATCTTCGTGAGTGGGGGTTGATTACCCATCTCATTAAACATATGAACAACTTGGGCATAAGTAAGATCAGTAACAAGTTGAGAATTGGGAATATCAAGAATCTGACAAAAGATCTTCTTAGACAAACGTATCTTCTTGTCAATCACCAGTTGAAAAGTGATGATATCCATGGCTTTACTATACGTCACAATAGATCCTGCCTGTGAAAGCCAAGAGAGAGGAACTGCAAATAAGTTGAACGTCGCCTTCGAAAGAACATAACTCTTCAATGCGATGATTAACATCTTCAACTCTTCAGGATATAGAGACACATCCCCTTCCACTTGATAATTGGTGCTTTGAATCTTCATTAGCGGTTGAGAAGTGATGTCTTCAGTTGTTCGGGAAGCAGAATCAGCACCAGCCATGATTAGGGTTTTGAAGCTTTGAAGAACAGAGAGAATTTGGGAATTTTCTTTTGTGAGCGTAAAGAGATAAAGAACCCATAAATACCCTTTTTATATGTAACCTTGAAATTTGAATTGAACGCGGGATGATCATTAATTGAGATCTGACGTGGCACCTAGAAACTCGCACAGTCTGCCGATAAAGTTTCCATGCGTCAAAAAGTAACTGTCAACTCGCCTTGAAACCTGTACTGAATACAAAACGTCTCATCAGACAGTCTGTTCGTGTCACCTCAAAGAATAGTGACCGTCAACAACCTTAGGATGGAGGGTAAGCTCTTTCGTCTTTGGGTTTAGAGACGAAGTCATGTGCTAGACTGTCAAAATCATCAGCCTGAGTTGGTATTACTCAGAACCTCAAGGATTTCGTGTGTGCAGTGTTTTCAAAGAAAAGATTAGAAGCAAATTAACGAAAATTTGGATCTGTGATGTCAAAAATTTCGACACAAAGGCAGAGAAACCCCGGGCAAAGGTTACTTCGTTAATTATCAAGAGAGATAATCAACTGCTTGTGTATGTTCCCGTGAATTACAATCGAGTACTTATTGAGAAGTATCGAAGGGCTTCTTTTGAAAGGCTTATTGGGTGGTTTTCAATTTCGTTACATATCAACCTAAACATAAGGTGAGTAATTGTAACTGAAATCACTTGTTTGACCAGTGTAGTCAGTGACAAGTATGCTTTGAATTATTTTGAAAGTGACTTCGAAAGCAGATGAAACTCACACGGAAATCATATTCATATAAAAAAAATTTGTACTGGATCCTGTTGGGTAACAAACATCATGGGCTTCGATAGTTTGATCAAGATCACTCATGAGAAATGAATATGATTTGGATTTTCGTTAAAAATGATACAGAAACAAATGTTTCGTTAAAACTGGAACTTAGTTCCCCATCAATTCCTTACGAAGACAGATGTTTGGGTTTCACTTCCATCACGGCCTCATGATGTCAGATCATTAACACAGAAGTTTGATATGCCTAAGTCATGATTGGTTTGATCAATGACCTCTCGGACATATGTCATTGTGTGTGAAATGTGTTAGAACTTTGTGATGAAAAAGATTGGTTTTGAGAAACGAATTATACCTATGTTATTTTCGGACAAAACATATAACTCTTAACTCATTAGAGAAGAGTAAGGTAGCTCAATTGACTAATGTGAATATAAGCCTGACTTGGGAAGAAATTTTCGTATGAAAAATTTCATTAAGGCTTTCGTAAACACACATTAAGTCTACAGAGGCTTGGGTCGACATGCTGCAGCATGCTTCTAGGGACAGTCTAACTAGTACATGCTTGTTGAGATTGTACCTTCCCTTAGAAACACAAGCATGACCGTTGAAAAATTTTCGTGTGATCTGTACAAAGGAAAAACAAAGAAAATAACAAAAATCTTTTTGATATTTTTGATTTTTCTAACAGAAAGAAAATATTTTTGTGTTTTTGTGGATTTTTCGAAAAAGAAAACAATTAACAAAAGAAAATCTTTTTGGAATTTTTGATTTTCCGAAAATAAAACAACAAAACAAAAATAAAATCTTTTTGGAGTTTTTGATTTTTCTAAAATAAAGCTAAGATGCAAACATACGAAAAACATTTTTACATACATACAAAAATTTGTAAACAAACAACAATTTTCCATCCTTACGAAAATTTGGCAAACTAACGAAAATTTGACAACCCTACGAAAATTTTGTACCACACAATCAACATGCAAATTGTCGAATTTGAAGCGTGTCGAAGCGTTGACTATGAACAGTAACTGCTGAATAACGTCTTATTGCCTCTGAATCGACACATTTGTATAGCACTCCTTTGCTATACATTCAAAATCTTTCCTGGAACTGAACTCGCTTCGATCATTCCCAAACCTGTCAAAATTCGAACAAATGATTTTTCATCCAAAGCTTTTGTAAAAATATCAGCAAGCTGATCAGTTGTTTTTACAAAATGGACTTCAATGTTTCCATCTTCCACATGATCTTTGATAAAGTGATAACGAAGAGCTATATGCTTTGTTTTCGAATGTTGTACTGGATTATGACAAATGCGTATAGCACTTTGAGAATCACAGTACAATGGAATCTTTTTCATATTCACAGCATAATCTCTCAACTGACTTTGAATCCAAATAATTTGTGATGTACAAGTAGCAGCTGCAATATATTCGGCTTCAGTAGTAGAAATCGAAACACACGTTTGCTTCTTCGACTGCCAACTAACCAACTTTCCATCCAAAAATTGACAACCACCACTTGTACTTTTTCGATCCAAAGTACACCCTCCTAGATCTGCATCTGAAAATGCCTGAATGAAAAATCCTGTTTTCGAAGGATACCACAATCCTAACGAAATTGTTCCCTTGAGATAACGAAAGATATTCTTCACAGCTGTTAAATGTGGTTCTCGAGGATTTGCTTGATACCTTGCACAATTACATACAGAAAACATGATATCAGGTCTACTTGCAGTAAGATAAAGCAATGAACCTATCATGCTCCTGTATAGAGTAAGATCAACCGCAGGCGTTTCTAACGAAGGTGTTAGCCTTGTGCCAACTGCCATTGGTACTCTTAACTTCGTGCTATTTGTCAATCCAAACTTTTCGAGCAAATTCCTTGTATATTTTTCCTGATTGATGAAAATGCCTTCTCTGTTTTGACATATGTTTAAGACAAGAAAATTATTGATTTTACCCATCATGCTCATTTCGAATTGGCTTTTCATCAAATTTTCAAATTCATTAGATAAAGCAGGGTCAGTAGAGCCAAAAATAATATCATCGACATAAATTTGAACAATCATCAGATGATTCCCAACTTTCTTTCGAAATAATGTGGGGTCAACTGATCCTTGTTTAAATTTCGACTGTTTTAAGAAACTGGTAAGAGTTGCATACCATGCTCTTGGTGCTTGTTTTAACCCATATACAGCTTTATCTAAAATATATACATGATCAGGATGCATTTCATTTACGAAACCTGGAGGTTGTTCTACGTAAACAGTTTCTTCGAGTTCTCCATTGAGAAAGGCACATTTCACATCCATTTGATAGACATCAAAATCCTTATGAGCTGCATAAGCTAAGAATATTCGAACAGCCTCGAGTTTTGCAACTGGGGCAAAGGTTTCTTCATAATCAATACCTTCTTGTTGCGAATCTCCTTTTACAACCAATCGTGCTTTATTTCGTACAATATTTCTATCTTTGTCGGTTTTGTAACATCCCAAGTTCGGAAGCAAGAAGTTGGAGGGTGCAAAGTGTAAATTTAGGAAAAGGACTCGACGAGTAGGTCCGTCTACTCGCCGAGTCGGAGCGGGATTCTATCAGGGTTTAAGTGGCCAACTCGCCGAGTCGGAGACTTGGACTCGACGAGTTGGTGTTGTAGGAAGAAAACCCTAATCCCGAGGGTTGCACCCTATTTAAAGGACTTTATGTCCTTCTCCCAACCTCCTAATCCCCCTGAGAGTTCCAGAAACCCTAATTTTCGTGTGAGGCTTCATTATTGAGGAGATTGGAGGTTGGAAGAGGAAATTGGTGAAAAGAGCTTGAGGAATCAAAGGCTAACATCAAGGGGCTTGTGTGGATCTGGGATCTACATCTGTTTGGGCATATTTCAGAGGTAAAAAGCCATAATCTTATGATGATTTCCTTTTTGGTTCATCCTTGGTGGTTGATGTGGAATTCCATAGCTTGTTTGTGAGCTATTTCGAGTTAGAAGCTTAGATCTGAGGTTGCTACTTCAGATCTAGACTTGTGTTGGTCCAAAAAGTCATAAAGCATCAGTCTTTGAGTTGTTGTTGAAGCCCCTTTGTCTTAAACCCTAGCCCTAGAGTGTTTTGGACTTATATCTCCTTGGTTTCACGTAAAGTTTGCAGCTTTATGTGAGGGTTAGGCTGTAGAAGAGTGGATCTATGGATTGGAGCCTCTGCATGGCTCGAAAAGCCTCTGTATGGATTGAGAACTGAAGGGACTCGGCGAGTCACATGGGTGTACTCGACGAGTCGTATGAACATGTGCATGGACTCGACAAGTGATATTGCCAAATTTATACATAGTTTTAGGCAATACTGATCTACATTTTATTTAATATTTTGGTTATTTGCATAGAATTATGGTACTTATGAGGATAAAATGTTATTTGCAGCCAAAATAAAGCATTTTAGAAGAAAGGGACCAGAAGTAACAATACTTGGAACTTTGGGGGGCTTGAAGAAAAAAAAGAATGAAAAAACACCCAAAAGACGTATTCACAACGTGAACAATTGATGGTTCACGACGTGAGTAGAGAGTTTTAGAAGATAAGCATCCGGGTGAAGGAATCCTTGCCGAACACGATTATCTCGAAGTTCACGACGTGAATCTTAAATTCTCACGACGTGAACGGTAAATTTGAAGATATTATAAATACCTTTGCCCATTACGATTTGGGAGACTTTTGGCTGAAGGAAGAGGTTCCAAGAGGAGATTTATAGCAGAAGCAAGGTCCTGGAAAAGGGTTTTCAACACCAAAAAGAGTAAAAGTTCATAATTCGTTTACTTGTTTGATACTTATAGACTTGTTTTCTTATTTGAGCTGTGTTTATATGTTAGTTGCTACTATGAGCAGCTGAATCTAGCTACTCTTATCTAGCTAGATGAAGCTTCAAACTTATGAATAGCATAATTGTTTATGGATTTATCTAGTTGGTGAATTGCTTGTGTTTGATTTATTGTTACCTAGCATGCTTATGTTGTTGCTTTAATTGCTTAAATTCATGTTATGTGTAGCTTAATGACCATTAACTGCATGAACTTGATAACCTAGTATTTTAGTGAACATTGAATTGCTAGAGCGAGGATCGACCAAAATCTTAGTTAGTAATTGAAGTAATTAACTTTGTTGTGCTAGAGAACATAGATTATGATCATAATTGTGTTTGCATGATAAATCCTACATAGCATATTCATAACATAATTGATTATGTGTTTAATTGTGTGTGACTATACATAGTTTTACATGAATTAATTAACTATTGGTAAATTTAGACCTAAATTACTAATATAATAACAACCAACTTAATAATCCATAATTATTAGCTAGCCATAAGGACGAAGTGGATTCGAACTAGATAAGAGTGTCTTTTAATTATTGATTGAATTTGAGTTAAGTTAGTCTGATCTTGCAAAATCAGATAAAAACCCCCTTTTTAGCTTGTTAATAATTAGATTAATTTAGTAGTAAATAGATTAATTAATAACACTGTTCCCTGTGATCGACACCCAACTTACCTAAGCTATACTGTAATCTGACTAGATACACTGCCTACAAGTGCATAGTTAGTCTAAGTTTGTTAGGTTATAAATATTAAAAGTAGTGGGTACTTCCGTGCACATCAAGTTTTTGGCGCCGTTGTCGGGGAACGGCTTAGTTTATTATTTATTTATTTGCTCTAAGTTAACCGATCCTTTTTGTGGGATAAAACCCGCGAAAAGTTAATTTTCCAGCAAGGTTTGATTTTTTTCCTCTGTTACAGGACTCACGGCGTGAGCATATAGTCTCACGACGTGAGAACTGTGATTTTTAGTTTTCTTTAGTTTTTAGTTTATTTTTCTATTTTAGTTCAGTTTTACGTTTTTATTTTGTTTAGTTTGCAGGAGTTCATGACCAGAGGCTCTAACAGACCTTTGGTGCCACCACTTGAAGATCCGGAGTCAGCCCTTCACAAAAATAAGAACAAGAACGCGAAGGAAGATCAAACGCCAAAGAAGACACCCTTGCAAGAACTAAAATCAGCCTTTTCAAGGAAGTCGGGGAAGAAGACTAAGATAGTGGAATCGAGTTCAGCCTCAAAGGATAAGGGCAAAGTTAAAGAACTTGGTCCAATTCCTATTCCACACGAATCAGAATACGAATCCGACACAGAATTTGGACTTTATACGAGTGAACCCAAGGACGAGCCGGAGAACGAGATGGCAAATATAGATGAGATGGCCATGGGGGACTACAAGAAGCGCATTCGAGATGATGTGGGGTCGGGTTTAGTACATCCTACGATTCCTGCCAATGCCACATTCGAGTTGAAGGGACATATCCTTACTGCACTTAAGGATATCCTATTCTACGGGAAGGATCACGAGGATGATTTCAAACATTTAGACGAGGTGAACGATATTACGGATTATTTTAATACTCCCAATATCCCAAGGGAGACAGCATTGCTAAGGATGCTACCAGTTACTTTCAAGGGAGCAGCAAAAGACTGGTTGAAGGCACTCCCACCTAGTACAATCACCACATAGGCCCAATTGCATGAGAGATTTCTAGATGAGTTTTGCCCACCCTCCAAAATCTCTAAACTCAAGAAGGCAATTGCCAACTTTGAGAAAAATCCGGGGGAGTCATTATACGAGGCCTGGGAACGCTACAAGGGGTTGTTAAGGAATTGTCCTCAACATGACCTCAATATTCAGCAAGAGATGTCAATATTTTATGATGCGGTGAATGTCATGACCAGACAACTCCTTGATTCGCAAGGACCACTAACGAAGAAGAACCCAAATCAGGCCAAGGAGCTGATTGAAGAGTTTTCAAGGCACTCTCGTGAGTATCACAACCCAGGGCGTGATGGAATAAAAGGCAGTGGAGGTACACAAACTGAAGAGATGGCGGCTGTGATGGCAATGCTTAGCACTATGGATAGGAGATTGACTCAATTGGACCAATCAATTCATGCAATTCGAGTTGGTTGCGAGAGATGTAGTGGCCCACACTTGACAAAGGATTGCAATATGGATGAATATGGAAACAAGAAAGCTCAAGTATGTTACTCGAGTGGGGACAAGTATGAAGAAGATTGGAGAAAACCAAAG
The DNA here is from genome assembly GCF_052849685.1 of Lactuca virosa. Taxonomy (NCBI): domain Eukaryota; kingdom Viridiplantae; phylum Streptophyta; class Magnoliopsida; order Asterales; family Asteraceae; genus Lactuca; species Lactuca virosa. The sequence continues at coordinate 458,841,485 of NC_136430.1, forward strand.
AAAGAGTGGCTGCCTTACGAAGAATACAAGAAGCAAAAAGAAGAAAAATTTAGGCAAACTGGCCGGGGCTTCTACCAAAGAGAGCAACCACTAGCTGAGAAGAAATCAGAATTAGAGACCATGTTGATGAAATTCATGGAAGCTTCAGAAAGAAGACATGATGCTACTGACGCTGCAATGGAAGAACAAAGAAATATAATGAAGAATCATCATGCCATGATGATAGATCAGCAAGCATTAATAAAGAATCAGCAAGCCTCCATCAATAACCTTGAAGTACAACTTGGTCAACTTAACACTTTGGTTAATGAGAAGATGTTCCCGAAAAATCCTGAAAACAAAATCCAATCTCACGTAATGGCCATAGATATTGAAGAAGAGGCGATTTCTGAGTTCCTAGAAGCCTTAGAAGTGGAGCCACAGCAGCCCGATCCAAAGCCTAAGAAGCCGAAGCTCGAAAGTGAAGAATCTGCTGGAATACCCAGTTCACGTCGTGAGCCCTCTAAGCTCACGTCGTGGGCCCGGTCTGAACAGAAAAAATCAGTTCCCGTTCCAGCTTATAAACCACCTTTGCCATTCCCGTCTAGAGCTAATCTCAGTCCACTGGAGAGAGAACATCTGGAGTTTATCAAGCAATTAAAGGGTATTCCTATCAATACTCCTTTCATTGATTCACTTGCAAAAGTTCCAGAATATGCTAAGTTCTTACAAGACTTGTTAGACACTCGTTAGCAATTAAAGGAGAATTCTAAGGTGATTCTAAGTGAGCAAAGCTCAAAAGCTGTGTTGGGAGAAGTACCTAAGAAGATGGGGGATCCTGGACGACTCACTCTCCCATGTGAGTTTGGGAATAATAAGAAGATTTATGCTTTAGCTGATTCTGGGGCTAGCATAAATTTGATGCCTTATTCGTTTTATCAAAAATTAAATATTCAGAAGTTGAAGGCTACAAAGATGACTATTCACATGGCGAACCGTTCAGTTTCGCAACCCCGGGGCATTGTGGAAGATATTTTAGTAAAAATTGGGAAATTCGTTTTTCTAATAGACTTTGTGGTATTGGATATGAAAGAAGATCCAAATGTACCGATTATTCTTGGTCGGCCGCTACTAAACACTACATGAGCTCTTGTTGATATTCGGGAGTCTAAGCTCACATTGAGGGTTGGTGATGAAAAGGAAATTTTTGGGATAGAAGATGGCTTTCAAGGGAATCATGCTCAAGAAGAGGTCTTCAACATTGATGAAGAAAATGAACTTGAAGAATTAGAGAAGCTCATGGAAGAAGAAATCAAAACAATTCAACAAGTTAAAAGAACAAAACCAAGAGCATCTGTTCCATTTTTAGTTGAAGTCATTGCCAACACGAATCCAACTTCTTGGGTGAGCAAGGAAGATGATGAGATGACGAGTGATGAAGAGGAGGTTACATCAAAAATAACAAGTCCAGTGGTAAAGGAAGAAAAGGATACTACGGAGTGTAAGTATGAAGACAAGACAGAGACTAAAGGGACCAAACGCAAGCTTGATGGAGACGAGGTCAAAGCTAAAAAGGAAAATTCGAAAAAGGCGTACAAAAGACGTGTTCAAGATTACAAGAGGCGTTTCAAGGAACAAAATATCCTAGTGGTGGACTCTTCAGATGATTCAACGTAGGAGGCACGGAGTCCAGCTCAAGACTCCTCAAAAAGAAGCGCTTCTCGGGAGGCAACCCGAGTTTGGTTTGCATTTTCTTTCTTTTTCTTTTTAGTTTTTAGCATGTTTTTAGTTCTTAAGAAGTCGATCATGTCATCTGAATTATTATCTGCATAAGGAGCCATTAAAATCAAGTAGTAACACTTATTGAATATCTTACAAAAATTAAAATTGGAGAAATTAATAAATTTCATGATCAGACAGGACTCACGACGTGAACCATTATGGGTTCACGACGTGAATTCAGATGAGATACGGGCATGGTTATTCTATATGATAACTATATTTTTTTTAGCCTGCCCACTTTCAGTAATGACCCAATATATGCCTTAGCCCACTTCCTATTTGATTGGCCCAATTTTAGAGTCCAGACAGAACTCACGACGTGAACCATTATGGATTCACGACGTGAGTGGTAAACCACTCGGGACCACAGATTAAAAGATAAAGAATCAGTTTGACCAAACCAATTTCCCAACCTCACGAAGTGAAGATCGTTCTCTGGTCCCCCACCCGATTTTGGCATAGTTTTACTTAATTTAATCTTTTTGCTTACGTAATCTTCATCACAAAGGTAAATATCTCTTATTTCTTTTGTTAATTTTCACTAATTTGTTGATTTAGGGGCTAGGGTTTTTCATATGTGTCAATGTCGAAATTTGGCCCAAATTGTGTTATTCATCCATCATATTTTACTTGATTATGCTTACAATGGTTTATGAGTAAATCCTATCAACAAGATTTAGTCCCGACCTTTGATTTTTGAGACCATTTCTCGCTGTGTATATCGACCTCACGACGTGAGTTTCATATGACTCACGACGTGAGTCCTGTGCATCAACAAAACTGTTCTGTGGTTATCTAAATTATTGGATATTTGGTTTTGTGTTTGTTGATTGTTTTTGCAGAGATGGGTCCTAGAAGGGAGGCACCTCTTGGAGTTGCGGGTTTACACCCGTTTTATAATTTTCCCACAACAATGTCCCGCGACATCTTGACCCGATGGAACAACAAATTAGGGTGGCTCTACAACCGAGAGATTGCAGTTGCTCCTACAATCAATTGGACGCGGTTGAGGGAAGTCAGGCTCGTGGAAAGGTTGTCCCCATTTTTGACAAAAATATTTATTGGAGATGGATACTCGTTCACTTGCTCGGGTTGGCTCAACCTATTTCGGATCCAAGAGCGGGTGTATAAGGAATTCTGTGTTGAGTTTTTCTCAACAGTGACATTCCAAGAGACTGTCCAAGACCCACATTGGCCGCAAGCTTTGGTATTCCGGTTAGGGGGTGAGTGTCGGGAGTGCAGCCTCGTTGAATTCGCTTGGAGGGTTGGTCTATATGATCGACGAGAGGCAATGACTCCCGAATTTGGTATGTTCTTGAGCGAGGCAGCTAGAGGATACACGGAGGGTGTCACTGGATATGCTTTCTGGCATAATATTGCATCCGGAATTTTTAATTCCGGAGTGTCTCCCGAGAGTAGTATTCGGTCCCCTATCCACCGCCTACTCCACCGTTTCATCACATTCTCCATCAATCATAGGAGGCATGGAGATAAAGTAACAAAGCAAAATCAATTCTTCTTATGGTGTATCTTGCAGCCCGGAGTGTGTTGTAACATTCCTTATTTTCTGGCACGTTTTCTCGCCGGTCTGCAGCTAGTTCTCGCCCGGGGAGCCCCATTTGTGGAGGGCAATTTATTACGCGTTTGGACCGCTCGTATCATTTGGTTGTCCCTGATATTATTCGTTCCATGACTTGTGTGGATGAGCATGAGTTTGGCATGGGGTATTTGGAGACCACGCGGGTTGTCAGAAACTTTGGGTCGCATTGGGGAATAGTACCTTCGGATGATGAGGGTAATGAGGGTGATGAGCAGCCTGATACACAACCAGACCAACAACCACATCCACGACCTAGGAGAAGGAACGTGAGAGGAAGAGGAGAGAGAGGGCAGCCAATGCATCCACCCGCACCCATGGTAGGAGCACCTTTAGGGGGTGATATGGCTGGTTATTTTGACCAGTTATCTTTGAGTGTCAACTGGATTGGGGGTACCATGGAGAACGTGGTTCAACACCTTGGGGTGGAGCAGCCGCCTCATTTGGGGTATCATTACCCAATTTGCCCGAGGTGGACGGAGTATCGAGGACATGGAGGCGACGGGGCGGGCACTAGTGGAGCAAACGAGGAGGATGAAGATGATTGATCAATTAGTTTTATTTTGTTTATTTTAGACTTGTTTGGTTTGTTTTTATTTTGTTTTTAAATTTGTTTGGATTGTAAGACTTTAAGATATTATGTTACTTTGCTCTTTTTTTTTTGGTTGTTAACTTTCAGTTTGCTAAGGAGTCTTGGGAAAGGAGTACGATCAAGTCAAGAGTCGTGTTCGTTTAAGCGAGTGTCGTTCAAGTTTAGAAGTTGGAAGTCGAAACCCACAATTGGAAATAAGTGTGGGGTGAGTCGAGAGAGAGGTTATAGTTAGAAGAGTCGTCAAAATACACTGAATTTAGAAGGGTCTTAATTCGTTAAGATGTTGAGTGGAGCATATATATTTACAAGGAAGAAGCAGTTTTAATTCTGGTTTACCCAGGAATCACGTCGTGACCCTATATTTCTCACGTCGTGAACAAGGTTTCAAGGAAAATCAGAATGCGTGCTTCAGCGATTTCACGTCGTGAGCCTGAACAGATTCACGTCGTGAGTTGTGAATTTCCAGCATATTCATTTCGTTCCGTTCTTCTTCATTACACGGAATTACTACCATTCCTTATGACACTTTTGTGACGATTCGATGGGTTGTTTTCTCTAATATACAATGTGGCGTATGCTTTCCCACATTGTCTACATGATTTGGAGGCTTACACCATTCTTTTTGAAGATTGAAGTTTTGATTGATGGCTGGTTTCGCAAGTTCAAGTCCAAGTTCTTATTTTAAAGAGGTCCATATTCGAGATGCACGTTTTTCCACACTTTTGGAGTTTTGATCACGCCACTATCCCAGGGGAGTCTGTTCCTTTTTCTCCATTTTCTTACTTTTTATAATATTTTAAGCATACAATGAGGGCATTGTATGACATAAGTGTGGGGTAGGGGGTAGAAAAAGTAAATTGCTAGATAGTGCTAGATAATTTGGTAATTTTTAAAATTTTTATTAATTGGATCTAGTAGTAATAATTTGAACTGTACTTGCTAGTGGAATGATCCGATAAGAGCTCAAATGTTTAGTTGAGCCGACATACGTTATAATGCATTTGTGGCCTCCCTTATTTTAGTGAAATCATGGAACAAAAATATAACACTGCTTAGTTTGAGGAATGCAACATGTTTAGCAGCCTAAACCTGAAATGTATCCAGGAAAGATATGTCTTAACCAATAAAGGTTGAAGTTAAGCGCCCCTGCTTAAGCATGTAGGTTTTTGAGTGATATAAAAAAGTGAGTTATACATGTAAAAAAAGAGAGACAAATTACCAAAAAAGTGAAAAACTGAAGAATTTTTGGAGCATAAAAGTATCAAAGTAAGAAGATCAAAGATCGAAAATTCTGAAGTTTCAACAGTTGAAGATATTAAAATTACACAAAGATGGTGAATTCAAAGAAAGTGAAAGATCAAACATTTAAGAAAAGAAGAATTCAGGAGCTCCAAGTTGTGGTATCTTCTAAAAAGTTGTAATTCTCTAGTTTATGTATGCTTGGGTAGCTTTACAAAAATACTTTGAGGTTAAATAGGATTTCTGGGGATGGATTCGGAGGGTTGCATAAAATGAGCATTGTTCGAAAGAAGTGGGCGAGTGTTTATGAAGATTGTGAGTATTTAAAGTATGGGGGGTTACTTAGGAAAAATTTTAGACACAAATGCATGCGTTGAGGTCTTGGCATAATGCCTAAGCTGGAATTGGATTGTTCTATGTAATGCTAGTGATGAAGGTTTAAGTTTAAATAAGTGGATTTGCTTGAGGGCAAGCAAAGCCTAAGTGTGGGGTATTTTGATATTGCCAAATTTATACATAGTTTTAGGCAATTTTGATCTACATTTTATTTAATATTTTGGTTATTTGCATAGAATTATGGTACTTATGAGGATAAAATGTTATTTGCAGCCAAAATAAAACATTTTAGAAGAAAGGGACTAGAAGTAACAATACTTGGAACTTTGGGGGGCTTGAAGAAAAGAAGAATGAAAAAACACCCAAAAGACGTATTCACGACGTGAACAATTGATGGTTCACGACGTGAGTAGAGAGTTTTAGAAGATAAGCATCTGGGTGAAGGAATCCTTGCCGAACACGATTATCTCGAAGTTCACGACGTGAATCTTAAATTCTCACGACGTGAACGGTAAATTTGAAGATATTATAAATACCTTTGCCCATTACGATTTGGGAGACTTTTGGCTAAAGGAAGAGGTTCCAGGAGGCGATTTACAGCAGAAGCAAGGTCCTGGAAAAGGGTTTTCAACACCAAAAAGAGTAAAAGTTCATAATTCGTTTACTTGTTTGATACTTATAGACATGTTTTCTTATTTGAGCTGTGTTTATATGTTAGTTGCTACTATGAGCAGCTGAATCTAGCTACTCTTATCTAGCTAGATGAAGCTTCAAACTTATGAATAACATAATTGTTTATGGATTTATCTAGTTGGTGAATTGCTTGTGTTTGATTTATTGTTACCTAGCATGCTTATGTTGTTGCTTTAATTGCTTAAATTCATGTTATGTGTAGCTTAGTGACCATTAACTGCATGAACTTGATAACCTAGTAATTTAGTGAACATTGAATTGCTAGAGCTAGGATCGACCAAAATCTTAGTTAGTAATTGAAGTAATTAACTTTGTTGTGCTAGAGAACATAGATTATGATCATAATTGTGTTTGCATGATAAATCTTACATAGCATATTCATAACATAATTGATTATGTGTTTAATTATGTGTGACTATACATAGTTTTACATGAATTAATTAACTATTGGTAAATTTAGACCTAAATTACTAATATAATAACAACCAACTTAATAATCCATAATTATTAGCTAGCCATAAGGACGAAGTGGATTCGAACTAGATAAGAATGTCTTTTAATTATTGATTGAATTTGAGTTAAGTTAGCATGATCTTGCAAAATCAGATAAAACCCCCCTTTTTAGCTTGTTAATAATTAGATTAATTTAGTAGTAAATAGATTAATGAATAACACCGTTCCCTGTGATCGACACCCGACTTACCTAAGCTATACTGTAATCTGACTAGGTACACTGCCTACAAGTGCATAGTTAGTCTAAGTTTGTTAGGTTATTAAAATTAGTGGGTACTTCCGTGCACATCATCGAGTTGAAGAACAACTCGGCGAGTCTGTTGAAGATTGTCTTGGACTCGGCGAGTCTGTTCTTGGACTCGACGAGTCTGGTCGCAGAACCCCAATCTTTTCTGGTTAAACCTTGAAGCAGTGAGTCGGGAGGCGACTCAGTGAGTTGAGCAGGATGGGACTCGGAGATCGTTGGACTCGACGAGTCTTGGGGTGACTCGGCGAGTAGAGTCGTGTTATGGGAGTTTCTGAGTATAGGGACTCGACGAGTCGATGGGTCGACTCAGAGAGTAGAGTCAGTCAGGGAGGTTGACTTTGACTGAGGACTTTGACTTTGACCAAGAGTTGACCAGTTTGTCTACCAAGGGTATTTTGGTGATTTTGGTATTTATGGAATTGGTTCTTTGGTAGTGTTCGGTGGTGGAGTTCGTGTCGGTGGTCGGAGCGGCTGATCTTATCCTTTCAGTCGGCAATTTCAGGTGAGTTATCTTCACTATATCGACAGGGTCTACGGCACCAAGGCCGACCCTTTATCGGATGGAAATCCGGGTATTGTTGTTATGTTATTGCTTTGATAGATCTGCATCCTGGTATTTAGGATGGTGTTATGTTAGTGACCTGGTTAAGGTCGGTACCCGGTATATAGGGTAATGTTATGCTAGTGACCGGTTAGGTCGGAATCCTGGTTAGGATGTTGATATGCTATGTGATCTGTTAGACTGTTTGTCTGGTTGAGGATTTGTTATGTGATTAATTGTTTTATGTGCACATGGTTATTTGACGGGGTTGGGTTGAGGCGGGTCCTGCTTTGTGCTGTAGGCCAACATACCTAGGGCGGACCGGATATTCCGAAGGCCCAGCGAGCGGTCTGGATAGGCTTAAGGCCCCAAGAGGGCGGACCAGACGTGCCGAGGCTCGGAGAGTGGACCAGGCCGACTGAAGGCCCGGTGTGGGCGGACCAGTCATACTGTAGACTCAGGGAGTGGACCAGGTGGATTGAAGGCCCGGTGCGGGCGGACCAATCACACTGTAGACTCGATGTACATGGCTAGACTCGGAGGGTGGACCAGGTGGACTGAAGGCCCGGTGCGGGCGGACCAGTCACACAGTAGACCCGATGTGCGTGGCTGTTCTATTTGTGATATGTTATGAGTATGTTTATGTGTGGTTGGTATTTTAGGGGTAACTCACTAAGCTTTCGGGCTTACAATTTCAATGTATTGTTTCAGGTACTTCAGGAGATCGTGGCAAGGCCAAGGCGTGATCGTACCGCTCCTCATGTTTTATGATTTATATGATATGGTTCTGGGGGATACTCTGATAATAAACTATTTTGAAAACGAGATGTGTAAAGTTAATGGTTTTTGAATGAATTAAAATGTTTTAATTTGGCTCAATTTTTATGGGTGTTACAAGTTGGTATCAGAGCCTTGGTTTGAGTGAATTGGAGGAACATTCGTGTGAATCCAGTCTCAAATCAAGGAGAGATTTTCAAAAATAGTTTTCAAAAAGGTTTTCAAAATGAGTAAAGGAGGACGCAGAGGGTACAATCAGCCGGAGCCAGTAAGTAGACCCCAAAATACCATACAAGTTATTTGATTATGTGATATGTTAGAACAGCATGCTAGTACTAGGCTAGGGATCTTCAGGAAATTGCATGATAGAATTGCCTGATTACATGATGCCTGCTAGCCCAGGGTTTCCTTTATATGAGATTGACATCATTACTGTAGTTACTTGTGTATGCATCACGACTGTGTATAATTAAGATCTTATAGCCTGAGAATGTTTGATTTGGCCTTATGTTCTGTTCTTGTTTGATTGGGAGCTTAGGGTAGGATTGGATATTCGAAAGTCTATAGGGTCCAACGTTATGTATGGCTAGCATAGACTAGTGCTGCAGGGATTGGTGGAAGTTTCATGGATGGGTGGGTTGTGTGAGGCCGGGAGGCCAGTTATGAGATATTGAGCATTCGTTGTGTGATGTATATTATTAGGGTGTTGTGGTGATACTTGAGACAAATATAGGTAGGTGTGGAAGGTAGTATGGGCCCATACTACTGAAAGCACAGGACCCATACGCGTGTCAAGGAAGTCACAACCCCTAGGTTGTTGGTTAGAGGTTAGTTCTCGGAGTTTATGCGAGGTATCTGAGGGTCTTATTGGTGTATTGCAGTATGGCGATTACGAGGCGTGTCGTGACTGGATCCGGATCGGGATCAGGACAGGGTGAGCAGGAGGCCCCAGTGGCACCTGAGATTATCGGCCAGGAGGGGCCAATGTTGACAGAGGATCGTGTCAGGGAGATCATCCGCGAGGAGGTGGTCGAGATTGTTCGGGGTCAGATCCCGGAGTTGTTTGGGACTATTAAGTCCGTTATGAGAGAGTACTTCGATGATCGTTATGCAGCTCTTACTGAGACGGCTGCCGCGGCAGCTACAACGGCTGTAACAGTGGCAGGGGGTGGAGCCGGTTGGGACTTTCAGTATCGGGACTTCGATAACACGAAGCCCCTACCTTTGATGGAGTTCAGGATCCTATCATTGCTATGAGATGGTTGTCAGACGTGGAGGGTTGTTTCTTCACGTGTTCATGCCCTGCGGATCAGAGGGTGAGGTGTGATCTGAACCTTTTGAGGCTCGGGACGAAGGATTGGTGGAGGTTGACTACGGGATCTTATTCTGACGCGCAGCAGGGGGCTGCGGTTACGTGGGATCAGTTCCGGGAGATGTTCAGTACCCGTTATGTTCCACGAGTTGAGAGAGAGAGAGGTTGGCTCAGGAGTTCCTGGAGTTGAATCAGGATTCAGAGTCGGTGACGGAGATCACCAGGATGTTTACTGAGAGGGCGATGTTTTGCCCAGAGTTTGCTTCAGAGCAGGCTCAGATGTCCCGATATCTGAGTATGCTCAAGAGGGACATCAGGCAGTTTGTGTCCACGCAGAGGTGTGATACCTTGTTAGAGTTGCAGGAGGCCGCCAGGCGGCGTGAGTTAGAGATGGAGTTGCAGTTACGAGAGCAGAGGCAGTTCCCGGTGCAGTCGAAGCCGGTGCCGAAACGGCCTAAGACCGTTGACTCTAGGATTGGAAGTCAGAGCAGCCACACTTGTGAGAGGTGTGGGAAGGGTCATACCGGAGTTTGTAGGTCCAGTGGTGCGTGCCGCAAGTGCGGGAGAGAGGGGCATGATGCGAGGGATTGCCGTCAGTCAGCCCCGGTACAGGATATGAGGATTTGTTACCACTGCCATCAGGTTGGACACTTGAGGGCCAACTGTCCACAGCTTGTTGGAAGACCGGTGCAGGCTCCAGCGCCGGCCACTTTGGGGATTACGGGTGGAGGTCAGGGTGGAGCGGAGCTTCCAAGGGCTCAGGGACGCGCATTCCAGCTTACATCAGAGGAGGTCAGGGCAGAGCCAGATGCAGCTGCGGGTATGTTTCCATCTTGTTATCTTGTTATTTGTGTGGTATTGTAAATCTGTCTGCATTGTCCGCATGTTTTGTAGTATGATTGAGGATCTTAGTAGTTAGGAGTTGTAGTTAGCGTTCAGGAGGACTCTTGGTCGAAAGATAAGGTATATGATCTCGTTGCTAGGAATAGCGACTGCGATGCAAGAAGTGTTCAGTTGGGATTCGAACTTCCTTGGAGTTCGGGATGTGCGATGACGGGAGAGTATTCTGTGAAGGTTGCTCACTTCGGAGGGATTTAGTTCCGGGAGATGAGAGAGAACTTTATCAAGTAAGGTCGATCGAGTTATGGCGGTTTGTCGGCGGAAGTTAGTAGTTGGTACACTAAGTGGGGAGAATTGGAAAATTCTCCGGTAAAACAGCAAGTATCCAGGGTTGGTTAGCTGTTTAGATTTATTAGTGTTGTTAGTCGAGAGTGTGGCATGATTAGAGCAAGTGATAGACAAGTGGGGCAGGGAACAGACCATGGTTTCAGTTAGGGTAGTTGGTCGATGTGAGGCCTGGGTTTAGGCCATGGAAAGGATTCCGGGAATAGAACTGGAGTTCGGAACCCCAAGAGGCTAGAACAGACTGCATGGGAGAGATTCCCGGGAAGAATGGATCAGGGTGATGTGCTACAATCTTTGAGCGGTTCGGATAGACTGAAGGCCGGTGGGCGTACCAGTCAGGCCGAAGGCTCGGGGAACGGTCCAGATAGGCTGAAGGCCCAGGAGGGCGTTCCAGACATGCTGAAGGTTCTGAGAACGGTCCAGATAGGCTGAAGGCCTAGGAGGGCGGTCCAGACATACTGAAGGTTCTGAGAGTGGTCCAGATAGGCTGAAGGCCTGGAAAGGCGGTCCAGTCATGCTAAAGACTCTATATGTGATAGTGGATCGATATGAGGAGAATGAGTAAATATGTCGCCATGCAATAGTAATCGATATGGTCTGGCCCCAAGTATTGATCATGATGATGGAGATGGATGGAGGTCGTGCGTGGGCCTTGTTAGTTATGTGATCGGATTCAGAGTATATGGGAGTTAGAGAATAACGGTTGCTCTACATGGATAGTGTCGAGTGGAGTTTAGCTCTGTGGCACTTATAGGTGCGGTAAGGGTTGTTGAGTAAAATTCCTGGAAAGGGAAGGTATGTAGCTCCGGAAGGAGCGTGGGTCCTCTGAGGGGAAGGCAGCAGAGAAAATGGATGATCGAAAGTGCTTGGTAGCAAGCACTAGAATTGTACCAGATATATGGAAGCACATACGGGTTGGATGCCCGTTGAGGTTGTGGCAATGTTGGATGATGCGCATGCATGTTTTCGGTCTCCTTGGAAGAGGAGAAGGATAGGGATTCCCGATTGGAGATTGGGACAGAGGAAGGTGAGACAGCATGTTAACAGACTCGAGAGTAGTCTGGACCGGTGCTGAGGACTGCATAAGGATATTACGGTCGGAGGTCAAGGACCTAGAGATCGTGATAGGGAGGTGTGTGTGGATTGCACTTCGTTGAGTCGAACCGAAGGGTTCGAGGGTGACGCAAGGACAAGGTCCTTGGTTCCGAGTATGGTTGTAGGCTTGAGTTGTGTATGAGGAGGTATTTCAATCTGGGGTATTCCATCATGAGGATGACCGGACCCTATGATTGATTGGACCTGGTGTGTTGGTATTCCATCCCGAGGCTGATTAGGCCAGGTACGAGTGGTTACGCGATATGATTGGTTGATGGGTTACGGGAGCTGAGGGATGTAGTATCCTGTCAGCGCGTAAGGGATAGAACCAGAGGGTGGAAACGGATTTGTTCCGGGTTGCTAGTTAGTAGGGTTATCGCCAACTTTGGGCGAAGGAAGATGGATTAGTGTCTCAACAGAGTTCAGTGGGTGATTATGGTAGCTAGTGCTAGCAGGGCGCGGAGGTACGCCCCTGATATGAAGGTATAGTGTCATCGGGTGATACGTGGATGATACGTGGTGCTATTGAGTTGAAAGGCCAATGGTCGGCTTGGAGTAGTGGCAAGGATGCCACGCGAGAAGAAGTCGTTAGAAGAGAGATGCAGTAATAGTGTTTGCAAGAACTTGAGTTAAATGAGAAATCGGAGTCTGCAGTACAAGGGTTTTGTTCTGAAGCGTATACTGCAGTAGGCTTCGAGGACGAAGCCTAATTTAAGTGGGGGAGAATTGTAACATCCCAAGTTCGGAAGCAAGAAGTTGGAGGGTGCAAAGTGTAAATTTAGGAAAGGGACTCGACGAGTAGGTCCGTCTACTCGCCGAGTCGGAGCGGGATTCTATCAGGGTTTAAGTGGCCAACTCGCCGAGTCGGAGACTTGGACTCGACGAGTTGGTGCTGTAGGAAGAAAACCCTAATCCCGAGGGTTGCACCCTATTTAAAGGACTTTATGTCCTTCTCCCAGCCTCCTAATCCCCCTGAGAGTTCCAGAAACCCTAATTTTCGTGTGAGGCTTCATTATTGAGAAGATTGGAGCTTGGAAGAGGAAATTGGTGAAAAGAGCTTGAGGAATCAAAGGCTAACATCAAGGGGCTTGTGTGGATCTGGGATCTACATCTGTTTGGGCACATTTCAGAGGTAAAAAGCCATAATCTTATGCTGATTTCCTTTTTGGTTCATCCTTAGTCGTTGATGTGGAATTCCATAGCTTGTTTGTGAGTTATTTCGAGTTAGAAGCTTAGATCTGAGGTTGCTACTTCAGATCTAGACTTGTGTTGGTCCAGAAAGTCATAAAGCATCAGTCTTTGAGTTGTTGCTGAAGCCCCTTTGTCATAAACCCTAGCCCTAGAGTGTTTTGGACTTATATCTCCTTGGTTTCACGTAAATTTTGCAACTTTATGTAAGGGTTAGGCTGTAGAAGAGTGGATCTATGGATTGGAGCCTCTGCATGGCTCGAAAAGCCTCTGTATGGATTGAGAACTGAAGGGACTCGGCGAGTCACATGGGTGTACTCGACGAGTCGTATGAACATGTGCATGGACTCGGCGAGTTGAAGAACAACTCGGCGAGTCTGTTGAAGATTGTCTTGGACTCGGAGAGTTTGTTCTTGGACTCGACGAGTCTGGTCGCAAAACCCCAATCTTTTCTGGTTAAACCTTGAAGCAGTGAGTCGGGAGGTGACTCGGTGAGTTGAGCAGGATGGGACTCGGAGATCATTGGACTCGACGAGTCTTGGGGTGACTCAGCGAGTAGAGTCGTGTTATGGGAGTTTCTGAGTATAGGGACTCGACGAGTCGACGGGTCGACTCGGAAAGTAGAGTCAGTCAGGGAGGTTGACTTTGACTGAGGACTTTAACTTTGACCAAGAGTTGACCAGTTTGTCTACTAAGGGTATTTTGGTGATTTTGGTATTTATGGAATTGGTTCTTTGGTAGTGTTCGGTGGTGGAGTTCGTGTCGGTGGTCGGAGCGGCTGGTCTTATCCTTTCAGTCGGCAATTTCAGGTGAGTTATCCTCACTATATCGACAGGGTCTACGGCACCAAGACCGGCCCTTTATCGGATGGAAATTCGGGTATTGTTGTTATGTTATTGCTTTGATGGATCTGCATCCTGGTATTTAGGATGGTGTTATGTTAGTGACCTGGTTAAGGTCGGTACCCGGTATATAGGGTAATGTTATGCTAGTGACCAGTTAGGTCGGAATCCTGGTTAGGATGTTGATATGCTATGTGATCTGTTAGACTGTTTGTCTGGTTGAGGATTTGTTATGTGATTAATTGTTTTATGTGCACATGGTTATTTGACGGGGTTGGGTTAAGGCGGGTCCTGCTTTGTGCTGTAGGCCAACATACCCAGGGCGGACCGGATATTCCGAAGGCCCAGCGAGCGGTCTGGATAGGCTGATGGCCCCAAGAGGGCGGACCAGACGTGCCGAGGCTCGGAGAGTGGACCAGGCCGACTGAAGGCCCGGTGTGGGCGGACCAGTCATACTGTAGACTCAGGGAGTGGACCAGGTGGATTGAAGGCCCGGTGCAGGCGGACCAATCACACTGTAGACTCGATGTACATGGCTAGACTCGGAGGGTGGACCAGGTGGACTGAAGGCCCGGTGCGGGCGGACCAGTCACACAGTAGACCCGATGTGCGTGGCTGTTCTATTTGTGATATGTTATGAGTATGTTTATGTGTGGTTGGTATTTTGGGGGTAACTCACTAAGCTTTCGGGCTTACAGTTTCAGTGTATTGTTTCAGGTACTTCAGGAGATCGTGGCAAGGCCAAGGCGTGATCGTACCGCTCCTCATGTTTTATGATTTATATGATATGGTTCTGGGGGATACTCTGATAATAAACTATTTTGAAAACGAGATGTGTAAAGTTAATGGTTTTTGAATGAATTAAAATGTTTTAATTTGGCTCAATTTTTATGGGTGTTACAGGTTTGTTTTTGAAAATCCATTTTAACCGGAAAATTGAAACATTTTCAGGTTTAAGAATTAATCTCCAAACCTTGTTTCTTTCGAATTCAACCAGTTCAGATTGCATTGCAACAACCCAATCTGAGTGTTCCATTGCAATCTTAACTGTCTTTGGTTCAATTTTAGATATGAAAACATTGAACATGAAAAATTCTTGATGAGTATTTAATACCTCATTCTTCGCACGAATCTGAGCTCCTGTTAACACTCCATCTTTAGGATTTCCAATGAGTTGATCTTTCGGATGTATTTTTGTCCATTTCTCTAATGGTGGATATGCTGGATCAAATTCTAAAGGTGCATCTTCGTACATCTCTTCATTTTCAGATCCTGCAATAGAAAGATTATCATTTATTTCGTGAAATTCATCATTTTGATCAAGACTGATCACATCGTCATCATTATGTCTACTTTGATAGAATTATCATTTTGATGCTCCCCTCAACAATATGCTCCCCCTCAATAACTTCATCCATTCTCCCAGTCTCCCCCTCGAAAGAATGCTCCCCCTCAACCAGAGTATTCGAATCCAAGTGCGCGCCCTCCACTGGATTGTTATGCATACTTTCGCCAACTCCTGGAGAATTCGTTATTGAATTAACATCGTCAATAGTTTGAGGGATTTGCAAGTCATCAGTATGCTTTGAAAATTCAGATTGTTGGCTATCATTTGCACGAACTTCAGCATCCACATCCCTGTCAGGAATACCAAAAATTAAATCATAATCAAAATCAGATGAATTCACAATGTCAGATTCATTTGTTGATTCATTAATAATTGGCTTTTGTTCGAATTGTTTTTCAACTTGTTTGACATAATGATCATTAAAAGTAAGATTAAATGTCTCTTCGACTTTGTGTGTGCGCTTGTTTAACACTCTGTATGCAACCGAATTGTGCAAATATCCCAAGAAAATTCCTTTGTCAGCTTTTGCTTGAAATTTCGAAAGATTATCCTTGAGATTCATGATAAAGCACCTACAGCCAAACACATGAAATAATTTAACATTTGGTTTTCGGTTATTGATTATTTCATACGGAGTGATATTAAAACAGCGATGAATAAAAGAACGATTCTGAGTAAAACATGTTGTTGACACCGCTTCAGCCCATAGATACTGAGGAAGATTCGCATATGTCAACATAGTTCTTGCTGCTTCACAAAGTGATCTATTTCTTCGTTCAACTACACCATTTTGTTGTATATAATCAAAATCAGATGAATTCACAATGTCAGATTCATTTGTTGATTCATTAATAATTGGCTTTTGTTCGAATTGTTTTTCAACTTGTTTGACATAATGATCATTAAAAGTAAGATTAAATGTCTCTTCGACTTTGTGTGTGCGCTTGTTTAACACTCTGTATGCAACCGAATTGTGCAAATATCCCAAGAAAATTCCTTTGTCAGCTTTTGCTTGAAATTTCGAAAGATTATCCTTGAGATTCATGATAAAGCACCTACAGCCAAACACATGAAATAATTTAACATTTGGTTTTCGGTTATTGATTATTTCATACGGAGTGATATTAAAACGGCGATGAATAAAAGAACGATTCTGAGTAAAACATGTTGTTGACACCGCTTCAGCCCATAGATACTGAGGAAGATTCGCATATGTCAACATAGTTCTTGCTGCTTCACAAAGTGATCTATTTCTTCGTTCAACTACACCATTTTGTTGTAGTGTATATGGAGACGAAAAGTTATGCGAAATTCCTTTCTCAACTAAGTACGAATCCATCATGTTGTTTTTGAACTCAGAGCCATTATCATTTTTTATTTTTCAAACATTCTTTTTCAGACTCATCTCAATTTTCTTGATAAAATCAATAATTGTTTGAGCGACTTCAGATTTTAACCTGAGAAAATACACCCAAGTGAATCGAGAAAAATCATCAACAATAACCAAAATGTACCGTTTCTTGTTGAGAGTTTCAACAGATGATGGTCCACAAAGGTCAATATGAAGAAGTTCCAATGGTTCCACAATTTTCGAATCTATCACAATTGGATGACCTTTCCTATGCTGTTTTCCTTGCTCACAAGCTGCACATAATGTATCATTGTCAAATTTTAAAACTGGTAAGCCTCGAACAAGATCATCAATTACCAACTTATTTAAATTGCGAAAATTTAAATGTGATAATCGACGATGCCATAGCCAACTGATGTCTGATGAAGCTTTAGAAAGTAAGCACACTGAAGGTTTGCCGATGATTGGTTTGATATCAATTCTTTCTCAGATACTTTGGAGACAAGCGCTAACGGACCTCCCAGACTGAGCTTCGACTCCTCAACCATTTCATTTACCTCACTTTCGTGAGTTTTCAATAGATTGTACAAATCATTGAGAGTTGAAGTATCGAAACTCTGCTGATTCTTCACCATCATACTCACGCTTCTCCATTCTTTACGAAGACCCATTACAAAAATGAGATTGAATTCCATCGCTGTCCTAGTGATTCCATAACGATTACAATGATAAATCAACTCATTCAGACGATCGTAATAAACTTCAATTGTTTCAACTTCCTTTTGTATGAAATCCTTCAACTCAACCAAACATTGCTTAACAGAATTGATTTTCATCTTCTCGCTTCCTTGAAACTTCTCTTTGAGATTATTCCAGATCTCTTTGGCAGTTGTACAACTCCTAACATAGTTGTACACAACTGGAGGCAATGCACCTCGTAATTCTCTCATGCATCGTTTCTCCAGTTTCTTCAAACGATCAGATTGATTTTCAACACGAGAAGTTCCAGAAGATGATCCAATTGGTTGAACATTTGTAGGAGGAATGATATTTACAGAGATGCAAGACCACAACTCTTCATCGAGTCCATTTAGGTAATCCTGCATACGATCAGCCCACTGATCATAATATTCAGGAATAAGCATCAGAATCTTAGTAGAAGATCCGAGCAGATGAGAGAAAGAAGTCATTGAATTGAGATTGAAGTTCACCATTGATGTACGGATGATGATTTTTGAGAATTTTGAGAATTCAATGAGAATTTGAAAGCAAATAGCAGAATTGAATTGAGATTACAACCAGAACACTCGATTAAACAATTCAATTGCAGAATCGAATTACAACTGACGATCTAGAACGAATTTTCACTTCAAAAAGCGCGGAAACTTTTTGAACCAAAATTGATTCAAAAAACTTTTTGAAATGGCGTGAAAATCGGATCACATGTTGTGATTTCTGTTCTGATACCAATTGAGTAGAATCAAGTATGAATCAAATCAGAGTTAAAATCAATGAAGATTGAACACACGAAGTAAATAAGATTTGGTTTCTGCTCATTTATGCTTTCAACTTTTACAGAGAAAAATAGACAAGTTCTTTAAAGGATTCTTGTCTAACTCTAGTAAAGTTCCCTATTTATAGGAACAGTGAAAGCATACAAAAAATACTAAGGCATTGACACTTAAGCTTCGTACGAAATACACCTCAGTAAATAAACTTAACAAACATATGAAGGGAACAAAATACTTCGACATATTACAACTAAATTCGACCCTTACACCCCTAGGTCTGCCCCTGATTGTAATCACTTTCCAAAATCTATGATTTCGAACCTAGATCCTGGGGTATCACGAAATCAGATTTGGGATAATCCAAGAATGAGAATTTAGAAGTCAGGTCACTTCTAAATCTGAAACATAGAAAGGACCTTGATGTTTTGTGTTCTTGATGAGATAGAGAATTGTGTATGATCAATTTTGTGTATATGTGTGATCAACCCGATTCTAGAACACTTATCATCCTTATATAGATGTAAGAAAACAGTTGGAAGTTGGTTAATGGTGGTTACATTCATTTTGGTGCCAAAATGGTTGCTAGAAATATGGCTATTTAGACATAACCGACTCTTACATCATCGTGATGTCACAACTTATTTTTGGCGGACAATTGCACGGCTAGGCTCCTTCCTGATATAGAAATTTGTAACGCCGGTGAATTCGAGCTAGACATTTAAAATATAATAAGTGATAATTATTTATAATTAAAATCATCGAATAGGATAATTATTCGTTGTATGTATTACGAGCAATCAATAAATTTTTAATTAGAAGGTTATTTAGGATAAATAATCTTAACCAAAGATATAATAGTCGTAATGACGACCTCGTGGGTATAAGGAACTTTTAAATCCGACTTCGTACGAAGAAGTTATGCTTCTTCGAAGTTTACAGAGAAATTTCAACAGGAAGCTGGAAATTTACAAACCAGTTTGCAAAAACAGAGAAAAGATAGAAACAACCCACATTATAACTTGAATCACCAATCCAAAAGAAAAAAGCCAAAAAAATAAAACACCTTTGAGTCCAAATGAAAGCAGTAAGGGCAAATCCGTCTAAACTACCAAACAAAGGATTTTTCAAGGCTATCTTCAAATAACATCAAACATTAAATAAGATGCACCAGCTAAATAACAAAATCCAAAAGTATCTTCATCGTTTAGTTCCCTAAAGCAGTAGCCTACCCACCAACAACAGGTATATATTTCTCAACATTTTGTAAAGAAAGCTTTCAAAAGTCACTCAGGTATATATATGAACATCAAGTCTACATAACAAATTAGATTACAATCGAAACTAATGTGGTACAATCGAAATTAGATTACAAGCGAAACTATTCTGGTACAAAAAGATAAACGAATCTAAAAAGAAGTGCAAGGGTACAATCGAAACCCATATATTATCAAAAAATCGGAAAGGATGAGAAGAGGAAAAGGAAAGAAGCGTACCATGAATCAAAATTGCAAACCCTTACAACAAAATTAGAAGTCGATGCTGAAGGGGGAGAAGAAACGATGGAGGCGCTAATTTCTTCCTTCGGTAGGGCAAGGGTACCATTGGAAACTCTTCTTCCTTCTCCAGTCAGCCAATTTCTTTCTTCTTTCTCGATCAAAAAATTCTTTCCGAGTCAAACGCCCAATTTTAATTCATCAAACACCTTTAGTTGACCGAGTCAGCCAAAAATGTCTGACCTAACTGGTCAGACCAATATCAAACAGGGCCTTAGATTTAGCGTTATGTTTAAAGTGGGATTTCCAAACAGTATACTATGTATATTTATACACATAATTATACATCATAACTTAATATTTTAATTACTTTTATGCCCTTATTAGAACAAAAGATACTTAATTTGTTATGAATTTTGTTATAGGGATAAAGGACATGCTTGGGGCAAAAAGGAAGTTGGAAGCTGGAAGCTGGACCTGGGAGTTGGGAATTTCAATCAAAGCTTTAAAATAAAGAAAAAAATACCCAACACGTCGTGGTGGATTTCCCACAGCGTGGTGAAGTGAAGAATCCCGATTTGCTTTGAAGACTTGTAGAACATGGGATAAACACGAAGACCACGACGTGGTGGCCTTACCACGTCGTGGTGATCTGAATTCGGGAAAACTACAAAAAGATCTCATTCTCCTCCGAATTGGAACCTTTGGCTCTGGAAGTAATCATCACTTTTGAAGGAAAAACACTTGTTCTAAGGATTGGAAGCAAGGAATTCGATCATACCATTGGAAGTAGGAGAATTAAGGCAACTGATCTCTACACTTTCATTTTTCATTAGTTTCTACCATGTCAAACCCTTTGAATTTCGATTTTGTGTTTTTGTTTGCTGAAATCATGAGCTAAATACTCATGACTTTCGTTTAGCCTAGGATGGATTGTTTAATTATGGTTGAATTTATGGATTGGATTTAGCTATTTGGTTATTTGTTGATTTTGCTTATTAAAGAACCTCAAGTACTTTTGATAACTATTTTCTCTACTTATTGCTGAATTTGATTAAGTTAGTATGACTATCTTCCTTAGTTAAATTTGAATCTTATGATCTTGTGAATTGCAAAATTGTTGGACTAGAGTTGTGAACAAAACCTAGGGTTAAGTAGAAAAGTGGGTAAAAAGGTATAGGAGCTAATATATGACGACAAATGATATATTGAATTGAATCAATAAACTTAATTGATCAATCAGTTATAAGTCTAATCAATTCGAACCAAATACTAGTAAACTTGTAAGTTTGTCCGCTTGATCACCGAATAAATAAGCTAGTTTGCTAAATGATTAAATTAGTGAATACTAATTTGGTCATCTTAGGAATCGGTAACTGAAGAAACTAAAATCTCTTGCACTTCCATAAATCAACCATAATAACAAGTAAATCCAAAGCTAAACGAAAGTCTCTTACTCACATTGGTTAATTCATCGTTGTTCTCTTGCCTTAGTTTAAGCGTTAGCGTAATTAATTGATAATAAGTTAGTTTGGTAATTTAAGTATCTAGTATTGCAAAACTAGGAAAACAAAACCTTTTCTAATTTCATTAGTAAGTAGTTAATAGTAGAATAAAGTTAGCCAAAACACCGTTCCTTGAGTTCGACACTTGTTCTTACCATAGCTATACTATTACACGATCAGGTACACTGCCTAGTGTGTTTAATAGTCTAGTGAAAGAAACATTAGTTTTATTAAATTGAAATTTGAACAAATATATATACACATTAAATACACATCATATACAAAATGGACCTTACCTCTAATATGATCTAACCTGGTTGTTCCTTATTTGATAGATCTCGATGTATTCATTAGGATTTTTGAGGAATCCGAGGAACAATTATAAAACCCATATAAATACGAACTAATATTGAAGCGTAGTAATATTCGCAGTTAGGATGTTGGAAGGGATAATGTTAGCAGAGGAACTAGCTTTCCCTAAGCATCTTCCACGTCGATCAGGTTAGTGTATAGCTACTTTCATGAACATGGCTTAATACAAATATTATTACAAGTATTAAATATTTGTTGAAAGTTTATATATGAATTATATGCCAATTGACTGGAATATGTGTTAAATGTATATATGATAATATACTCTATGTGAACCAGATTTGGTTCTATATGTCTTAAGATGTATATATAATACTATTACATGATAATAATAGAAGTATTATTTATGAGAAAGTAAACGTATATTAATACCTAATACTCTATGTTGAATGCATACAATAGATTAGGATAGTGTTTCCTAAACAAAATAGGTATTGGGAGTTAATATTAAGCATTATAGTCTTGCCTAGTGATGAGATAAGTCTTATAAAGGATGCTTAGTTTGAGTTAAGTTGAATAGATGTTAGAATTACCTTGTACTGTAAAGATATTCATAGGAAGGAACTTTGGGATGATTATGGGTATTACAACATTGTTTAATTAAAACTAAAGGAATGTTGTATTGATGAACCCGACGGATATACCTAATGTCTTTTCTCTTCTTTTATGTTTTATTGCCCTCCTGTCGTCAATTGACAGTTGACAGTATATATATATATATATATATATATATATATATATATATATATATATATATATATATATATATATATTTGATATGACTTTGATATGATTTAGGGCTCAATAAAATTCCCAAATCAGACTTTGGTAAATCATTTTTTTTTGCATCTCCTGCTCTGCTGATTCAGGGGTACCGTATCTTGGATCCAATGCAAAACTCTTTCCCTAAGACTTAAAAAGGATGCCTAATTCAATTAAGTATGGAAATTAGGTAATTTTATGTTGGGGTGTGCGTGAGCTTGGAACGGAGAGTAGAACTCTGATTCTCAGGTGCTACTTGCATCGGGGTACTATTATGTGCCAGAAGTACTATTTATGTACAAAGTCCTTTTTTTTAAAATTCTGTGTCTCGGGTGCTACTTGTGTCGAGGTACCATTATGTGCTGGGGTACAGGTGCTACTCGTACCAGAGTACTACAATGTACCAGAAGTACTATTATATACAAAGTCCTTTTTGACACTATTACGTGTCAGGGTGCGAGAGCGTACCAGAGTACTATATTAGTATTTCCCCTCCTTTTGATAACCAGAAATGGTATGTCGGTGACAGACATCCTTTAGGCGCCAAGGGTGA
Source organism: Lactuca virosa (assembly GCF_052849685.1). Taxonomy (NCBI): domain Eukaryota; kingdom Viridiplantae; phylum Streptophyta; class Magnoliopsida; order Asterales; family Asteraceae; genus Lactuca; species Lactuca virosa. Next base: position 458,864,298 of record NC_136430.1, read on the forward strand.
CAGACATCTAGTGGAGTATATATGACCACCCCTGACTTAACTGTTTTGTGGTGCTAACGAATTATACCGATCCAGGGAAAATGATTGTATGTTCATTCGGGTACTTCATTGATCCATTCCTTTCATTTGATGTTTTTCTTGATCTTCGTTGACTTCCAAGGAATCCACGAAGCAGTATACTCAATTTATTGTTTACACTGATCAATTTAATTAGATCTCGTAAGATCAGTGTATAGGATTAGAATGTAAGGATCGACGGGACGGGGTAGATTTTCTTATAGATATGATATATTTGTGTTGATGATAACGTTTGGTTTTGCAGGTTTGAGATATATGAGTTATTGTCATTAAACCATTCTGGGATTGAAAACCCTATGTATCTCACCAGGTTTCCCAACCCGACCCACTCAATTTATATGCATCACAGGTAGCAGTGTTATGATTGATGAAGACTGGATTAGGATGTTGAGTGATTAAAAAGAAGATTTGCAATAGTATTCAGAACCGTTAGGTCTTTATGCTGTAACTTCTGTTGTGTATCGATTATGACATCCTTAGAGTTTTATTATTCTGAGACAATCATTTGTACTCAAAATGTTTTAAATGTACTGAGATTTTCTGCGAATAAAGATATTATGAATTTTAAAAGCGTAATTTTTTTCTCTGTTCTGAAAATTAGGGATGTCACAAAATCCGTTTACGTTTCGGGGCACTGCCCCTTGGAATCACCGCTAAAGGCTCTGCCCCTTGGAACCCCGTACCCAGGGGAGCTGCCCCCGGACCCTCATACTCCTGAGTTCATATTTATCATTCCGAGTGTGCACCCCGCACATCCAATCTCAGTGAGTAAATAGAACTCAACACATCTCAATATTAATAATAACTACACTAAAATATTGATAACACTAAAGTAAAATAGAAATGATAACTACACTAAAATAGAAATGATGTTGTTTTGTTGAAAATAAGTTCCACAAACATATGATCTTCGATTCGATTTGAGAGTTTCTGCATTCTTGGTTAAAGAGTAGGAATCAAAAATTTGTTATTTCTTGGGTTGAATGATTGAAAATTTTAGTCAATGCCTCTATTTTGCAATTCTCTTTTTTCTAACTTCTTGCTAGAGTTCGTCTCTTATAATATATAGTTCAAGAAAATAACAAGTTAGATAATACACTCCCAAGGATATACTCCTGACATAACAAGTCTAACATGTTGAAAAAGAAAAGAAACTAGTGTTATATTATGTATGTTTTTCCGATATTTTAAAAAGGGGTTTTATGAGATTTTGGGTGGTTCATTTTTGTCGCATATAAGATCTCTCGTGTAGGCAAAATATGACATTTTTTACAAAATGGACATATACTTCATGTTACAAATTTCCACATGGGATCATAAAACGGATTAGAAGTCTTAATCATAAGATATCAGCCTCCATAGATTAATATCATATTTATGTTTATTATGTTTATATATTGTAAGGGAGTCGTGTTTAGTAACACCCAGAGAGTACTTATGTATATATTTCTAGTCATTTAGACTACATTTGTATCAATCATGATATATGTGGGATCACATCACATGTATGCTCTGGTTGACAACAATTTTATGTGCGATGCAATGCATGATGTGCTTGTCTTCCGGACAATCTGAATTAAGGATCACCAATGAAGATGCTATAATATACATCCTTGTCTTTTATAATTCTAAGTTTTTGACTTCTATAGTACATGCTCACCAATAGCTTTTTTTTTTTTTTTTTTTTTTTTTTTTCTTTTTGTTGTTGTTGATGAAAAAGTGTGAAAACATTATTTACGTGAAACTCATCTCAAAAGAGTTGCATACTTACATTAGGATTTTGGTGTTCGAAAGAGTTAATGGGTGCTTATAATAATATTTATTAACTTTACGTGAGTTTGTATACAATCGACTTTAGTAAGTACAGTTAAACTAAAAGACACCCATTACACATAACTTTTGTTATTTTGTTATTTTATTTTTGGAAAAGTGGTTATTTGAAGTTTGAACCACTAATTTGTCTCTTTTCACATGTGATCCGATGTATTCATTGAACACCCCTACTTTATTTTTCCAATAGTAAGACTTGTTGTTTCTAGATTTTGCATAGAAGTAGGAAAAAGATTTATGGTGATGTGGATGTAACTAAAACATCAAAGAACATAGACCGTGGAATGCCTATTCATCACAAATTCGTTCAAGACTTATTTAATGCTTGCTTTATAGATTGAAAAAGAAAGTGGCGTAATGAAATTGGTGTTGTCGACATTAATTAATATCATGGAAAACAAGCTTCCAAATCCCTAAAGCATATTCTACAAAAGACGTGACTTCATTACAACATGGATATTCCCATCCCTTCCCCACCATATGCCCGTACTACCATTGGCATTGTTATCTCATATTCTCATTCACCAAATGGGCCCAATAATGGGTCTTCAATATTCAATCTATTCTTTAATTTATGGCATTATCAAATGTAAGTAGTTGATATTTTTTTCAATGTAATAATATTAGAGCAAGTAACATTATCACAATGTGTAAAAATTGGAAGAAAAAAAAAACAATTCACACTTTGTTAACATCAAAGCTTTTAAATACTACCTCTAAAAGTAACTCTAAGTTGATTGAAATCGGGAACAACGGATAAAAACCTAATTCCCCAAAAACTCATCTCTCAAACACCAAAAGGCCTTGTTGTACACTATAAATCAAACTCAAACAACCACAAACAAACTACTTGTCTTAAAAAAGACCAAAGACCACAACATCTTTCAAGCCACAGTGATGCCCGAATCAGGGGTTCGGTCCATTTTATGTGGCTCAGGGGACGGTGGCGGGAGTGCAAGGAGCCGTCCCCTCTGAGCACGTGGCGGTAGATGTTTCGCTGGTTTCCTGGACCCACCGTTCCACGGTAAGAAAACACCTGTACCACCACGTGGCAGCCTTCGTGGGCTCATTACCATTGGTCGAACCGGTGCCAACATTAGAAGCTGTGGGGCCCGGATCGCGCCCCATTTCGGGAGAACATGGATCGATTCGTATCCGTTTTGTGTGATCAATGGAGTTGGAACGTTTGGCTGCCATACTGTCATCGCTCCAGACATTGGAATTTGATGGTCTTTTGGTGGTGGGTTTTTATCTTCCATTCGCACTTTGAAAAATGTGATACTTATTCTTTTAGTAGGAGATTGACACATGACGTGGCGTGCCATGTCAGCGCTGTTTCCTCGCATCACTAGGAGTGCCCTGTCGAAAATTACAAAAAAAAAAATGTAATTCGTGTTGTGTGCTTGGGTGACTAAAAAAATGTATAGTTTAAATTACAAAATTACCCTTGGTTTAGAGAAAGCATGAGCGGTCCTTTGTAGTTTCCATCGTTATCGCAGACTAAAGTACGTCCAAAAGCCATTGTTGATTCGGATAGAAGAAGAGTTGAGATTGGTTGCTCTAGGTGAGGTGGCTTCAAGAAAGGCTGTGAAAATTCTCCCTGTGTAAAAATGTATAACGGATTAATTACATGAATAAAATAATTAACGAGTGTAAAAGTAAAACAGTAAAAAGTGAAAAATACCTCATCGAAAAAGTTAATGATACAACTGTTTGGACGTCTGTTTTCTGAAATGAGGTGGAATTGGATTAGATGATCAATGACACCTTCAAGAGGAGCGGGAATCGGGTCGATGTTGCCTGTGAAGGATTAAAACACAAAGTTGAATTTAGATTTTATAAAAGATTGATTTGGTTGAATTATGAATGCTTACTATCTTGTGATTTAGTTGAAGCATCATCTTTAATCTGTCCAAAAATAGGAGCTCCAAACTGAATGAGCTCTCTCTTGATTGTTTTCGACTGTTGGTTGTACATGATAAACGTCTCACCTAATCACCCACAGCGGAAAAAATAGATTATAAAATCCCGTCATATAGTAATAACTAATAAGATTGAGGACCTTTGGGACATGATAAATGTAAGATTATTAAGGAAGGCTCTATTGAAATTTTATCCTAACTACAGAATGGAATTGGAATTGGAATCGGAATTAGGAATGCTAATAAGGTATGGAATATGGATTATCAACTGAAAAGAAAATTAATTGCCAAACCTGTTCAATCCCTTACTATCTCAAAACTTCAGTCCCAAAAGGAAAGAACAAGCAAGGTTAACTAGAAAAGCAAGCATCACGAATCACGGGATCCACCTGAGAGTTCACCATTTTGGCCAGCAACTCGGAGTTCAGTTACATATTCAGTCAACTTAGATAGCTCGCTTTTGTTCAGTATGTCTTCATACATCTTCAATCCTCTCACAACATTCACCTGTTCATTTGTTTTTATTATTAATGATTTAATTCAATAAAAAATAAAAAAGATAAGAATAATATTAAATTAAATGAACTTGCCATATGGCCTTTGACGGATTCTTTGGCTACAAATCCTTTAGTCATCTTGATTTCAGCACGTCGAGCTTCCCAATCTTGTTGGTTTGAGCATATCTCAGTGCTTTCCTGTTCCACCACCATATCCGGTTGCTCAGATCCTGCGGTTCAATTACTAAAATTATTTGACTTTTATTTTTATTTGGTAAATAAATTATTATATATATCTATATATATATATATATATATATATATATATATATATATATATATATATATATATATCAGTCACCGGTGCTGACAACTTTATTAGTCACCAATCATTGTAACCCCACCACCATTGTTCATGGTTCATGGCTCATGGCTCAATGCGATTCCTTCTATATCCGTAATTAAAACATTTTTGTTCTTTTTGTAGCTAAAAACAAGCGTTGTAGGCAAACATCACTATTGTCAATTGCACCACGCACCAAACAAGCACTACCTCACACCCACTAACATAGTACGACAAAGAGATAAAAAAAGCAATAACAGTATCGGTATGCACTGAAACGCATACTTGCAACTAGCAACAGGATATACCTAAGCCCCATGTTATTCCCCCATTCCATTGATAATAGTGGGTCGGTGACTAGCATCTTCAGTTATAACCGTTTATTTTCCTTCGGTAATCATGGAAATTTCTACTTTTATTTTTTCATCAGGGCTTTCGATTATGTAACCTATTTGTAGTGGAAATCATAATAGTTTGTTTTGAAATTTTATAAAAATTACAGGCTGATATAATAAAGAACATTTAATGGGTACTTTGGCTTGGTCAATTGAAATGAGCGGAGGACATGACATAAAAAGATATATTTCGATGACGAAATGTCAACACCTTACGCCTCCATTAATTAATTGTCTTTTAACTTAATGGTATCCCTAAATCTTTATGACTTTTAATAGAGTCTAATTTCAATTAATTTAACAAAGAGAAAGAACAACAAACAAAACAAGAGGCAGGCGGTAGTAACGACCCTTATAATGGAAGTGGACGTGCTGTGCTAAAAAGAAAAGAAACTATCTATCTATCTATCTTTCTCGAGGTTAGGAAAGTACTTTTGTTTGAAATCGGACCTCGAATTTCTCGCTTCTAAGGAAAACCATCGGGAATTACAACAAGTAATTGAATTTTCGCTTTTACTAATTCTCGTGTTCATTCAATCTCAATTTTCAAGTAAAATTGAAACAGAGACCAAACAGAGGAAGGACGTGAGAATTCTCAAAGTCAAAAGAAAATTGAGTCAATTAAACGGATGAGAAAAAAGTCACCAACCGTAGCCCCTTCTGGAAAAAACGCTTTGTCCCAAGGGAACAAGGGAAGCAACCGGGAATTACAAGTACAAAAAAAGTTGGAGGACACTGTTGACATGAAATTTTTTTTCAAACAAAAGTTCTAAATATTAAAGAAATCAATCTTTTTCGAAGAATTGTACTATATATTAAAAAATTAGTATCGTCCTTGAATTTGCTCTGTATGATTATTAAATTAAAAAATCAATAAAGCTCCAAAACAAACCTGTAAAGACTCTGTTTTGGGGCGTACGTGTATCTATAAAGCATTTAAAAGCATTAATATTAATGTATTCAACTATTCATATAGTAATGAATTTAACAACATAAAAATTATAACGGAAAACATGTATATGATGATTAACAGAGGAAGAGATCTATACGTATGCAGCTGTGTGCAATTTGACATAAACAATATGCAGTTTGAGATATCATACTGACACAGACAATTTTTTTTTTTTTGAAACTGCAATGAGAAAATTTATTAAGCGGTAATTACCTGCCAAATTATATATATAAAAAAACAAACACACATAGAAAGGAATCATATAATTATATATAGCTGTATGAATCGAGCAAGAATCGTCCTTACCTGCATCAGTAATCCCGCTCTTTGGCGAATTATCATTGGCGAAATCATCATCAACAACCTCACCAACACCGTTTCCATCGACGTCCAAGGATTTCTCTTCCAAAATCTCACGTTTCGTCTCTATCACAGGCGAAGAAACATTTTCCTCCACGATCTTCTCAACGCCTCTTAACTTCTCTTTCACCTCCGCAACTTTCTGTAGCTCGTGCGTCACATCGGCGATAGAAAAATACTTCTGCATCTGAAGAATCGGGATCCAATTCAACCGGCGTCGATGTATAGCCGCAAACACCGACTCATACTCACATCGTCCACCTTCAAACTGAGACAAATGACCACACAATGCATCGATGATCGCGTTCGCCGCGGCGAACTCACCTCGGAACCACGAGATTATCGCATCCTTCGCGAATGCCTCGGACATCAAGGCCGTAGGCTGTACCGCCGCTGCCGGCATCATCACCGGCACTCGATCCGACACTGGAGAAACGCCGGCTGCCGGCGCCATGTCAGTTCCTCTCAGATACACGTAAAATAAAATCCGAACTTTCTGAAATTCACCTTTCTTCACCGCTCAACGAATCGACGGCGTTCGACGGTAAATCAGTGACGGAGGTTATCTGTCGAGAATAGATTTTGGAGATTTATAGAGAGAACGAAAGAGCGAAGAGAGAGAGGAATGTATACAGGGACGATATATATGTATATATGAACCTGTATATATAGTGACAGAAAAATTTGAAGGAAAAAAACAAAAAATGTTTTGGGGGAGTGCAAAGGGAAGCGAGGGTTTGGTTTCTGAAGAGCGTAATTGGTAAGTCTGTCTGTGGGGACACTAATCTGACGTGTCATTTTTTTATACGATATTTTTGCCAGCATGGAAATATTAAATTTATATATAAAGCCATTTATGGACAGCGGGTTAGGTTGCAAATTATTTGTTAAATTGCAAAGATTCGAATATAATGTTTTATAAGGTAAAATACTAAATACCACGTTTCAATTTGATTAATTTTAATAATATGTCTCAGTAAAACATTATTTTGTCATATATCTATATTTTTTTAGCATATTACCTAAATAAACGTAATCCAATTAAAACCATGGTAAAATGAAATTAAATAATTTCCATTAGAGAACTTGTTTTTCTATGTAAAAAATAATTTTGAATGTCAATAATTTAGTAAAATACCTAAGATGTCACATCTAAAAAATAATTTTGAATGTCAATAATTTAGTAAAATACCTAAAAAAATCATCACATATCTCATAGTGTTTTAAGGTCTCATTTTGCTAAACAAAAAATATGAATCTTCATCGGTGTTTATCGACACACAAAATGTGTATGACAATGTATCATGAATCAACTTGGAAGATGAGGATCAAGTTGCAGGGGTGAAGCCAAAAAAAAAAAATTTAGGATGTTACTCGTGTGTGTCTATATATATATATATATATATATATATATATATATATATATATATATATATATATATATATATATATAAACTAATTAAATACTATCCAAATGAAGAAAAATACAATAAGTTAAACATGAGAAAAGAATAGCATATATCATAAATATTATATTTTATTTTTAAAAGAAAAAATAAAATAATAATAATAATAATATGAGGGTGGGTTGGGCCTACCCTGGTCCTAGGGTGGCTCCTTCCTTGTAAAGTGTATGCTAAAAGAGCACAAAATGAATTTGTTAAATCTTAGACAAAATTGAAAGAATGGTCCTTGTGGTATGTCAAAACTAGCAACTTTGGTCCAAAATGGATTTGGCTCGCAAGGATGGTCCAATAGTTTCGTTTTGGTGCGAGTTTAGTCCAATTTCCTATGAACTTTTTTATAATGACGGATTTGCCCTTATTATTTTATTTTTCATTTTTCTTGTATTACAACAATTAAAAAACAATTAAAAATAAAACAAAAATAAAATCTCTCTCTCTCTCTCTCTCTCTCTCTCTCTCTCTCTCTCTTTCTTTCTCTCTCTCTCTCTCTCTCTCTCTCTCCAATTGATGAACATGAAACATATATTTTTTCCATTAACAGTTACATTCCTTCTTTTTATGGAATCAAACAAAAAACACCATTATTTTTTTGTTCAAACAAAAACAATATATAATTATTTTGTGGTTTAAAAATGGATTTGTCCCTTGTTTATTTTTTGCTTAACAGATATGGAGAAAATAAGAGAAGACCGGCAAAGATGAAGATGAAGGTATCCCAAAGTAAAATCGAACCTAAATCTGTTTAATCGAACCTACATCCTCAAACCTTCTTCATGTTCCTCTCTTACCTTCGGAAATCACCGTCATTCTCGCAGGAATGTCGAACCAAAAATATGTCGTCGTGTGTGATAGTGGTCGAAACCCTCCTAGATGACATGGTCGAACCACAAATCCTCTGTCCCAAATGACAAAAGTGATAGTGGTCGAAACCCTAAATCGCTACCCTTATCCGAGAACGACGATATCCTTCTTCTCTAGCTCAAACAATCTCATTCTCTGACTCGATTTATAGCAAACCACCATCGCAAGTGGGTTTTGAAGCCCTTCACAGTGGCGGCTTCATTTCACTAGACTTCATACCATCGCCTGCCGTTTAGGGTTTCTGAATGTCTTTCTCTATCTCGATGACGAGAATGAGAGATTAAACGGTGGCAACATCATATTCCTTGGCCAATTTTGGTTTCTTATTGTTGTTGCTAACCCTAAGAGTGTGTGTGTGTGTGTGTGTGAGAGAGAAAGAGTTTGTCTGTGTGTTTATATGTATGTGTGAGAGAGAGAGAGAAAGAGAGTAAATGCAAGAAAAGTGAAGATCGCCGATATGGGGTTCATGAATGTGATTGTGTGTGTATATGTGTGTGTGCTTGAGCTCTCAAGAGGCTTCAGAGGGTTTTTCGTTGGGATTAAAGCCCAAATATAAGGGTGGTTAAAGAGGGACCAGTTGGGTGGACAAGAACAAACCCAGAAAAAGCTCTTGACGAGAGAGAGAGAGAGAGAGAGAGAGAGAGAGAGAGAGAGAGAGAGAGAGAGAGAGAGAGAGAGAGATTTTATTTTTGTTTTATTTTTTAATTGTTGTAATACAAGAAAAATAGAAAATAAAATAATAAGGGCAAATCCGTCATTATAAAAAAGTTCATAGGAAATTGGACTAAACTCGCAACAAAACGAAACTATTGGACCATCCTTGCGAGCCAAACCCATTTTAGACCAAAGTTGCTATTTTTGACATACCACAGGGACCATTCTTGCAATTTTGTCTAAATCTTATTGTTAGGGAGAAAAATAATTATTGTATTCCTAATTATATATAAATCAATGAGGTTACACATAACAAATAATATAGTTAGATGTGATAAATTAATTATTTATCTAAAAATAAAATAAATAAAATAGTTTATTTATTAATGTTGAATAATTGATTAGTGGGGTTAAACGCTTGAGTTTTTCAGCAAAATCTTTATATTCTCAAAGGCAAAAAAAATTGAGTCAATTAAACAGAGATGATTCTTTTTGGTGCAAAACAATTCACAATCTTTATAATATCATTAGAAAACATATTCACTACGTTGATGAGAAATTAAACACCAAAGTTTGGAGCAACATCGCCAAAGTGTATTACAAGCTTAAAGTCGATAAATATTAATCCCGAGGACCTGTTCTTCTTCAAAATCAAATCTGGTTGTCTAGGAATTTTTTGGAAGAACGTTTGGATTGACACATGTGCCCTCCAAACCCGTTTTCCTTTACTTTATGCTCTCAAGTCCAATAAATCTTGCAAAATCGCAGACATATGTTCTACTAATGGATTCTGGTGGTCCTGGAAATCCACCTATAGTAATAGCGTTATTGTGGCTGAATTTAATGATCTTTACGCCCTCGTTTCTCAGATATTCACTATGGAACCGGACAAACTATGTTTTAATGTTGCTCCAAACGGCAGAGAAGTTAACATTATGCGTAAATTTTTGGCCTCAAAACTAAACGTACATTTGGGCCCAAAGATTGTATGGATTACAATTATTCCCGTTAAAGTTTTATGCTTTATCTGGCGGCTCGTTTTGGTAGAACTTCGTTTGCGGAAACCTTAGCTCATCGTGGTGTATATATTATTACCCACAATTGTCATTTATATGGTTGTGAGCGAGAGACAGTATATCATCTTCTTTTTCAATGTAGATTCACATCTACATCGCGTTATTGGATTGCGAAATGGTGTGGGCTCCCCTGTCCTCAATTCTTTGGTTTGGTGAATTTTCTAGACTTTGCTCCAACTGGGGTAACTATCCAAAAAAATGAAGATTCTCATCTCAATTTTCTACTGCTAGCCGGCAAGAAACAACAAGGTTTTCAAAAACATCCCTTCCTCCTCTATTTTGGTCGCGGATGATGTGATATCGCTATCTTTCAAATTGTGCAAACACAAGGGTAGATTAGCTTATGTTAATTGGGTGCAATGGTACTGTAATCCATTTTGAATTTTCCTTTGTATAACTTGAATCTTGTTGTTTGTATAACTTGAATCTTGTTGCTGTACAAGTATTAGTTTCTTACTAAGCTTGATTTAGTTTTTATAATATTTCATTGTTTCCAAAAAAAATGGAAATAAATATTCTTCTAATTTTTCTTCCTACACATCCTCCTATCATTTTTAAATGTTCACAATATAAATGTAGGAGGATATTTAATTTCTCTAACTATATACATTAATAGTCCTATTAATAATGAATTATTGCATTAAAATCTAAATCCTAACCATATGTTCAAACTCCACACATATATTTCTAATAGTTAATAAAACATCTTTTACACTCAAATAAAAATCTCTTGATATATTTTTTTTGAAACGGCAGATATTATTAAAACAACAAGGCAAACAAAACAGAACATCACCCAAGCCTCATAGAGAAAAGGTCGGGCAAAAGGAAAAAACAAACAATTACAAAGATTTAAACGGACAACACATCCAATCACTCCAATTACAAACACACAGATTATCTGAAGGTATGTAGTTAATCAGATACACTTCAAGTATGAATAGGAAAAGAAAAACTAATCTAAACAAAATAACCAACAAAAAGTAAATAACATAAGAGTTCTCCAAATGTTCATTTCACCAAGAAAAGAGGTTTTGTCTTCACCATGAAGACGAGTTCGTCACAAAGACAATTGACACAAAGCCACGAACAAAACTACTCGACCACGACCTCTACAACATTAGGGTTTGCCCTAATGTTGTATATATACTAATCTATACATGTATATCCCTTGATTGACAGGATTGAATCAAATCTATACTAAGAACCGATCTTATCATAAAAATACGGGATATGATTTATTCTATATTTATCTATAATAGCTACCTAATATACAAAAGATTACAATCGAACAACTATACAATAAGATGACGTTGTTGAACTTGTGATGCTGGCGTTGTCGACTTGTAGACGATGACGCTGACGGATCATCATGTTATGTGTTTGACTCGTCAGATCATAAGGTGTAACCTTACATTATCTCTATACTTGACCCACTTAAACATCGGAGTGACGATGCAATCTGCCGTGTTGGGAGGGGTGGAGACTTTTTTACTAAACGCCTTGTCATTTTTAGCTTTCCAAAAAACCAAAGTAAGCCATATTGTCACACCCCCAAACCGGAACGGCAGAAACGTTCGGGGGCGGAGGACATCATGTACAATATCACAACAATTGTATAATAGTAATCAAATCAACAACAACCATTATATTAATAGAATACCATTTACATTGTTTTTGGATCATATATATATAACCGACTCCAAAAGTAAATAGCAAAATGAAGACCCGAAGCTACTATGCTCCATCTTCTTGAATCTGGTGCGTGTACCTGTCTATTAGTGTCCTGAGAATACAAGTAGGTTTTGAAAGAGTATCAGCATTAAGTTGGTGAGTTCATAAGCGTTTTGTTTTAGAAAAATAGGTTCTATGTTCTTGAAAAGTGTGTTGTGTTTCTCCAGAAAACCTTATATTTTCTTATGTAACGAATGATAAGTAAATTGATTCTTACTAGTTCCTCCTGCGAGTACTTAGTGTATACAAGTCATATACAATCCAGATCGAACAAACAATCGATTGTGTGGTTCTGCCCCAAGCCCACAACCAAACAAGGAACATGAAATGAGGCGGAGGCCACACATTCCACTGGTTGTCGGATCCTCATGTGTATAACCCTGAAGTATTCACTAGGTACTTACAAAGTTAACTATATTGGTCCTTTGAATTATATTGATAGTGTTCCTCAAGAAAACCCAATATTTTCTTAGTGATAGCATGATTAAACCAATTCCTTTTATAACTACTTAGCTCATACTAGCTATGTATAAACCAATATCGAACAGACAATTGATTGTGTGGATCTGCCCTAAGCCCACAACCAAACAAGGAACAGGAAATGAGGCGGAAACCACACATTCCATGGTCTATCGAATATTCTTCATACGTAGCCTGGATGCATAAACTAAGGAATTATAGAATTAACAATGAATGTTCATTAGTGAAATGATAAACCGATTGTTTGTAGAATACTGATGTTTATCCTGGAAAATCCTATATTTTCCCTAAGTGTAAGTTTGTTGTCTTAACTGTTCCAAAACTGAAAAGCATAAGTATTTTCCATACTTATGTTGTTTAAGCATTGTTCTGTTTGAAAACCCTGGCTACCACCAGTAGTGTATAGTAGTTTTATTACTTAAAATAAAACTAGTCGAAGATGTAGTGTCATGTATACTGAAAGAGTTGTTAATACCCTCCTGAGATCACTTAGTACATACGAGTTATAGAAATCTAAGTCGAACACACAGTCGATTGGGTGATTCCGCCCTAAACCCACAACCAAACAAGAAACAGGTAATGAGGCGGAAGTCACACATCCCACTGCATGTCAGATGTTAATTTCATAAAACCCTGATGTATATACTAAGTAATCCCCTAGTTATTAACCCTGATGACTGATTGTTAAGTATATTATTACGTGAACGAGTCGTTGTTTCCCCTGTGAGTTCTTATAACCATGCTAATGGACGATAACCACTACGACGTACTTCGGGCGTCGTAAACTGAAATGACGTTTGTCACCCTCGGTTGACTGTAGCTAATAATCAGGGTGCGGGATTGTCAGTCCCGTATAGATCTATACACAAACTCACGCTCTCCCTCCAGGAGACTCTGGTTCCTAAGGAGTAGACTTCCCAGAAGTCGTGTCTCACACTGTAGTTCTCTCAACGAATCCACGAATAATACTATGAAAACCCCTTTTTGTTATTAACATGAATCCTTATAAAAATAGTACCTTTATTCCATAATTCATAAGTTTGTTTCCTTGTTTGAAAACTGTGCTTGTAACGTTTGTATCTTAACGTGTTTGTAAAACTGTTCGCAAGTCTAGTAGTAACAGTGTTTGTCATGTTTAGTAAGTTCTACGTTCAATGTGTGCTAATGATAGGAAAATATAATAAACCATATTATATTTTTAAACACAAGATTACTTGTGCTTTTACTTGTATTCCCCCCCCCCCCCCTTAAAAACATTAAAAAGCTTGTAAAATATGGGGGTATGAACTCACCTTATGTTGGAGATTCGATTGAAGATATGATATAGGATGATAAGTTTCACGAGTGAAGTCCCGAAGCACAAACGAGTCCTAAATAACATATAATGGTACATATAGGCATGAAATTAGTGAATTTAACCACAAAGGTGTTTAGCAAACAACCTAGGATGAAAGAATAACTCACCAAAGGAGTGTTAGAATCAAGTTAGGAGGCTGAAAGGGAGTTCACGGTTGGGCTTGATGTGTTCACGGCCGTGAAGGGTTCACGGCCCTTGAAGGTTTGAAGGGTTCACGACCCTTATGAAGTGTTCACGGCCTGTTCTTGGTGTTCTTGGTGAAATATGAAGATTTGAAGGGTTTACGGCCGTGAACTCAAGAACAAGGAATGCTTGATTTGATGAAAGGATGAATGATTGATGCTCCACAACGAGTTCTAAGGAGGATAGAGTGATAGATGAAGAGAAACTTGGGTTTTTGCTTGATGTTTTTAGAGAGAAAAAGTGACGTTCTCGACCAGAAAAGTAAAAATGAGGGTGGATACACGTATATATAGTATGGGTTCATGGTTGGTGGTGGGGTCCACCCAACCGTTCACGGTTCACGGCCGTGAAGGGTTTACGGCCGTGAACACGATTGCGTCCGTGAACACCTGGCTGTTCGAGACTCGGATGATTTTCGATGAAAAACTTGATTTTCAATGCCTGGAAAGTTTCGGGTTGTCACACATATATAATAGTAGTTATAATTTTCCGTTTCTTTGGGCATCTCCTCCGGTTAGTAGCAAAACCAACAATCTCCTTCACTGAGTTGAAGACTTGAAAGGGGATGTCACACCAATTAAATATCCACATCAAAACCTCCTTAGCATAGGAACATCCCACCAAAATACGTGTCACATCTCAAAAATCACAACCAATTTAAACTTTTCAAAGCAATCCGTTTACTAATAAAAGTTTTTACAAAACCATTGTTTCCAAAACATTATTTAAACTCAGAGTCCCCCAAGATCAACAACATAAAAATCAGGATGTGTATGGTCACGCCTTCTGAAACATCCCAAAAATATAACCCAAAATTTTCGTTTTAAACCATTAATAAAACCATAAATATCCTCATCATATAAAAGTCATAAGTCATGTATCAAAGTCACATATCAAAATATATCAGAGTATAAACATCCCATGCTAAACAAATGGTGTGTGCACTGCAATCATCCCGAGCTCCTCTTTTGAAATCCGAAGTTCCTGAAGCCAAAACTGGAAACTGTAAGCACGAAGATTAGTGAGTCTCCCGAAACTACCACATACCATACACATAATCACATAACTTGGGCCTAGCCCACTGCATCGGGCCCCGCCCGGCATCGGACCGTAATCCGGTACACATATTAACATATCAACAATGCATATAACATAAACACATAACATAAACATAACTTTGGGACACCGCCCAGCTGCATCGAGACGAACCCGGCATCGGTTTACCCGGCATCGGGCTCACCCTGGCATCAGACCAAGTCTGGTATCGGGCTTACCCCGACATACACAACATAACATATATCATAAACATATAACATAAGCATATAGCATACATCGGGCTTACCCCGACATCGGACCGAAGCCCGGAACACATAACACATAACATATAAGCTAATACGCATCGGGCTTACCCCGGAACACATAACATATAACAGATACACCAACATACATAAGGCTTCCCCCGACATCGGGCTTGCCTCGGAACACATAACACATAACATGCATGAATCACAACGACACCAAGCATACATATACTCTTCTCGGGACCGCCTTGACATCGGACCGTAGTCTGGAACTACTAACTAAACGGGCCGACATTGTGGCCTTAGACCCGTTCCTACTGGAAGAGAACTCACCTCACACTGCTGAAGTCCCGCTGACAAAACCCTAGCTGCTGGATGACAGATTCCCAAATCTGTCAACATCAAAATAACACCCAATTAATAATTGGGTCCCCGACACATATCCATAAATCCATGCTTGGGGTAAAAGACTACTTTACCCCTAACGCAGCTTGACTCAATCCCAAGGCCCAATCCAAAGGCCCAAAAGTCTAATAATGAACCAAGGCCCAACTATGGCCAAATTTTCAAATTGGGCCCAAACCTCTACATGGTCTTGCCTTAAGGCCCAACCATTTATTCTTGGTCCAACACTTGGCATTCTAATGGCCCAATATCATATAACCATCAAGGCCCAAACTATGGCCCATCTAAGGCCTAATTTTCCAAATTGGGCCCAAACCCTCATATAGGCCTTACCCTAATGCCCATCTAAATATTCTAGTCCATATGATCATTCTTTGATGGCCCATTATTGTCCCAATTACTAAAACCCAATAGAAAGGCCCAACTCAAGGCCCAAGTGAAATTAGGGTTTCACATAAAATGACAATTAGGGTTAAGTGTTTCTCACTTAACCCATTAAGGACTTAATCCATTAAGTCCATCACTCTACTAGATAAATCATATGGTGTGATTGGGTGTAATTCACAATTCCATTCCAATGGCCCAAATGTGTGTCCCATATATCCAAAATTATGGTTTTCTAAACTCTAATTAGGGTTTCCAACCCAATCATAGCCCAATAGGCCCAAAACTAAATCTTTAAGCCCATTAGGGTTTCCTTAGGTCAATTAGGGTTTCACTAGGACCATTAGGGTTTCACTAGTTGGGCACCACCCACTACCACCTCGGGCAGTGGTGGTCAATGGCGGCTCACGGCGGCGGCCACCACCTCACGGTGGTGGTTATGGTTCTTTTCATTATTCTTTTTGATAATTACAATCACAATGATTTAATCCAAAAGTAAACACATACACTAACTAGCATAAACACACACACACATAGCCACTCTAGTGGTGGCCGGCGGTGGTACATGGCGGCAGCCACCACCTCACGGTGGTGGTGGTGGTGGCTGTTCTTGATTTTCCAGCCACACAAACCCAACCCTTCATCAAACAAATAACACACACTCACACTCTATGCTCGGAACAGTAACACAGCCACCCACCTGGTGGCGGTTGGCGACGGCAGAACCACAGAGAGGCAGCAGCGGCAGTGATTTTGCGAGGACAGCCACCACCTCACGGTGGTGGCGGCGGTTCTTTTGTTTCCCAACCGAGCAAGCACCTACACATGCTCGCAAACATGATCTGAAGACCGAAGCATTCCCCAACTCAGCCACTACAAGTGGCAGGCGATGACCGGAAACCCAAAAAAATGGTGTCCAAAGCCCACCGTCGATCCCAATCGACGTTCACGACGTCAGGCCACCGAAAGAACGAAGGAGAAGGTGTAGGTGGGAGGCGATGGTACTACCGAGAGCTCCCTGTTGCTCACGAATCGCACAGTGACGAACGCAGCCGATATTCCTCGGTCTTGGCGGTTCTCCGGTGCACACGACGTCTCCGATGGTGAATCTGTTGTGGCGTTTAGACGGCGAATGAGCGGTGGTATCCGGGGGTCACAGTGGCTAGGAGGTTGTATCGGCTGGAAGGGAGATGATATGAGGGTGGCTGCAGGAGGACTTCCGATGATGGTGGCTGCTTTCTTGAGTTAGGGTTGGGGTTACCGGGTGACGGGTCTTATATACCCCGAGCCCATATGCAAGTATCCCATAATGACAGATTCGATCCCTCCTTCCCCTTTTCATTCAATATTAATCCATATTTTACCCTTTTATCCCTCACCATTCTAAATTCCTTTCAATTCAGGCCCAACGATCAAACTTCAGCCATGTTAACCTTTTTAGTCCCTCCTCCTCTCATTCTTTTCAACTTAAGTCCCAAAACTTACACTTTAGTCCCTGACTCCATAAAATCTTTATAATTTAAATCCCGAATTTATACTTAACCCCCAAAACTAACTCCTTGCTACACTATTTCGCATTTAGGGCTATTATTCTTTTATAAATCTTTATCTATTTATTTATCTACTAAACGGGGTGTTATAATTCTCCCCCACTTAAATTAGATTTCGTCCTCGAAATCATTCCTTACCATTCCTTACATGCCAGACAACTCGAACGACATGACCACAATCCCGAGCATAACCTAGCCTTTACAAGGCAACGAAAACCATCCCTCGTAGGGTTCCAAAAACCCGAAGATGTGCGAATTCCTGGCATTATGATCAGATTACTCAATCTGAAATCTAAAGTCTCGATATGATCTGACTCCCTGATAGACCGCCGATACCGAATCATTATTGTTGAATCCAGTCCACTTATCTCTCAACTGTCTTCTCATCTTCTGTTAACTCGAGGTTCCTACTGGAAAACGATACCACATATACATTATCCCTGCAGATCACTTATACTTGGCCTAGGCTCAGATAATCCCACTGTAAGTGACTTAGCATAACCCAAGCTATCTGTGACTCTAACCATACATGAAATCCTATAATACCATTACTGCTTCAGATCCAAAACTGTCTGAAGCACTGATCTTCCTGAAACATTGAACTGCCTGAAACACTGAACTGTCTGAAACACTGAGCTGCTGGAAACAACACGCTGCCACATGGATGCTTCCCCAAAGTCCACCGGGACCTCCCTGGTTCCAGCTTATCTGGACTGCTGACGTCCTATCCGGTTGCTGAGCCAAGAGCAATCTCACAGTCGCCCCACGCGACTTCCGAACGAAATCCTTGTCTATTAATAGTTGCTACTAGTTATCTTGCCACTGCGGTTCTAATGACTTTTTGATCTAACTGATCGGGTCCATATGTTGGATCCTGACATCATGCTAAAAGTGAATGCTACATGACCAAAGGTAGCCTTATATCACATACGACCTTAAACGGTCCATTGCTTCACTGATCTCATAACTGTAGTAGCGTTCCTATGGTCTTATCAATGGCTCAAACAGGTCTAATTCCTCTGGGGAAATCCGTAAACCAGTACGTGGACTTGCCATGTCATCACTGTTGCACCCGAACTGGTGGGTACTCCTGTTCCTTCTGCGTTCCAAAGTAATCCCATGCTATCTACTAACCTAGTGAATGCTACAGCTACACCCGCAGACTTACAACACTCTAACACTATCTGCTAACCTTGTAAATGCTACGGCTACACCCGCAGACTTAAAACACTTCCCACACTATCTGTTAACCTAACACTTAACTAAACTCATGTCCTGACTGGAATCCCCAACCTGATACCCTAAGGCCTGGTATCTCGTGACCCCGCTGCATCAGTACCGCACCCATGCTCATGATCGAAGCGTCATAGTAAACCATGAAATCATCTACGCCCTCTGGCGGGGTAAGAGTCGGTGCCTCGCACAACCGCTGTCTGAGAGTCTCGAAGGCTGCCTGCTGCTCAGGCCCCCATCGAAAGGTCACCGACTTCTTGGTCAGTCGGGTCAAAGGAACTGAAATCTTGGAGAAGTCCCGAATAAATCTCTGGTAATAACCCACTAGACCCAGGAAGCTCCGAATCTCAGTTGGAGACCTCGGAATCTCCCACTGCATCACGACCTCTATCTTGGCCGGATCGACCAGAATACCCTTCTGGTTGACAAGGTGCCCATGAAATTGCACCTCGCGCAACCAGAACTCACATTTGGAGAACCTTGTAAAACGTCTCTCCCTCCTCAAAGTCTCTAGAACCTCCCTCGGGTGCTTCTCGTGCTGCTCCTCAGTCTTGGAATAAACCAAGATGACGTTGTACTCTCCCAATCCCGCAATTTGGGAAATGATCTATCGCTATCCGCTAATAATTCTCAGTATGAAATTGGCATATGACATCTCTTGAAAACACAATTCAAACACAAACAGAGGATAACCCAGAGTTACATTTACTCAATCCCTTGGAGCGAAAGGCTCCCTCGTACAGTTTCCCGCAAGTGTTGCACTAAATCTGGCCCTGCTGGCCTCTCAAAAGCTAATCCTAAATCTTGGGTCTCCTCCCGAGACCCTTCAGTATAAGCAACTGATCTGATTCCCTCTTACCAATGTGCTCCAAGTCCATATCCCGTTCTCGAGCTCTAGAAGTCATATCATTCAGGGTCTTGCACCCCGAGATACTCACGATCTCCCTGCTATCATTCTACAATATGTTCTGATACCTTACCTTCTTCATTTCCTAATCTGTTGCATACTGTGGTACCATATAAGCTCTTTCCCAAGACTTGGCAGTGATCTCTGCCACAGTCTCAGTCGTCTAGTGGAGATCTAACAACTCTTGCGCCAACTGCTGCGCCTCAATCTCCTGGGCACACTCTGCCCAGAATCTGGTCTAAAAGTCATCACATGACATAGCATCAACCGCATCATCACTCAACCTTCTATCAACCTCTTTCCATCAATCATGTGCCCTGTCCTTCAGGAGGCAGGAAGCAAGTCGGTCCTTGTCCCCTTTCGAGACTACGACTGGTACGAAAATATTGGCGACATCTGCCAATCACCTGCTGCTAGCAATGGGGTCCCTAGCCCCATGATAATTTGGAGCTTCACAAACTCTGAACTCCCGAATCATCAACGTACGCGTCCCTATCATGGTTGCTATCTCAGTGCAGAATGCACTCAGCCTCTCATCAGAAATATCTAAAATACCCTCCTTAATCATACTGAAGATCACAGGAGTCTGGTCAATGATAATGTGCGTACTCTTAGATGGAATGAACTCCCTCATCTGAACATCAAGCTGCCAGGCTCCAGAGTCCGAGCCTGATCCATCGTCGGTACCAGAACTGCCATCTGGTCTACCACGTAGCGTCACTATACTCGGTAATATACCATCATTAACATCATAATACTCATCATAACTCGAGTGATCTCACACACCACAAGTTTCCTGGATTCATCTCAGCATTCCTTGATTCGAGTACGGATCCTCTCCTTTCAGTAGTACGGGCCCATACTACCTTCCACATCTATCCGTACTTTCCTCAAGAACTTCCTCGACTCCACCAAGTCCCTTCTACTACTACTGCTGATCTCATGCTAAACTCATCCTAGGCTTTCCCTAGGGTAATCACCATCCCAGTCTCCGCCATCAGCTGCATACGAAGTCCCTGCTTTCTTTCCCTAACTAGCTCATGAATACTATTACATATCACTCAGACTAGATAATTCTTCGAATGAGAGATCCTACCCTACAACGGTTGGACTCAAACAAGAGCTGGGAAATAAGGCTAGACCTAACCTTCTGAAATTATTTAGTCCTTGCAATATGTAACTTAACATATTCGTTTACTAGTTAGTAAAACTTAGCTAGAACTCCTAAAAGCACAAAGCAAGCATCATTCGAGCATTGAGTACACATAATCAAGCATATACTAATCAGGCTATCATACTGATTAATATGTACTAGCATGCAGTTCATAGAGCTGAGATACATATAACAGGCACATAAGGTATCCTTCCTAGATCCTTAGTCCTAAACTAGCATGCAGTTCTCATAAAGCTGATACACATATAATAGGCACATAAGGCATCCTTCCTAGATCCTTACTCCCAATCTAGCATGCAGTTCTCATAATCATATCATAACATAAACTTGTATTGGTAATTTGGGAGTACTTACTTGAGCTCGGGTGATTGCATGCACCACACCCTTATCTTTGTTCAAAGTTCTTTGGTCTTATCAAATTCTTTTCTCTTTTCTAAATTCTTTGGATAAAAATGATTTCCTTTTGAAAATTTTCATACCAAGTCCTCAGTTTGAGTTCTGACACACCCGAGAGTGTGTCAGAATCCCTCAAACCAAGGCTCTGATACCAACTTGAAACATCCCAAAAATACAGCCCAAAAATTTCGTTTTAAACCATTAATAAAACCATAAATATCATCATCATATAAAAGTCATAAGTCATGTATCAAAGTCACATGTCAAAATATATCAGAGTATAAACATCCCAGGCTAAACAAATGGTGTGTGCACTATAATCATCCCGAGCTCCTCTTTTGAAAGCCGAAGTTCCTGAAACCAAAACTGAAAACTATAAGCACGAAGCTTAGTGAGTCTCCCCAAACTACAACATACCATACACATAATCACATAACTTGGGCCTAGCCCACTGCATCGGGCCCCTCCCGGCATCGGACCGTAATCCGGTACACATATAAACATATCAACAATGCATATAACATAAACACATAACAAAAACATAACTTTGGGACACCGCCCAACTGCATCGGGACGAACCCGACATTGGACTCCTGCCCGGCATCAGACCACGTCTGGCATCGGGCTCACCCCGACATCGGGCTTGCCCCGACATCGGACTTACCCCGACATACACAGCATAACATATATCATAAACATATAACATAAGCATATAACATACATCGGGCTTACCCCGACATCAGACCGAAGCCCGGAACACATAACACATAACATATAAGCTAACACGCATCGGGCTTGCCCCGGAACACATAACATATAACAAATACACCAACATACATCGGGCTTGCCCCGGCATCAGGCTTGCCCCGGAACACATAACACATAACATGCATGAATCACAAAGACATCAAGCATACATATACTCTTCTCGGGACCGCCCCGGCATCGGACCGTAGTCCGGAACTACTAACAACTAAACGGGCCGGCATTGTGGCCTTAGACTCGTTCCTACTGGAAGAGAACTCACCTCAGACTGCTGAATTCCCGCTGACAAAACCCTAGCTGCTGATGACAGATTCCCGAATCTGTCAACATCAAAATAACACCCAATTAATAATTGGGTCCCCGACACATATCCATAAATCCATGCTTGGGGTAAAAGACTACTTTACCCCTAACGTAGCTTAACTCAAGCCCAAGGCCCAATCCAAAGGCCCAAAAGTCTAATAATGAACCAAGGCCCAACCATGGCCCAATTTTTCAAATTGGGCCCAAACCTCTACATGGTCTTGCATTAAGGCCTAACCATTTATTTTTGGTCCAACACTAGGCATTCTAATGGCCCAATATCATATAACCATCAAGGCCCAAACTATGGCCCATCTATGGAAAATTGGGCCCAAACCCTCATATGGGCCTTACCCTAAAGTCCATCTAAATATTCTAGTCTATATGATCATTCTTCGATGGACCATTATTGGCCCAATTACTAAAACCCAATAGAAAGGCCCAACTCAAGGCCAAAGTGAAATTAGGGTTTAACATAAAATGACAATTAGGGTTAAGTGTTTCTCACTTAACCCATTAAGGACTTAATCCATTAAGTCCATCACTCTAGTACATAAATCATATGGTGTGATTGGGTGTAATTCACAATTCCATTCCAATGGCCCAAATGTGGGTCCCAATAAGTCCAAGGCCCATATATCCAAAATTACGGTTTTCTAAACTCTAATTAGGGTTTCCAACCCAATCATAGCCCAATAGGCCCAAAACTAAATCTTTAAGCCCATTAGGGTTTCCTTAGGTCAATTAGGGTTCACTAGGCCCATTAGGGTTTCACTAGTCGGTCACCACCCACTACCACCTCGGGCAGTGGTGGTTAATGGCGGCTCACGGCGGCGGCCACCACCTCACGGTGGTGGTTATGGTTCTTTTCATTATTCTTTTTGCTAATTACAATTACAATGCTTTAATCCAAAAGTAAACACACACACTAACTAACATAAACACACACACAGCCACTCTAGTGGTAGCCGGCGGTGGTACATGGCGGAAGCCACCACCTCACGGTGGTGGTGGTGGTTGTTCTTGATTTTCCAGCCACACAAACCCAACCCTTCATCAAAAAAATAACACACACCCACACTCTATGCTCGGAACAGTAACACAGCCACCCACCTAGTGGCGGTTGGCGACGACAGAACCACGGAGAGGCGGAAACGGTAATGATTTTGTGATAACAGCCACCACCTCACGGTGGTGGCGGCGGTTCTTTTGTTTCCCAGCCAAGCAAGCACCTACACATGATCGCAAACACGATCTGAAGACCGAAGCATTCCCCAACTCAACCACTACAAGTGGCAGGCGACGACCGGAAACCCAAAAAAATGGCGGCCAAAGCCCACCGTCGATCCTAGTCGACATTCACGACGTAAGGCCACCGAAAGAACGAAGGAGAAGGTATAGGTGGGAGGCGATGGTCCTACCGAGAGCTCCCTGTTGCTCACGAATCGCACAGTGACGAACGCAGCCGATATTCCTCCGTCTCGGTAGTTCTCCGGTTCATACGACGTCTTCGATGGTAAATTTGTTGTGGCGTTTAGACGGCGAATGAGAGGTGGTATCCGGGGGTCACGGTGGCTAGGAGGCTGCAGTGGCTGGAAGGGAGATGAGGTGAGGGTGGCTACTGGAGGACTTCCGATGATGGTGGCTGCCTTCTTGAGTTAGGGTTAGGGTTACCGGGTGACGGGTCTTATATACCTCGAGCCCATATGCGAGTATCCCATAATGACAGATTCGATCCCTCCTTCCCCTTTTCATTCAAAATTAATCCATATTTTACCCTTTTAGCCCTCACCATTCTAAATTCCTTTCAATTCAGGCCCAATGATCAAACTTCAGGCATGTTAACCTTTTTAGTCCCTCCTCCTCTCATTATTTTCAACTTAAGTCCCAAAACTTACACTTTTGTCCCTGACTCCATAAAATCTTTTCAATTTAAATCCTGAATTTATACTTAACCCTGAAAACTAACTCTTTGCTGCACTATTTCGCATTTAGGGCTATTATTCTTTTATAAATCTTTATCTATTTATTTATCTACTAAATAGGGTGTTACACCTTCGCCTCGCCACGATCCTCTGAAGTACCTGAAACCATAAACTAAAACTGTAAGCACAAAGCTTAGTGAGTTTCCCCAAAATACCACCACGTAAACATAACAAATAACAACATGTACTCGGTCCACAACTAAAAGATTGGATTACCCCTGAGCCCATAGTATGTGTATGGTTTGCCTATCGAGCCCACATCTCATATATGGCTTGCTCCTGAGCCCACATCATAAATCTGGCTTGCCCTCGAGGCCTACAGCTTATGTTTGGCTTGCTTCCTGGCCCAATCAGTCATCGGACTGGGATACCAATATACAATGGGTACACTCAGTCATCGGACTGGAATACCCTCAGGCCCTCAGTACGAGTCTGGCATACCAACCGGGTCCTCAGCTCGTATTTGGAATGCTCCCAAGCCCTCAGTATAAATCTGCCATGCCAACCGACCCTCAGCTCATATATGGAATGCTCCCGGGTTGGTTGGTTACAACACAAAGCAGTACAACCTCAACCTAACACAATATGTCGACATATAACAGATAACAAACATATTCAAAAGACAGATAATCATGCAGATAGAATTCACAGGTAGTCCTACAGATCTATCGGTCTATGCATATCAGCAACTATCATATAAAATAGATCTACCCCATACTCAACATATCATCAATCAAGGTATAACAGGATAACAATCAAGTTGGGCCGACCTTGGTGCCTTTGACCCACAAGCACAGTGAGAAAAGCTCACCTCTCAGTCTGAACGATAGCTGATAAGGTCTCGACTCCGAATCTCAGCTCTAATCGCTGCCTATCCATCCAAATGACCAATTCTCAAACATAATCCAAAATACCCAAAATACCTCTAGGTCAAACTTGGTCAACCCTTGTTAAAGTCAAAGTCAACGGTCAAGGTCCCAAAATTCGATATCCCTTCCCAGTAGAGTACGTCCTGCGTACCAATAGAGTACGCCCAGCGTACTCTAATGTTGACCAAAAGTGCTTAATGTCCAAAACCCAAAATGATGTCCTAAGTCATAAAGTTTCCAACTTTATGACTTCTCATGGCTATAAAGTGCTTAATGTCCAAAACCCGAAATTCTTAACCCAATAAGACATTACAACTCTTGCATTGAAGGGATAGAAAGGTCAAGATTACATTTTTATGGCTCATAATAGCTCCTTAATGGATAAAGTTTCCAACTTTACCCATTAGAATGGCCCCAGCAAACAATATCTAGTCTTTAAGTCTCAAAGGCACCCAAAAGTGCATCTTTTCAACTTAATCCATTAAGTCCAAGTCTCCAACCTTCAGATCTAAATCAAAATGATGTTTAGATGGATAAAATTTCCAACTTTATCCATAACAAGGTCACAAAATTTCAAGATCTAAACTTTATGAACTTAAAGTGACCAATAGCTAATAACACCCAAAACTAGCTAGATCTAACAATTTCATCATTAAGATTCAAACTTTATACCTCTAGAAGAAAGATCAAGGTGAACAAAGTCTAAATCTAAAAGCTCCATTGCAACCAACACTTCTTCAATGAGTTCCTTCTTCTCCAAAGTGAACTAAGTATGCTCCAAAGCACTTAAAAGCACATTCTTTTTGCTCACAAGGCTCAACCTAGGGTTAGAGTTTCAAGAGAGGGTGTTGGAGAGGTGGAGGCTGAGAATGGAATGGGTTTGGGGAAGTTAAGGAGCTTAAATAGGGCTCAAACCACGAAAATACAGTTTGGGCAGTGATCGCGTACGCCCAACATACTCAAATTATGCCCAGTACTAGGTATGCCCTAGTACGCCCAGCGTACACGTTTGAGTACTCCCAGCGTACTCAGCTCATCCCAAAACCGCCCAAAACTTCAAACGGTCATAACTTCTTCGTTCCAACTCCGTTTTCGACGTTCTTTATATCCACGGAAAGGAGTTGAAGAGATCTACAATATTCTATAAATATCTTGGACTAAAAATGTGACATCCCCAAAATCACGGCCTGAAAAGACCGGTTTCATTTATGCTTTTAAAATAGTTTCAGAGTAAATCCATTGATGTAAAAGAGTTGCGAAATTTGTTCCCAAAACAAAATATGATAAAATAAAGTTTATCAAAGCATTTCATCAAGAGATGCATTTTCGTTATATAACAATATTCGGGATGTCATGTTCCGATAAACAAACCAAAAGCATAAACAACACAAAATAGACCTTACAACAGTTATACATAACTACAGGTCTATAATCCAAAAATATCTTGACAATGTCATCCAACTTATGCCCTTGCGCCACTACCTGTAATGCAAAGAAACTGAGTGGGTCAGGCTTGGGAGCCTGATGAGCATATAGGGTTTTCAACCCACAATAAATAATTATATTTAATTTCACCAACCAACAATAACCCGATTACCCATTCCCGTTATCCTCACTTTATGTCCCTAAAACAACAACTATTACAAGGGACCTAATCTAGGATTTTCATCGGGACGGACATTACTGCATAGGGGCTTCCTTAGCTATAAATGTCCTAAAGGCAACCATGAAGGGGATAGAGTACACCGGTGAACACATCGTTCACAACACCTACAGGTTATGAGCCTGCTAGTGTTCCACTGGACTGTCTAGAATGAGTCTGTGGTCGTCATCCATACTCCGCTAGATGACTAGATCAACAACGACATCGAGGCCTCTCATCATTTTATTTCTTCACACACCAAATGTGTACCCATGTTCTACCCAACATATTAGTAGATAAAATATATACATTTATATATACAGCTTAAAACCCGTACAAAACATCCATTCAACAACTAGTTCAAATAAACAAATAATATGTAAACACATAGCACATATTTTTATAAAGAATACTTCATATCTATGTGTTAGAAGAAAACGAATATACACTCACTTGATCAGAAGATGATCGGACAACACTACGACTCTAAGAGTAGTGTTCTTCGGTGAAACCGGGAGATCTTCACGCACCGGGCTTCTCGCGGGCAGGGCTTCGGCTCGGAAACTCTTTTCTTTTCAGGATCTTCGGTGCTTTGGGACTCGCTTCGGGTCTCGGGATGATACCGGGGCTTCGGGGGGGTTAAAATAGGGCTTAGAGAGAGTATCGGGAGTGAGAGAGAAGAGATTGAGCAACCAAACTCGGCTGCCCCTTGAATTCTATTTATAGGGCCAACATTCTGTACTCACGTCGTGAGTTTTAAGTGTTCACGTCGTGATCACAGTAGGTCACTGCGTTCGTCATTCGTCCACTTGCTCTGGAGGACGTCCAGTCTGTTCTCACGTCGTGAGCACCGTGCTCACCTCGTGAGTTCTGACACAGCCTCGAATAATGTGTTCCGAACTTCAGAAATTCATATCTTTCGCATACGAGCTGCGTTTTCGACGTTCTCTATATCCACGCGTAGGTGAGATCATGCTCTACAACTCTCGTTTAGACTCCGTTGGCTAATTTTGAGTTTATTTTTATTATATTATTTTTAGTAGGCGGGACAGGAAAACTCCGTTAGAAATCCATAACTTCTTCGTCTGACGTCCGTTTTCGTCTGTCTTTTTACCGTTGGACTATTATCGATGAGATCTTCAATTATTATTTAGAAAGTTTCGGCTAGAAACCACTCGATCTCAAATTCGAGTATTCGGGCCGCATACCGCTAAGTCGAAACTTCGAAAAATCATAACTTCCTCATACGAAGTCAGATTTAGACGTTCATTTTATGCACGCCCTCGGGTTAACGAACTCTACGACTTTTGTTTAGATTACTAAGGCTACATATCGCTTTATCTTAAATTTATATTTTACGTCATTCAGCGTCGTGTCGGTTCTGTCGCGAAACTTCGACAGGTCATAACTTCTTCGTTATAACTCGGATTTCGGCATTCTTTATATATTCGGAAACATCGTCACGACCACTACGTCTTCATGTATCAATATTGGGTTTATCTAACATTTCATTTTCACGCTTATTTTTATTCTTAATTCATTTAAGACACACAATTAAGCACAAAACACACAATACTCAAATAATACACTTCTATTATTTCATAATGGGTTACAAAGGTTAACCTAGACTATCACATCATCATTAATGCCTGACCCAGAAACACGGGCGTTACGATTCTCTCCACCTTAGAATGATTCCGTCCCCGGAATCACACATCAACAAACAAATGCGGATAGTGACTCATCGTGTCACTCTCCGTTTCCCAGGTGAGATTTGGCCCATTCGTATGTTTCCATCGGACAAGCACTAACTCGACCATCTTGCGTCGCAACTTCTTAGTCTTTCGGTCAACGATTGCCTCTGGTTCTTCAATCAACCTTTTGTTCTCATCAATTCTTAATTCAGAAATTGGAATTATGTCGGGAACTTCTCCCGTGAATTTCCTCAAGTAACACACATGAAAAGTGTTATGAATTCCATTCAGTTCTTCGGGTAATTCTAGCTTGTATGCTTGATTCCCAATCCTTTGAAGAACTTTGAATGGTCCAATAAACCTTGGACTTAATTTTCCCCTTTTTCCAAATCTTATAAGTCCCTTCCACGGCGAGACTTTAAGCAAAACCGAATCTCCAACTTCAAAAGCCATCGGTCTTCTTTTCTTGTCAGCATAGCTCTTTTGACGATCCTGAGCTGCTAAGATTCTCTCCTTAATTATTTTCAACTTTTCAGCAGTATGATGGACTATTTCCGGTCCCATAAACTGCTTTTCCCCAGCCTCAAGCCAACAAGACGGCGTACGACACTTTTTTCCGTACAAAGCTTGATAAGGTGCCATCTTTATGCTCGAGTGGAAACTATTATTGTAGGAAAATTCTACCAAAGGTAAATGTTCATCCCAGTTACCTTGGAATTCCAGGGTACATGCTCTCAGCATATCTTCAAGTATTTGTATCGTTCTTTCGCTCTGACCATCAGTCTGTGGATGGTAAGTTATACTCAAACACAACTTGGTACCCAATTCCTTTTTGTAGACTTTTCCAAAACCTTGAGGTAAAACGGTTGTCACGATCTGATACAATCGTTAACGGAATACCGTGAAGCCTCACTATTTCCTTCACGTAAGAACTCGCAAGCTTATCCATAGACCATTTCTCATTGGCTGCTATGAAATGCGCACTCTTAGTGAATCGATCAACGACCACCCAAATCATGTCGTGACCATTCTTCGTTCTGGGCAGTTTAGTGACAAAATCCATTGTGATGTCTTCCCACTTACCCATAGGCACAGGTAAAGGTTCTAAACTCCCATATGGTTTCTGATGTTGTGCCTTGACTCTCGCACAGTTCACACACTCCGCCACATACTTCGCAATGTCGAGCTTCATCGTCGGCCACCAGTAATAGGGTTTCAGGTCCCTATACATTTTAGTGCTGTCAGGATGAATTGAGTACATGGTTTTGTGAGCTTCTTTCATCAGAAGATCTCTTATTCCTCCTGACTTAGGTACCCAAATACGATCTTGGAATACTTTCATTCCATGACCGTTTGTACCAAACACTAACGTTTTGCCCAAACGTTCCTCCTTTCGGTCATTCTTCTCTGAAGCTTCTTCTTGAGCCTTCTTTATACTCTCCACAATTGTCGAGACAACTTCTATTCTCAACGCTCTTGGCCTTTTTCTTTCAAGATTGACTTTCCAACTGAGAGCATCAGCAACAACATTGGCTTTACCGGGGTGGTAAAGTATCTCACAGTCGTAGTCCTTAAGTAATTCTAGCCAGCGTCTTTGCCTCATATTCAATTCTTTCTGATTAAAGAGATACTGGAGACTCTGATGATCAGTGAAAAGTTTGCACTTCGAGCCATAGAGGTAATGCCTCCATATTTTCAGAGCAAATACTACCGCTGCCAACTCCAAATCATGAGTGGGGTAGTTCTTCTCATGCTCTTTCAGCTGTCGAGACGCATATGCTATCACCTTTTCTCTTTGGGTCAAAACACAACCCAACCCAACACCAGACGCATCGCTATATACATCGAAGTCTTCAACTCCATCGGGTAGAGATAAAATCGGTGCCTCACATAGCTTCTTCTTTTACAACTCGAATGCTTCTCTATGCTTATCACTCCAAGCATAAGCAGCTCCTTTGTGGGTCAAAGCTGTTAATGGAGTAGCAATCGAAGAAAAGCCTTGGATAAACCTTCGGTAATATCCGGCTAATCCTAAAAAGCTTCGGATCTCCGTGGGACTTTTTGGTTGTTCCCACTTCATCACAGCTTCAATCTTTGCTGGATCAACCATTATCCCTTCTTGGTTGACCACGTGACCCAAGAATTGGACTTCTCGAATCCAAAAATCACATTTAGAGAAGTTAGCATACAACTTCTCCTTCTTCAAGACTTCCAACACTTCTCGCAAGTGTCTGCCATGCTCCTCTTGGCTTTTCGAATAAATCAGAATGTCATCTATGAACACTATCACAGATTTATCAAGGGACGGATTGCAAACCCTGTTCATTAAATCCATGAATGTTGCTGGAGCATTGGTTAGTCCAAACGACATAACCAAAAACTCGTAGTGTCCATATCGTGTTCTGAATGCAGTCTTCTCGATATCCTGCTCTCTTACTTTCAGCTGATGATATCCTGACCTTAGGTCGATCTTTGAAGAATAACTTGAACCTTGTAGTTGATCGAACAGGTTGTCAATCCTCGGCAATGGATATCTATTCTTTATTGTTGCCTTGTTCAGCTCTCTGTAATCGATGCACATTCTCATATTTCCATCTTTCTTCTTTACGAATAACACTAGAGCTCCCCAGGGTGATGAACTAGGTCTAATGAAACCTTTGTCCAATAACTCCTGAAGTTGCATCATCAGCTCCTTCATCTCCGTTGGTGCTAGTCGGTAAGGTGCCTTTGCTATTGGTGTCGTCCCTGGTAACAAGTCTATTCTAAACTCCACTTGTCTATCAGGCGGTAATCCGGGAAGATCTTCGGGAAATACTTCCGGATAATCACACACGACAGGAATGCTCTGCATCTCCTTTTTCTCCTTCTTAGCATCGATCATGAATGCCAAATATGATGTACATCCTTTGGCCAAACACTTTCTGGCTTTCATTAGCGAAATGATTCCAGAATTTACTCTGCGTTTGTCCCCATACACCACAAATGACTCCTTCCCAGGCGGGTTTACTTTTACTATCTTCTTTCGGCACAATATTTCGGCATCATTGGCGCTAAGCCAATCCATTCCAAGCACGATGTCGAAACCGTTTAGCTCAATAGGCAATAATTCCTCGTGGAACTTATTCCCATTCAAATCAATTAAGATGTTTTTCATACGATGGCTAACAGGTACAAACTTGCCACTAGCAACTTCGACTAATAAGGCATTATCTAGTCTATTGACAGGCAAAACTAGTTTTCTACCAAATTCATGCGAAATAAAGGAGTAGTTGGCTCCAGAATCAAATAAAATTTGGGCAGGCAATTCGTTTACGAGAAAGGTACCTGAAGCGACATCAGCTTCTTCTTTAGCAGCTTCAAGTGTCATATGGAAGGCTCTCGCCTTCGGCTTTGGTGGAATGTTGGGTCTTGCTGCCTCCTTCTTTTTCGGACAATCCCTCGAGATATGCCCCTCCTCACCACACCCGTAGCACACTTTCTTGATAAGGGTGCATTCGTTGGCATAGTGCCCTGGCTTTCCACATTTGAAGCATGTGGCTTCCCCGCCACATTTCCCAAGATGCTTCTTCTTGCATTTGTCACACCATTTCGCTTCGCCTCCTCCACCTCCTCTCGAACTAGACTTCGAGAATTTACCCTTTTTGCTGGACCCCGAGGGTCCGTCGAACTTCCTCTTCTCACCAACCTCTGACCTCTCCAGACCCTTCTCCCTGATCTGGGTCTCAACATTCTTAGCAGCCCAGATGGCGGCTTTCAAAGTTGTGGCTTGCTTAACCATTGGACCAAAGTCCGCTGGTAATCCACGGGCAAACTTGTTGACCTTTGAGAGTTCTTTTGGAACTAGATATGGGATACACTTCATCTTCTCCGTGAAACTTACAGCGTATTCAACAACGCTCATCTTTCCCTTCTTCAAATTCTGAAACTCGTTATTGATTTCTAGAAGGTCCTGCTCTGAGCAGTATTGCAGTTTCAGTTGTTCCACAAAGTCTTCCCAAGACATCTTCCTAGCTTCTCCCTTAGGCATCGAGTCAGCTAACAGCTTCCACCAACTCAACACGCCAGATTTTAACAAAGGGATCGCAAGAGCGGTGTTCTGCCTGTTGCTGCATTCGCAACTTTCAAACATTGTCTCCATTTCGGAGATCCAGTCCATAACTTGCACCGGCGTCGGGCTTCCAGATAGACATGGTGGTTTAGATGCCATAAAATCCTTGTATTTACATCCTCTTCCATCATTTCCTCCATCACGATTGTTTTGTCTAACAATCGGTGGGTTGGCTTGACCAAGAGTCCCACTGAAGTTTCCTCCTTCCGACGGCCCTCCATTCACTTCGGGCTCTTCAACTTGAATTGAAAGTTCTTCACGATTTTGTTGAAGCAGACATCTAGTTTCTTCCATCTGACGATCCAACATCGTCTAAATCATCAATTATACACCAGCCATTGTTATTGGCTCAGGTGCAGCAGCTACAATAGGTATTTGCTCGATTACAGGTGGTCGATTCCTGTTTTCGTTCGTGTTTCCAACTCCGCTTCTTGTTCTTGCCATTCTTGATTTATACACCGAATAAGGTGAATTTAGATCCTCAATCACGATAGAAATCAAATCGTCCTTATCACTCCGAAACGTTTATATGCTAGTTCTAATAACGTAGTCCTACGCTTAGAACCCTAAACACATAAGGTTTCCAGATCCGGTTGGCAACAAACCATAGATCCGAACAAATAATATCATATATGGCAAACATATAACATTTAGCACATAAAAGCATTTTAGGCAACTTTCCTAAAATAAACTAGTGCTCGTGTCTAAAATATAACAGACACTATCTCAAAATATTCACTTAGCATTCTAAGTTTAAGTCTAGAAATCCTACAAATTCCTAGTTCGCTTAAACTAATGCTCTGAGACCAACTGTGACATCCCCAAAATCACGGCCAGAAAAGACCGGTTTCATTTATGCTTTTAAAATAGTTTCAGAGTAAATCCATTGATTTAAAAGAGTTGCGGAATTTGTTCCCAAAACAAAATATGATAAAATAAAGTTTATCAAAGCATTTCATCAAGAGATGCATTTTCATTATATAACAATATTCGGGATGTCATGTTCCGATAAACAGACCAAAAGCATAAACAACACAAAATAGACCTTACAACAGTTATACATAACTACAGGTCTATAATCCAAAAATATCTTGACAATGTCATCCAACTTATGCCCTTGCGCCACTACCTGTAATACAAAGAAACTGAGTGGGTCAGGCTTGGGAGCCTGGTGAGCATATAGGGTTTTCAACCCACAATAAATAATTATATTTAATTTCACCAACCAACAATAACCCGATTACCCATTCCCGTTATCCTCACTTTATGTCCCTAAAACAACAACTATTACAAGGGACCTAATCTAGGATTTTCATCGGGACGGACATTACTGCATAGGGGCTTCCTTAGCTATAAATGTCCTAAAGGCAACCATGAAGGGGATAGAGTACACCGGTGAACACATCGTTCACAACACCTACAGGTTATGAGCCTGCTAGTGTTCCACTGGACTGTCTAGAATGAGTCTGTGGTCGTCATCCATACTCCGCTAGATGACTAGATCAACAACGACATCGAGGCCTCTCATCATTTTATTTCTTCACACACCAAATGTGTACCCATGTTCTACCCAACATATTAGTAGATAAAATATATACATTTATATATACAGCTTAAAACCCGTAAAAAACATCCATTCAACAACTAGTTCAAATAAACAAATAATATGTAAACACATAGCACGTATTTTTATAAAGAATACTTCATATCTATGTGTTAGAAGAAAACGAATATACACTCACTTGATCAGAAGATGATCGGACAGCACTACGACTCTAAGAGTAGTGTTCTTCGGTGAAACCGGGAGATCTTCACGCACCGGGCTTCTCGCGGGCAGGGCTTCGGCTCAGAAACTCTTTTCTTTTCGGGATCTTCGGTGCTTCGGGACTCGCTTCGGGTCTCAGGATGATACCGGGGCTTCGGGGGGGGGGGGGGGGTTAAAATAGGGCTTAGAGAGAGTATCGGGAGTGAGAGAGAAGAGATTGAGCAACCAAACTCGGCTGCCCCTTGAATTCTATTTATAGGGACAGCATTCTGTACTCACGTCGTGAGCACAGTAGGTCACTGCGTTCGTCATTCGTCCACTTGATCTGGAGGACGTCCAGTCTGTTCTCACGTCGTGAGCACTGTGCTCACCTCGTGAGTTCTGACACAGGCTCGAATAATGTGTTCCGAACTTCAGAAATTCATATCTTTCGCATACGAGCTCCGTTTTCGACGTTCTCTATATCCACGCATAGGTGAGATCATGCTCTACAACTCTCGTTTAGACTCCGTTGGCTAACTTTGACTTTATTTTTATTATATTATTTTTAGTAGGCCGGGACAGGAAAACTCCGTTAGAAATCCATAACTTCTTCGTCTGACGTCCGTTTTCGTCTGTCTTTTTACCATTGGACTATTATCGATGAGATCTTCAATTCTTATTTAGAAAGTTTCGGCTAGAAACCACTCGATCTCAAATTCGAGTATTCGGGCCGCATACCGCTAAGTCGAAACTTCGAAAAATCATAACTTCCTCATACGAAGTCAGATTTAGACGTTCTTTTTATGCACGCTCTCGGTTTAACGAACTCTACGACTTTCGTTTAGATTACTAAGGCTAAATATCGCTTTATCTTAAATTCATATTTTACATCATTCAGCGTCGTGCCGGTTCTGTCGCGAAACTTCGACAGGTCATAACTTCTTCGTTATAACTCGGATTTCGGCATTCTTTATATATTCGGAAACCTCGTCACGACCACTACGTCTTCATGTATCAATATTGGGTTTATCTAACATTTCATTTTCACGCTTATTTTTATTCTTAATTCATTTAAGACACACAATTAAGCACAAAACACACAATACTCAAATAATACACTTCTATTATTTCATAATGGGTTACAAAGGTTAACCTAGACTATCACATCATCATTAATGCCTGACCCAGAAACACGGGCGTTACAAAAAACTTCTCGAACAAAAATCCATATTTCATGCAAGGACCCGGCCTATGACATTTCCTTTTCTAACCTTCGGCCCAGAACACAATTTAAGGGTAAATTCTCTTATCTATCATTACCTCATTCCACAAGGGCTAAACTTTGCATCCTTAAGGCCCAAAAACCTTACACAATCGACTTCCGATCCATGGCTCAGAAATGGTAGGAAAAAGGATGTTACAATATGATCAAAAGAATCTAAACCAGGAGGACACACATGACACGGAGTGGGAAGATTTAAACCTCTCAGAGAAAGAGGCAAAAAGCTAAGGAAGTAGGAGGATGACTTCACAAATCTCTTGATATGATTCAACGTATTCTCGTAATAATGAATCATTTGTTTTTATTATCAACTATATGTTTTTTAACAATTTAAAAAACTCCTTAAAAATAAGTATAAGACGAGACATCATATTTTATGTCAATATTATCTATAACAAATATTTAAATGAACAAGTAATATAAAAAACAATTAAAAACCATGTGCTACTTAAATTTTATACACCGACCAAAAACTTAAAAGATTCATAGAGTGGATTGTGAATGTTTAAAATAAATTATACCCTAAATTATATTTCTACAACCCTTGGAAATATTTTCATTTCAATAATGTTGTATATGAAGTTATACCAAAAACAATGTTAACCTTCTAGCATCTGAATCCTTGAGGTACTTAAATTATTGAATTATTGCATTTTGGAGGAGGTCTCAAAACGTGAGCCATAGTGGTCATGACGTGAGTGAACTTTGACCAGTTGACCCGCATTCTTGAACCTCACGATGTGAGCGTGAGGCCTCACAAGGTGAGTAAGGCATGATGACCCAAAACCCTAATTTTTGAGTATTTAATGGAATGAGAGATCTAGGGTTGCCCATTCTCAGCCACTCTCACTCTATAGCCTCCTTAAAACCCTAGATTCGACCTCCTTGGGACCTTTTGCCATTGTTGGTGACCTTAAAGAGCTTATTTGGTGGTTTTTGGTCCATTGAAGTGGAAGAGGACTTTTTTGGTGCTTCATTTTGGCAATCTTGCTTCTAACTCTTGGTCTTGTTGAGCTTTTGGACCTCTGTAAGTCATAAAGCTCTTACCTTTTTGCCTCTTGCATGCTAGTTCTAGATTTTAGGAGCTTTCATTGCATGGTTAGGTGGTGTAGCATGCATGGGATCCATAATGTTGGAAACTTTATGGATCATTGAGACAACTTTTGTATATGAGGCTTTGGATCTGAGTTTTGGTGTTGGTTTTAGACTCCAAGCATGAATCTTGATCTTATTACCTTTCTTTTAACCTAGTTAGTATATAAGTAATACATTAGACATGAATTATTGAAAAGCTACGATTTTTATAGTCCTT
Source organism: Lactuca virosa (assembly GCF_052849685.1). Lineage (NCBI taxonomy): Eukaryota > Viridiplantae > Streptophyta > Magnoliopsida > Asterales > Asteraceae > Lactuca > Lactuca virosa. The sequence goes on from NC_136430.1 coordinate 458,901,543, forward strand.
AGGGTCGAGGAAGGTCCTCTGGAAGGTCCCAATGAATGTATTAAAGGATTAAGAGCTTGATGCTCAAAGTTAGTCAAAACAGATCTCACGACGTGAGAAATGGGAATCTCACAACGTGAAAAATGAGGTTGTCCCGATCTGAGGAAACTGGTCGGATGAGGTGGGAGTGATTCGACTCGCTGAGTGGGGTTGGGTTGAGTTTATTCTCACGACGTGACTGGAGAACAAGTCACGACGTGAGGGTGAGCTGATGGAATGTTGACCGTTTAGGCGTTGACTTTTGATCAGAGTTGACTTTTGGTCAACTCTTGGTTTTGAAGGGTAGACTAAGGTTTACCTTGTATGATTATCTAGGTGTGGTGTAGCACCGGTGTAGGTGACCGTGATAGCAGTAGTAGTTGATTATTGATCGAGAGGTGAGTTTCATTCACTGTACTCGTGGGTCGAAGGCACCAATATTGGCCCAATAGATTATGTTTGTAGGATGATGATTGTCTCCGTGACAATTACCTGTTATGCCTGTATATGCTTGATGTCTCTGTGACTCTCTTGGTTATGATTATATGCTAGTTGTAGGGGGTGAAATAGACCCGATACCGGTTGAAGGAGACCGAAGGGGTTGAAATATATCCAGTACCAGTTGAAAGAGACCGAAGGGGTTGAAATATACCCAGTACCGGTTGAAAGAGACCGAAGGGGTTGAAATATACCAGTACCGGTTAAAAGAGACCAAAGGGGTTGAAATAGACCCAGTTATGTTTGACTGTTATATATATGTGTGTATGGTATGGGGTATTTTGGGTAAGCTCACTGAGATTTGTGCTTACAGTTTTCAATTTATGTTTCAGGTACTTCCAACTCGAAAGGGAAGGGACCAACTTGATCGTACTGCATCCGCCCATGTTTTCCGCATTATGTGATTTTGGGATCTGTACTCCGATATTCTTTCACTATGATACATTTTTGGATGTTTTGGACATGATTACTAAATGTTCTGAAATTAATTAAAAATGAAATTTTTTTCTGGAATTTTTGGGATGTTACAAGTTGGTATCAAAGCCTTGGTTTGAGGGATTCGGGCATACTCTCGGGTGTGCCTGAACTTAAATCGAGGGTTTGATATATTTTTTCAATAAAATTAAATATTTTAATTAAGGGATTTTAATAAAAGAAAGGGGTTCGATGCGTGCAATCAACCGAGATCAAGTAAGTCTTACCAAAATACCCATACATGTTATATGTTTTACACTATGATATGAGAATTGCATGCTAGATTAGGACTAAGGATATGCTCATAATTACATGATAGAATGTTAGGAGAGATGCCTTTATGTGCCTATTATATGAGCTTATAGATTTGCATGCTAGTATGAGATTAATTATCTGATAGGATAACCTGTTTAGGTTGTGTTCTGATTTGCCTTGCTTGATGCTTGAATGATGCGTGCTTTGTGCTTTTAGGAATTTTATTAGTACCAACTGACTAGTGGACGAATGCATTTGGTTACATATTATTGAGAATAGTTACTTTTAGAAGGATAGGTTTAACTCTATTCCGCAGCTCTTGTCTGAGTCCAACCGTTGTAATGTGGGACCTTTCATTTAAAGAATTATCTAGTACCGATAGTATGTAATTGTATTCGTGTGGTAGTTTGATGGTATTAGTGGGAGTTCCTTCTGCAGCTGATAGCAGAGAGTGGTGAGGAAAGGAACCATAGGAAGTTCCTATACTATGTATTGGCGTGTAGGATGCCTTACCGTATGAGGAGAGTATTAGATAAGAAGGAGTGACTTGGAGGAGTCGGGGTAGTCCTTGAGGTGGGTATAGATAAATGTGGAAGGTAGTATTGGGCCCATACTACTGGAAACACAAGATTTATACCCGAGACCAGGAAGACCACCATGAATCTAGGAAGCTCGATAGTGTGAACCTCTTCGTGTGTTTACTGATTGTTTATGTGGTTATGTTTCAGCATGGCTGTAACGTCCCGAAAATCCAAGGTAATTTCTTTTAAATAGTAAATCATAAAAACGAGTTGTTCTAAAACTAATCAAAGTGAATATATCCTTTAAACATCAGAGTAATGTCATTAATTGTTAATGCGGAAAACTTTGGGGGATGTTGTGCCATGGGCCCTTGTCCTTAGTACCGGATGTACCTAAAACATAAGCTGAAAACTGTAAGCACAAAGCTTAGTGAGTTCACCAAAATACCATATACCAATACATAAAACTGCCATGGGCTACCCCCATGGTCTTTCCTTGCAATGTCGAGGGCGAAATATCGGTCTTACATACAAGTGCCAGGGGCTACCCCCATGGTCTTTCCTTGCAATGTCGAGGGAAAAATCTCGGTCTTACATACAAGTGCCATGGGCTACCCCCATGGTTTTTCATGAAATTATCACAAAGACAACTACCATTCCACATAACAGGAAATGGGCCGACATTGGTGCCTCCGACCCATGGATGTAGTGAGAAAACTCACCTCACAGTCTGAAAGAATGGCCGCACCGATCACTATTCTAAAATCTAACTCTACCGGTCACCTGTACAATTAACAGGAAACCAAATCTCAAACAATAATAAAATTACCCAAAATGCCCTTAGGTCAAACTTGGTCAAACTCCTGGTCAAAGTCAAACTCAAAGTCAACTGAGTCAACCGGGTCAACTCGGTGAGTATGTTGGGCGTACTCAATAGGTATGTGGGGCGTACTATACATTTGACCAGTGTCGAGGGGCTGACCACGTACGTGCAACGTACCCTTTGGTACGCCCAGCGTACGCGACTGCCATCCTCCCATTCCATTAAGAGCTTAATCCTTTAAGCTTTTTTTGTCTAAAATCCAGATCTAACCCTCAAATGATATTCCTAACCATAAAGTTTCCAAATTTATGGTCTTGCATGGCTATTAAGTTTTTAACATCCAAAACCCTAACTTCTAAACCCATTAAGACATCAAAGACCATGCATGGAGGAAAACTAGGGACCAAGGTCACATTTTTATTGTTCCTAATGACTCCATAATGGATAAATTTTCCAACTTTATCCATTAGAATGGTCTCAACAAACAAGATCTAGTCCTTAAGTCTCAAAGGGACCAAAATTGCATCTTTTTCAACTTAATCCATTAAGTCCAAGTCTCCAACCTTCAGATCTGAATCAATATGATCTTTAGATGGATAAAGTTTCCAACTTTATCCATAACATGGTCACAAACTTTCAAGATTCAAACTTTATGAACTTAAAGTGACCAAAAGCTCAAAACACCCAAAACTAGCTAGATCTAACTATTTCATCATCAAGATTCAAACTTTATACCTCTAGAAGAAAGATCAAGGTGAACAAGGTCTGGATCTGCAAGATTCAATGCAACCACCACTTCTTCAATGGGTTCCTTCTTCTCCAAGGTGCACCAAGAACACTCTGAAGCACTTAAAAACACCTCCTTTTTGCTCACAAGGCTTAATATAGGGTTAGGGTTACAAGAGATGGTGTTGGAGAGGTGGAGGATGAGAATGGAATGGGTTTGGGGGAGTTAAGGATCTTAAATAAGGCACAAACCATGAAAATAGGGTTTGGGAACTGATCGTGTACGCCATGCATACTTAAATTATGCCCATCATACTAGGGATGCCCTAGTACGCCCGCATACACGTTAAGTATGCCCTGCGTACGCGACTCAACCCTAAAACTGCCCTAGCTTCAAACTGTCATAACTTCTTCGTTCCAACTCCGTTTTTGAAGATTTTTATATCCTTAGAAAGGCATTGAAGAGATCTACAATATTATCTAAATATATTGTACTAAACTTCTTGAACAAAAATCCATATTTCATGCAAGAACCCTGCCTATGACTTTTCCAGTTTTACCCTTTGACTCCAAAACACAATTTAAGGGTTTAGATCTCATAGCCATCATTACCTCCTTCCAAAAGGTCTACACTTCGCCCCCTTAAGGCCCAAATCCTTTACACATTCGACTTCCAGCCTACAGCCCTTATTCATAGAATGATCTAGAACAGGGTGTTACAAATCTCCCCCACTTAAATTAGATTTCGTCCTCGAAATCATTCTTACTATTTCCTTTACCAACTAAACGATCATGACTGAACTCCTGAATCCAAAAAATGAGTGGGGAAGTCACCTCGCTCTGATGACTGTCCGCCCTCACTATTTTCGAACCCAAAACAACAGATATAAGAAGCCCTAACAAAGTATGGACCTCAACGTTTCCCCTACCAACGATTATCCAACCGCCATAGCTGAAATTGAAAACCTTGAACAATGTCGGACTCCCAGATAGAGAGAACCAATCAAAACTGTTCCCACAAAGACTCAACTTCACAACCCGAACCGAACAAACCTATCTGACTTGAACAATTTACAGATACCCGGAAGCATAAACACCCTAACCACCTACCAGATCCATGATAAAAGTTGACCCTAACATACGATGGCCTTCCAATAATCAAACCCTTCCAAAGCAGAACTCATATACTGACGACGGACGAATCCTTGCTCAGCCTGAGCTTAACCGATAAAGGAAAAGCATCACTACTCAACTCAAAACCAGGAATCCAATACCTTATCTGACTTCCCAACATACAAAACCATTTTAAATCACAACCAATATGGCTCCACTTCGCAATGTATTCCGAACAAAATCCTTACGACCCTAAATTATCATGCTGGCCAACATTCGTATTTTCAATTTATCCAAGATCTTTTGAGCTCCGAGTTGATCTACTAATTATCTGAAGCGTCGAATTCCCGACCGGTCGCTGAAACCGACATCCTTTCAAATGACTGTATTACGAGACTCTATCCAAGAGTCTGTCTGGCAAAGTTAACCTATCCTACTTGTATATAAGGCTTCAACCACCCTCCTGTTCCATCCAGGGATATGATAATCAACCATCACGCTGATACAATGTAACTTACTTTGCTCGAAATGAATGCTACACGTCCAGCTGTAGTTTTTCATCATGACCGACCCCATACGACCCACATCCTTCGTTGATACCACGAACATTGTGGCCTTCCCACATTTTCACAACACCTCTATTACTACCTACCAACCTAGTGAATATTACGGCCACCCCGCAGTCTTACAACACTTCCATACTGCCTGCTAACCTAGTGAATGCTACGGTCACCCCGCAATCTTACAAAACTTCCACACTAACATGGGCCCAACCCATGATCTTACCGTACATCTACCATACCAACCATAATCATCATGATTTGAAACCTCACCCGACTATACCCTAAATCCTTCATCATACAAGAACATGCAAAGATGCTTTAACACAATCCCTCCACCTGAAACTAATCACATACTCTCCATGCACCACCACTAATACGCAAGGTAACCTGGAATCTCATTCCTTGTGTAATCCCCTAGTCCAAGCGGTTCTCCCCCACTTGGATTCATCTGCGCTCTTCCAACCAAAAAATTGATATATTTCCAATCTATCTCGCAACCTGACTACTTGGAATTGCCGACAACCTGAGCCCAAAAGTACTAGTGTTCCATTACTAGCCAATCCTAGAAAACACACACCTGCCAAAATTAAATGAATACTCCCCGAAATCTCAACGAGCTCAATATGCCCGAGCACTTTCCACTGAATCCACTATAAGTCCTTGGCGACTGTAACACCTAGTTTTGGAAGTATTCGATTTTGGTCTCGAAAGCCAAGCATAGGGGCGATTCGGAATTCTATGGGTCTCGGATTTATTCGTAAGGATGAAAGGCTTGTATATGGAGCTAGAAGCGTAGGGCTTCTCGCCACCTTTTCGTGGATATAAAGTTCGTCGGAAACGGACTTAGAACGAAGAAGATATAGTACTTTGAAGTTATTGTCAATTTTATCCCCTAATGGAGTTTCGTGACAAGGCATCCCATGCATGCAAGGAATGCATGCGTAAGTTTAGCTGGTTACGCCCAGCGTCAGTTGGGTTACGCCCAACGTATAAGGATAAATGGTCGCGGGTGTAGAGAGGCGTACGCCCAACGTACGAGAGGTACGCCCATCGTACGCTCAGGGTTACGCCCAACGTACGAGAGGTACGCCCATCGTATGCCACTATATAAAGAACATAATGCTTCAAGGGTCAGCCTCCCTCTCATCCTTAGACAGTTTTCACGAAACCCTAATCTTCTTTGAGTGTTCTTGGAGCTTGGAAGGCTTTGTGAGAGCATTGTGGGTTTTGGATCCACCCTTCAAGGAAGCAAAGGTCAAGGCAAGGTGTTGGTGCAAAAGAGAAGGCAGATCTGGGATTGTTGCTTTACTTCAGACCCTTTCAAGGTATGCAGTCTGGAGCTTGATGATTAATCTCTTAGATCTCTCTTAGGATGAGTTTATGGACTCTTTTGGTCCCAAGAATGGATCTTTATGACTCAAGCACGTTTTTAGGACCAGGGTTGCCACCCTTAGTATCATGTGAGTCCCATAAGCAGTAAAGTTTCAATCTTTAGGGCTCATTTGTGGCCATGCTTGAGTTAAGACCATTTCCATGGAAGTTAGTTATCATATTTCAAGTTTGGGCTCTATTGGTGGGTTGCAAGCCACCAAGTGAGGAACTTTATGGTTTAAGACGTTGAAAAGGACTTGGATCTGTGTTTGTAGCTTCTGGGGTAGAGTATTGAGCACTTAATAGGAAGGTGACTTAACAGGGGAGTACGCTGAGCGTACATGCAGGTACGCCCAACGTACGCACCATTTAGACTGTATGCTTAGCGTACATAGGAGTACGCCCAGCGTACTCATCAGATATGGGTTTGGGCCTCGGTTTGGGCCATGCAGTGGATTTTGGGTCTTCGGGCCTTAATGGTCCATCAGAAGTTAGACCATTTTGGGCCAAGTATATGTTTGGGCTTAAGGTAAGGCCCATTAGAGGGATTGGGCTCAATTTAGCAAATTGGGCCATTAGTGGGCTTGGGAAGCCTACCTAGTGTTGGGCCTTTTATGTTATGGTTTTGGGCTTAGATATAGACCAAGTTGGATTAGGGGTAAAATGGTCATTTTACCCTAATTAAGGTTATTGTTTTGGACTAAGTGATATTTCGGTATTGGTAGCTCGGGGAGCCGAAGGAGCAGCAGTTCGGGGAATTGTCAGTTAGTAGCCAGAGGAGTATCAGCAGGTCTTCAGCAGTGCGAGGTGAGTCTCCTCACTGTGTGTATGGGTCTACGGCCACAATGCCGGCCCATTTAGTTTTTGTATGGTAGGAAGACCCGGGGGTTAGCCCTAGACATTGTATGATAGTATGTTTCCGGACCATGGTCCGATGCCGGGCGAGGCCCGAGGAAGGTCTATAGGTATGTTATTCCGGACCAAGGTCCGATGTCGGGGCAAGCCCGAGGAATTTCGTATGATAGTTTATACTTGTTGCTTTGTGTGATACTTGTATGTGCCTGGTAGGGAGGTGAGTGTGGGCGAGGTCCCGTATCTCATCACTAGCTGAGTATGGACGGGGTTCCGTATCTCTTTAGTAGCAGAACAGGGGCGGGGCCCGAGATAGGAGAAAAGTGAGTGTGGGTGGGGCCCGTATCTCACCATCAGCAGGAGTGTCGACGGGGTTCCATGACTCATCAGTAGCAGGACATGGGCGAGGCCCAAGTTAGGCGAGGCCTCAGGACAGGAATGCAGTAGAGTATGTTTGCTTATTGTGCTAGTATGTTTATGTGAATGTATATATATAGGGGCGAGGCCCGGAGACAAGCGGGGCCTAAGAGAGACAGATTTGTATACCGACCGGGGCTCGATGCCAGGCGGGGCCTGATGCCGGGCGGGGCCCGTTGCTGGAGCGAGTCTGATATCGGGCAAGTCCCGATGCAGCGGGCAGGGGCCCAGTATGTGGTTATATGTATGGTATGTGGTAGTATGGGGAACTCACTAAGCTTCGTGCTTACGGTTTTCAGTTTTGGTTTCAGGTACTTCTAGTATCGTAGGGAAGAGCTCGGGATGACTGCAACGCACACACCGTGATGTTTTAGCTGTTGGGTTATGAGCATTCTAACACTCCTAAGTGTACATGCAACCCTAAATACCTTGGATCTATGTTTTCTCTATTATACATACAATTATGAACATCCAAGGTATTATCCTAATCTAGCATACAAAATAATAAATATAACAAGATAGAATACATACCTCTTTGATGTAGAATGTCTTCATGAAGCTTGAGTGCCTAGTGCCCCAAGTGTGACACCTCAAATGGTTCACACAACACCAAATACACTTGGAATAACTTGAGAGAAACTTGAACACTCCTTGAAATCGTCTAGCCCTCACACTCACACATTAGTGCCCGATTTCTTGAGCCATGGGATTCTTTTATATGGTGGCTATTAGGGTTACACCATGTAACTCATAACTTTACCCATTCCTTATGCTCCATGGATTTTAACCTCCATGGAGTATCCATGGGTCACCCCATGGACTTAGTCCAACATAAGGAATCTTGGATCACAAGCCCACATATATAAGAATGAATGATTTACACAATCAACCCATATATTTAATTAGTCTCCTTTTGATCACTTAATTAATTCCAAATTAATTCTTGATCAATACTAATTAAATAACCTTATTAATATATTATAACTTATAATATATTAACCAACCTTAAGTGTTATTTCTCTCATTATAGTCTATCCAAATGCATGATGCCATGCAACCCAAATGGACCATGCCGGGTCGGGTCAAGTCTTACCAATTATAGTTATGGACTTAGACATTCATCCAACAGTCTCCCACTTGGATAAGTCTAAAACTATTATTGCGTATGACTTCAGGAACTGATCAGCAATCGTAGCTCTCAAAAGCTTCTGTCGAACTCTGACCTTGTCGATGAACTCTGACCTTTGTCAATGACTTGTCCATTAGATAAGGGATCATATATTCCTCCATTCTAGATATCATATGGACTGAAACATAGATTATCAATCATTCTCTCTGTCCATTTGTTGTTTCCCGATTTCCGATTCATGATGACTGACTGATTGAACAAATCAAATCAGTCCTGGATTGGCCAAGCACTCACATGTATCATCTTTAAATCATCGAGGGGCCCACAGATATCGCTTTTATCCCGAAGGTAAAAGGAATGGATAAACTTCGACTCATATGGCTTGTTCTACTACTTGTTGAATCATACACAAAGGCACGTTTTATAACATCGAGTTACCAATGCGTTTTCGTGCAATCAATGTATAACCAACTCATAGTAACAACTCATATCTCTAAGTTTGAAGAATATAAGATATTATTGTCTCATGATCACTCGTGATAAAATCCATGAAGTGATTCAAATGAGCGCGGGTTGAATCCAATACTTAGAACTTATGAGCACTCATGAGTGTTGTAGCACCACTTTGTCCACCAACTTGGACCTCTACAAACCAACCCATGACAGTCTTGATTCATATCTACTTCCAACATATGACCGACTGTGGATGGTTTGAATAACTTAATCATTCAGGAAGAGCGACTTAGTTATTCTGGAAGTCAAAACATGCAAAGTGAAACACAAGAATAAATGAATCAAATATGGTATCAAACCCTATGAATATAAATAAACACTTTTATTTATCACCATACTGATTACTCATTATTCATTGTTTCGGTTTTATCAACTTTATACTTGAATTTAAAACAATAGTTGTCCCATGCTCCAAGCATGTACACTATGTTTTCTAAACACTAGTCATGCCATACACCAAGTATGCATACTATGTTTGTCTATGATCTTTACTTTGTAAAATAGATCAATTGAACCTCACTCCAATGATCCTCTTTTCACAGTCCCAAATCCTTACTGCAAATGCAAGAATTCCAAATTCATGCCATTTACTGAAATCTGTTAGATTCTAAACTTATATGCATTGATCCTCTTAATGATTATGCACGAAGTCAGAAAGACTTGACAACAATCATTACAGAGCATTCCAAAGGAGATCAGCTCCTTGGAAACATCCTTCTTTCATTAAGTTTCCTAATCTTACACAGATTTAATAATTTCTAACTTTGAAACATTTCCATATTCCATTTTGACTATCACTTCTGAACAAGAGTTGCCTCCTTACAGATTATGTCAATATGGTCCTTCCAGAATTAACATTATACTTCCAACTGTCCTTGAGCAACCAATCTTTGGTAAACCTTAGATTGTCCTCGACAATTGCTTAATCATTTTAGTCATATCCAATTCTAGACCTTTTCCCTTCATAATGCCCCGGGCATTTGGAAAATTTTAGAAAGGATGAATATAGCACATGTAATCGATCCTATATCTGAAGCATATGGGACACGATTCATGATGTCTCACATAAAGACTAAACCAGTCTTTTGCTATAATATTTCCATTTCAATTTGCCAAGTTCTCAAAATTCAGATTATGAAAAGGGATGCCGTAATCATAATCGAATTTTAGAACGCAAATAATGGACCCATATATAGAATTGAAATGAAGTATAATTTCCTCTCCCTTAATTATAGCAAAACAACTTTTTCAACCCCTGCAACCTCACGAATTGAAACTTTTGTTTTCTATAATTAACATTGCTAACTTGCAACATTTGTCATAATTATCATGCTCCCACTAACATGATGATTATTATCATAACACTTATGCTCCCACTAGCTTTGACATGTACTCAGAAATCAGCTGACTTTCTTACCAAAGTTCAGATTTCTGATACTAGATTGTTTTGATAAAACTTTATCAAAATCATACACCTCTCTTAGATAGCTCACATGTGTGTCTAAACAATTTTAGAACTATGAAAAGGGATGCCGTAATCATAGTCTCAATTGTTTAGACCTTTGCCACTTCTCACAAGTCCATGTTAGTGTGCCGGTAAACCACACACGCTCCACTAACGACTTTGAGAATGCAAATATCACAATTGCTATCTAGCTAAAATCTACTTAGTGAAAGTGTTTCCTCACCATCATTTTCATGAATCGGAGAGAAACCTTATGACACTTAGATTTAATAGTGTATGTGTTCTTATCCATGTGAATTTGTCAAAACCATAATCACAAGACAAGGTTAGTGACAAATCCAAATTTATATTGATTAAACTTGTGCAATCTTAAATTCTTGCCATTTGGCAGCTCAGGTGCCTGCCATTGCTTCCAAGTAGTTGTGCAACCAATTGAGAACTCTCAGAACTCCTATGCAAAGCCAACTTGAATAGGCACAAAAATTTCAAAACGATAGGTTATAAACCTCAAGTCGTGTGCTAGTGAAGGACTTTAGGTTTTATTCTTGATTAAGTCTTGAAACTTTCAAGAGCTTTAAGACTCCCACTGTCCTCTTGACATATAAGACTCCCTTGTGAAATATTCAAGAGATAGTGCGGATTCTTTATCAAGACTAACACTTTACACAATTGGCCTAAGTTGGTCTCTGTTTTATCCAAAACATCACAACTTACCAATTTCAAATGTACAAGAGTAGATAACCTTTTACTCTTACATTTGACTAGTGTTCACAAACCCTCTTTAAGATATGTCACTCAAGTTACAATCTTGGAGTATGACTCTAAGAATTGTTTTGGAACGAAGTATGACTCATCTTTTTGATTTAACCATTTCAACAATTCATGACTCCTCTTCTTAGTCATAAGAATGCACTAAGATGACTTTAGAGGACCAATTGTGATATGGTATCGTAATCATTAAGATGATCATAAACATGATACTAAAGTACTCTCCCATCTTTTCAGATTTGAGAAACTTTTATCTTTCTGCCATACTTTGATTCTTCTTATTCGTTGTGTCTCACATTGAAACTTCTCCAATGCTACAGACTTATACTTAAACTTATAAGTATAATCATATTTACTGAACTTAAGTAAATCATGACGAATAGTCTTCTTGATCTTTTGTGGTGGACTTGACCAGTGCACAAGAATGTGTACTCGATCCCTTAGTCCTTTCCTTATTCACATAAGGAATTAGTCTTAATTTTCCAAGCTGAAAGTTCTCATTCATCATACTATACAACTTGCATGATTCCAAGTTTCGGTCCAATTGAACCTTGGGTGATGAGAATCTTTCCTTATTTGGTAATATTAGACACTACCACAACTGAAAGAATCAAATCCATTTTTCCAATATTGCTATCAATGGAATCTTATAAGCAACAACTTTTCACAAATGCGATTGTAAGGATACTTAAAATAAATAAAATCAAAACCTTTTTCTTTTATTTTAAAACTTTGCGGAAAAACTTATCCTTACAATCCATATGAAAACCTTGTTGTTATCTATTCCTAAGAAATATAAATATCATAACTCTTAAGTAATAGCCCAAAATTCTGATCACCGAACCATGCGATTGAAATCCATATTCGCGATCAGAATCAGCATGTACTTAATAGAGTTAGACAATGGACTTTACCTGAAGTAGAGCCAAACTTATTGACTTTAACATCCTTAGGTAAATTTGGCAGCTTCGTAACCAATGCCCCTTCCTTTGGCAATAGTTACGTATGGACCCTTGATAATGGGACTATCTCAGACTTCGCCTCTCTTTTTACCATTGGGTCAACCGAGTTGACTACGGCCGATCCCTTTCCATTGGGAAGAGAGAGCTTTACTGGATATCCAATGTCATCATTGTCAATGTCCATAGCGTTTTAGGAAGTTGATCTTAACAAATAGATAAGATCATTAAGGGTCTTGTCTTAGTCTGTTTCATAGGATTCCCAAAAGAACTCACTATGTGACTTAGAAAGTAGTTGAGCCACCAACTTTCTCAAGACTTTGACACCCAACTCTCCCGGCTTGTCAATATGTGACTACATCTCCAAGATGTGATCACACCTAGACCTTGCCTTGCCAATAGGGCTTGAGTGACCTTAAACTTTTTAGGAACTTGTGGGTTAGGGAGAATAATTGGAGGAGGTGAAAGAAGTATGATATCCATGGGACATCATCTTCATTTAGGAAAGCTTGTTTCAAGAGATTTGGGAAGATCATAAATGTCTAGACCAGATATCTTTTTGGGAGATATTCAAGATAGTTGATTTAAAGTCCTTAATATGACACCCAATATGAAATATTAAGGCTAGGACCCAACAAACTATTTTATAACTTAGAAGAGGGATGCCGTAATCCAAGCTATAAAATATTTGAAGGTAGGTGAATGACGATTCACCAATTTCCACCATAAAAAACAAAATAATTTATTAGGTTTTAATTGGATTTGAAAGTCCTAGATCTTTGAGATTCATTGAACTGTTCAAAGGCATGTTTCAATCTCGAGTGTGCCCTTCAGGTTTTGTGATTGGGATGCCGAGGATCACAAAACAAGGTGTGAATAACCATGCAAATATACTTGGTACCCTTAATATTTACCCCTTAATCAGTGTGCCGGTTAACCACACACGCTCCACCGATACTATGATAAATATTAAGTTACCCTTTGCCTACCTTGTTAAGTCCAGGTTAGTGTGCCGGTTAACCACACACGCTCCACTAACGACTTAAGCAAAGTGCAAAGTGTAATTTCATGGGTTAGCACCAAATTCATATTTTCCTAAGTAACTAAGATTGGGTATTAATAAGAGTTTAGTTACTTAGTATTTATCATTAATACTTTTAATGAAAGGAGAATTATAGTCCTTGTCCTACCCGTTCGGCTAACGACCCTCCACCAGTCAAGGAAGCGGTGGGTGAGAGTGGACACCCATTAAACTGCCATTTTATAGGCAGTAACCTTATACCCCCCTTATAGACCGGCTTCGTGAATGAGGCCTACTAACGGTAAGACTGAATTTACTCTTATACATATATATAAATATTATTAACTTATAATATTATAAAGTATAAGGGTTAAATTTTAACTTTTAAAATTCTAAGGGCTAACTTGGAATTAAAGTATTCATAAGTGAAAACTTTTCAAATTCCAAAACTTGAGGGCAAGTTTTGAAACTATTCAAAACTAATTAATTCCATAACTTATGAGTTTAAAGTAGTTTTAATTAATTTAAAAAAAAAAAAAAAAAAAAAAAAAAAAAAAAAAACTCTTCAACTTCCATAACTTGAGGACAAGTTATGGAAGACTTTAAACTAATTAATAAAAAAAATAAGTTTTTTTTTTATTGTAACTTATGGAACTAATTTAATGAAGAGACTCTTGAACCTCCATAACTTGAGGACAAGTTATGGAGTCATAAAACCATTTAATTAGAACTAGACTCTTCATTTTGTAACCTTTGCCAACTTTTATGAGTTTTATGATTCTTAAATGTGACTTTTCATATAACTTAAGGACAAGTTACAAAAACACACTTTGGAATCAACTCTTAGATTAAAATGGATTGAAAACAACTATTTCTATTAATCTAAGAACCTCATAAGAACAAGATAATTCAAATCATCAATTTTCAAGAAATTAGCATGAACATACAAACTAATACAAATCTTGAAATTATGACAATTATCTTAGAAATTGGATTAGCATGAACATTACCACATCAAAAACAAGTTTATAAGTCCAAAAACATCTTAGGGTAATGTTCCTAGTCCAATTCCAGCCAAAACAATCGAATATATGCATCCAACTCGATTTTTCAGCTACTTTTGCAAGTATAACAAGAAAACAAGCCTAGGCTCTGATACCACTGTTGGGTTATAAGCATTCTAACACTCCTAAGTGTACATGCAACCCTAAATACCTTGGATCTATGTTTTCTCTATTATACATACAATTATGAACATCCAAGGTATTATCCTAATCTAGCATACAAAATAATAAATATAACAAGATAGAATACATACCTCTTTGATGTAGAATGTCTTCATGAAGCTTGAGTGCCTAGTGCCCCAAGTGTGACACCTCAAATGGTTCATACAACACCAAATACACTTGGAATAACTTGAGAGAAACTTGAACACTCCTTGAAATCGTCTAGCCCTCACACTCACACATTAGTGCCCGATTTCTTGAGCCATGGGATTCTTTTATATGGTGGCTATTAGGGTTACACCATGTAACTCATAACTTTACCCATTCCTTATGCTCCATGGATTTTAACCTCCATGGAGTATCCATGGGTCACCCCATGGACTTAGTCCAACATAAGGAATCTTGGATCACAAGCCCACATATATAAGAATGAATGATTTACACAATCAACCCATATATTTAATTAGTCTCCTTTTGATCACTTAATTAGTTCCAAATTAATTCTTGATCAATACTAATTAAATAACCTTATTAATATATTAGAACTTATAATATATTAACCAACCTTAAGTGTTATTTCTCTCATTATAGTCTATCCAAATGCATGATGCCATGCAACCCAAATGGACCATGCCAGGTCGGGTCAAGTCTTACCAGTTATAGTTATGGACTTAGACATTAATCCAACATTAGCCTGGGATGTTTTACTCTGGTATGATATGTTTAGATATGAACTTTGATTAAATATATTTGAATGAATGGTTTGACAACTATGGTTTTTATTAAGGTTTAAAAATGTAATTTTAGGTTGTGCTTTGTGGGACGTTACAAAGTGGTATCAGAGCCTTGCTTTGAGGGATTCGGGCACACTCTCGGGTGTGTCTGAACTCAAACTGAGGACTTGGTATGAAAATTTTCAAAGAAAATCATTTTTATATACATGCAATCAGCCGAGCTCAAGTAAGTTCTCCCAAATTACCCATACATGTTTGTTTAGTTCTGATATGCTTATGAGAACTTCATGCTAGATTAGGGCTAAGGATCTAGGAGGTTGCCTTATGTGTCTGTTATATGTGTATGAGCTTAGAAACGCATGCTAGTACATATTCATGATATGTGTATAAAATTGCTTGATCATGTTTATGGTTAGATTTTCCGTTGGTCTGAATGCTGCTTTCTTTGTGCTTTGTGAGACTTTGAGTGATGGGAGTTAGCTATTAGGTGAATACGTTAAGTCACATGTGACCAGGGTTGTATAATCTCAGAGTGCTGGATTTGACCCTATTGCGCAGCTCTTGTCTGAGTCTAACCGTTGTAGGGATGAGTCTTTTACTCGAAGGATTATCCGAGCCTCGTTACATGTGATGGTATTCACGTAGTGGCTAATTGGCATTATGAAGAGTCCTTCAGTAGCTAAGGACTGGGTTGGGTTATAGATTTCCCTAGGGTAAGCCTAGGATGAGATTAGTGTTGGGAGCAATAGTAGTAGTGAAAGGGACTTGGTGGAACCGAGGCAATTCTTGAGGAAAGTATGGATATATGTGAAAGGTAGTAGGGGCCCATACTACTGAAAGCAGAGGATCCGTACTCGATTCAAGAAGAGCTGAGATAAAACCAGGGAACTTGTAGTGCGTGTGTGATCCCTCAATAGCGATGAGTATTCTGATGGTTATTATGATATGTTACAGAATGGTGACGTTACGTACTAGACTAGTGGGCAGCTCTGGTGCAGGCGATGGATCAGGATCGGGCTCAGGAGCCAAGCAGCTCGGGGAGCAGATGAGAGAGTTTATTTCAGAAGAGATTACGCACAGTATTCTAGACCAGACTCCTGTGATTTTTGGTTCAGTCAACGAAGGTATTATAGAGATTCTAGATGAGAAGCTGGGAGCTTTACATACTGAGATGATGGCCATGATGGGGGCACGTACCCTGACATTCCGAGAGTTCAGAGCTTGTGGAGCTCCAGACTATCATGGGGCTCGGAACCCCATCGCTAGCAGCAGGTGGTTGGCTGATGTTGCCAATGCTTTCCGTACGAACCGATGTCCCGAGGGGAACAAGGTCCGACTTGCCTCCTGTCTTCTGAAGGACATAGCACGGGATTGGTGGGAGGAGGTTGGACATGCCATTGGGGATGATGTCGCATTGGACGCGATGCCATGGAGTGATTTCTCGGCCAGTTTCAAGGCCGAGTTTGCACCGGTGATTGAGGTGCAGCAGTTAGCACGAGAGTTCCAGGATTTACAGCAGACGACTGAGACTGTAGCGGAGATTACCGCCAAGTTCAGGGAGAGGGCTCTTCTTTTTCCACAGTATGTCACGGACGAGGAGATGAAGAAGGCCCGATATCACGAGATGCTGAGGAGTGATATCAGACAGTTTGTGAGCCGCTCCAGCTGCAAGACGCTGCAGGATATGATCGCTCGAGCCAGAGAAAGAGAGATTGACCTGGATTCAGAGAGGAAGAGGAAGTCGGATGAGATTCAGGTAGCCACAGGTTCAGGCAAGATACCCAAGGGGTCAGACTCGAGATCAAGGGGTATCAGAGCCACAGCCGATGCAGGAACTGTGGCAGGACGCACGAGGGTGCGTGCAGGAGTGGTAGTGGCGGTGATTCTGGCTGCTTCAAGTACGGCCGAACCGGCCATTTTAGCAGAGATTGTACAGCTACCACCACCCAGGGATCAGACCTGATATGCTTTCATTGCAGTCAGCAGGCCACAAGAAAGCCTAGTGTCCGAGTTTGCTTTCAGCAGGACAGGTGATAGCACCTGCCCCTGCGACCTTGAGGATCACCGACGGTCGTCAGGGCCGGGCAGGAGCGCATGCGGCGGGGAGCATGGCATTTCAGTTGATTGTGGAAGAGAGGCGAGCAGCCCCTGATGTAGAAGGTGAGTATATTTCTATTCTCCTATAAACTTTTATTTGTGATTTATTTGTTATAGTACTGCATCGATATTAAGTTATATGCCATTTTCATACCTTGGATTTTAGAATAGTAGTTAGAGGTTGTTCCCTTGTAGATAAGGTTCTCAGGATGCAGTCACTGTAGCAAGTGTGAGTGAGGCTCGGAGGTGTTCTGTTAGTCTTCAGGAGTGGTTCGGGTTTGGTATTGGTTAGTTTTGGAGCACCAGCAGTGCTAAGCGTTGGTTGTCAGCCGATCGACCATTAGATGGAGAGAAGGATTTGTTGGATAAGGTATCGAAGTCCATAACTATTTCTGGTATGTACTTGACCCGGTTGGCATGGTCCATTTGGGTTGCATGGCATCATGGTACTTGGATAGACAAAATGAAAAAAAGGACACTTATGGTTTATTAATATATTATAAGTTCTAATATATTAATAATATTATTTAATTAGTATTGATCAAAAGTTAATTTGGAATTAATTTTGTGATCAAGATTGAGACTAATTAAATATACGGGGTTGATTGTGTAAATCATCCATTCTTATATAGTGGGCTAATGATCCATTGTTTATTGGATTTGGCTAAATCCATAGGGTTCTCCATGGATGCTCCATGAAGGCTAAAACCCATGGATCATGGAGGAAATGAAAAGCCAAGTCAATTAGGGTTTACATGGTGTAACCCTACTTGTGACACGCTATATAAAGACCCCATGAGCTACCAAAATCGGCACTAAGTGAAGAACAAGAGGGCTAGCCGATTTTGAGTGTTTGTGTACTTCTCCTAAAGTTATTACAAGAGTTGTGGTGTTGTGTGAAACACTTGAGGCATGACATTTGGGGTGCTAGGCTCACAAAGTTCTTAAGGAATCCAAGCAACAAGAAAGGTAAGTTCTTCTACTAGCTTTTATGTTAAAAGTTCCCCATGCCATGCTAGTTAGGTTAAGAACCTTGGAAAAATCAAATTTGCATGTATCTTAGTAAAACATAGATCCAAGGTTTCTAGGGTTGCATGTACACTTTAGGAGTGTTAGAATGCTCAAAACCCAACAGAGGTATCAGAGCCTAGGCTTGTTTTCTTGATACTTGATGCAAATTGTTGAAGAAAGTCGAAATTTTTGTATTCAGCTGAGTGAACTCGCCGAGTCCATGGGGGGACTCGACGAGTCCATGCATATATTCATCCTACTCGTCGAGTAGGTTCTTGCACTCGACGAGTAGGAGGCCCTGAGTGCAGTTTTTCGAGTTTTGCTGCTGGAAATGGACTAGAATCATTACCCTAAACTGTTTTGGACTTATAAAACCTGTTTTTGATGTGGTAATGATTATGCTAATCCATTTACAATGGTTATTATCAAAATTTCAAAGTTTTATATGTGTTTATATGATTCTTGAAATTGTTGATATGAATGTTCATACACTTATGAGTTTGGTAGATCATAGGAATTATTTGCAAACTTGTTGTTAGTTTAATTCTTGATCTAAGTGTTTTAATGGAATCCATAATTTGTCCTCAAGTTATGGATTACCAAAAGTCTTTTCTTTTAAAGTCCATTAAAGAACACATAGGTTACATAAAATGAAGAGTCTTCATTTTAATAAACCATTAACTCATAAGTTATGAAGTTGAAAAGTTTTGAATAGTTACAAAACTTGCCCTCAAGTTTTGGAACACGTAAAGTCACTTTAGAAAACTTTAGTTCCAACCCCTAGAATTTTAAAAAGTTAAAATTCAACCCTTATACTTATAGTATTATAAGTTAATAATATATATATATATATATATATATATATATATATATATATATATATATATATATATATATATATATATGTATATATATATATATGTATGTATAAGATCAAGTCGTTTTTACCGTTAGTAAGCCTCATTCACGAAGTCGGTCTATAAGGGGGTATAAGGTTGTTGCCTATAAAATGGCAGCTTAATGGGTGTCCACTCTCACCCACCGCTTCCTTGACTGGTGGAGGGTCGTTAGCCGAACGGGTAGGACAATGACTTTAAATTCTCATTAAAAGTATAATGATTATTATAAAGTAACTAAATGTTTTATAAATTCCCAATCTTAGTTACTTTAGGAAAATGTGAATTTGGTGCTAACCCGTGAAATTACACTTTGCACCTTGCTTAAGTCGTTAGTGGAGCGTGTGTGGTTAACCGGCACACTAACTTGGATTTAACAAGGTTGGCAAAGGGTGGCTTAAGATTTATCATAGATCGGTGGAGCGCGTGTGGTTAACCGGCCCATCGATTATGTGATAAACATTAAGAGTACCAAGTAATTTGCATGGTTATTCACACCTTGTTTTGTGATCCTCAGCATCCTAGTCACAAAACTTGAAGGGCACAATCGAGATTGAAACATGCCATTGAAAAGCTCAATGAATCTCAAAAGAATCTAGGAGTTTCAAAAACCAATTAAAACCTAATAATTCATTTCGTTTTCATGGTGGAAATTGGTGAATCGTCATTCACCTACCCTCAAATATTTTATAGCTTGGATTACGGCATCCCTCTTCCAAGTTATAAAATGTTGTGTTGGGTCCTAGCCTTAATATTACCTTTGGGTGTCTTATTAAGGACTATCTTTATATCTAATTTAAACTTGTCTTTCTTCCTTTTCAGATGTCTTCCAACAATGTTGCTTCTGGCTCAAACCCTACCGGCTCCTTCTCTCTCATGAACCTTTGTGGGAGAGCCATCTTTGATGGGACTAATTTCAATGATTAGATTATGAACATAAGGATGGTCACTGGCTATAAGGAAAAGGAATATGTCCTCGACAAGGAGCTAAAGGAACTTGATGACTCTTCTGCTACTCCCGAGGAGATCGCTGACTTCAGGACTCATGAGAGAGATGCCACTAAAGTGGCATGTATCATGTTGTCCACGATGACAGCCGAGCTCCAAAAGTCCTATGAGGACTTTTATCCTTTTGAGATGCACCAGGATCTGATGGCAAGATACCATCAGAGTGCTCGTCAAGAGCGATATGAAATAATATCCTCCATGATAACAACCCGAATGAAAGATGGTGAACCCATCACGGGCCACATGCAGAAAATGCAAAGGTTGGTGGACCGTCTGATGAAGTTGAATGTGAACTTCCCCGAGGAGTTGGCAATTGATATCATAGTGCACTCCTTACCTTCTTATTATGATCAATTCCGAATGACCTATCATATGAACAAGGAGGAGGTCACACTCAGCAAACTTCAAGGACTTTTGAAGACCGTCGAAAGTGGTCTTAAAGGTAAATCGGTTGTTACTACTTCTACTACTACCACCGCCCCTGTTCTGGCTATCGGGCAAGGTAAAGGGAAGAAGAGGAAGAGCCCTTCGAAGGGTACGAAGGGAAAGTCTCTTGATGGCTCCTCTTCAAGTAGAACCAAAAGTGGTTCTGTCACTCCTTCTGCCAACCCTAAAGAGGCTGAATGCTTCTATTGCCATGAAAAGGCGCACTGGAAGCGAAACTGCCCAAAGTACTTGCAAGATGTTAAGGATGGGAAAGTAAAACCCAACCATGCAGGTATTTACACTATATTGTCTAATAACTCACCCTATTCTAATTCTTGGGTCCTTGATACAGGTTGTGGTATTCACATATGTTCTGATTTGCAGGGACTAAGAAGAAGTGAGAATGTGGAACATGGGAAGATAAACTTGATCATGGGAAATAGGAAAGTTACACCTGTCACCAAGATTGGAGTTTATTCTTTGTTGCTAAGTAGTGGGTTAACATTAGATTTGAATAAATGTTGTTACTCATCTGAAATGGCGAGAAATATTATTTCCTTTCACAGTTTGTACAAACAAGGATTTACTTTTTCATTTGATAACGAATGTGGTGGTATTAATGCTTTCTATAATAATGTTCTTTATTTTAAAGCATTACTTTGTGATGGTGTATATGAAACTGTGTCGGTTGTAGATAATCTAGGAAATAATGTGTTGTGTATCGATTCTTCCACTAGCTTGGATAAAGCATCATTATGGCATTGTCGTCTTGGACATGTGAGCAAGAAACGCATAGGCCAACTCCAAAAGGATGGAGTCTTGGAGTCATTTGACCTAAAGTCAGATGATAGTTGTGAATCTTGTTTACTTGGAAAAATGACAAAGTCACCCTTCACTGGTACTTGTGCTAGCGGTGAAGGTTTGTTGGATCTTGTACACACAGATGTGTGTGGACCCTTCAGAACCGCCACAAGGGATGCTAACCGCTTCTATGTGACTTTTACTGATGATTACAGTAGATATGGTTATGTCTACTTAATCAAGCATAAGTCAGAAACTTTTGAAAAGTTCAAAGAGTTTAAACAGGAAGTGGAGAATCAACTGGGCAGGAACATTAAGATGCTTCGATCCGATCGAGGTGGTGAGTATCTTAGTAAAGAGTTCCTTAACTATCTTAAGGAATGTAGGATTGTCTCATAATTGACACCTCCCAGAACACCACAGCTTAATGGTGTGGCTGAGAGGTGTAATCAAACCTTGTTGGACATGGTTCGTTCCATGATGAGTCGAGCTTTGCTACCAATCTCATTCTGGGGGTATGCCTTAGAGACTGCCGCCCATATCCTTAATCTAGTCCCTACCAAAAAGGTTGCCAAAACACCTCACGAGATGTGGACTGGGAAAGTTCCCAATTTGGACCACATCAAGATTTGGGGTTGCGAGACTTTCGTGAGGCGCGAGACTCACGATAAGCTCGAACCTCGGAGTGAGCGATGTATTTTCATCGGCTACCCACAGAATTCCTTTGGTTACCTCTTCTATAGACCCAGTGATAATATGGTCTTTGTGGCAAGGAGAGGAGTCTTTCGCGAGAGAGAGTTCATAAGCCAAGGAGACAGTGGGAGGCAAATTGACCTTGAAGAAATTCAAGAGTCAAGTGGTGAAGGAACCTCAAACCCTAGCAATCAACCTGAGGAGGAAACTCCTGTTGATCCAACTGACGAGTCTGTACCTCTGAGGTGTTCCACTAGAGTTAGGAATGCACCTGAGCATTAATATGGTTTCCAGGGTTCGGGAGATCCTGCATGATGAGGTTGCTGCTATGTTCCGGGCTGAGTTGCCGGAGATGTTTGGGTCGATCAAGACTGCGATGGTTGAGTACTTTGATGAGCGTTATGCAGCTCTTGCGGAGACGGCTGTCGCGGCAGCTACAACGGCTGTAGCAGCGGCAGGGGGAGGAACCGGTCGAGGTTTTCAGTATCGGGACTTCGATAATACGAAGCCCCCTACCTTTGATGGAGTTCAGGATCCTATCATTGCTATGAGGTGGTTGTCAGATGTGGAGGGTTGTTTCTTCACGTGTTCATGCCCTGCGGATCAGAGGGTGAGGTGTGCTCTGAACCTTTTGAGGCTCGGGGCGAAGGATTAGTGGAGGTTGACTACGGGATCTTATTCTGATGCGCAGCGGGCTACGGTTACTTGGGATCAGTTCCGGGAGATGTTCAGTACTCCTTATGTTCTACAGGTTGAGAGAGAGAGGTTGGATCAGGAGTTCCTGGAGCAGAAGCAGGATTCAGAGTCGGTGACGGAGATCACCAGGATGTTTACTGAGAGGGCGATGTTTTTCCCGGAGTTTGCTTCGGACCAGGCTCAGATGTCCCGATATCTGAGCATGCTCAAGAGGGATATCCGGCAGTTTGTGTCCACGCAGAGGTGTAGTACCTTGTTGGAGTTGCAGGAGGTGCTAGGCGGCGCGAGTTAGAGATTGAGCTCCAGTTGAGAGAGCAGAGGCAGTCCCCGATGCAGTCGCAGCCTGCACCGAAGCGGATGAGGCCCGCTGATTATCGACAGGG
Organism: Lactuca virosa; assembly: GCF_052849685.1. Taxonomy (NCBI): domain Eukaryota; kingdom Viridiplantae; phylum Streptophyta; class Magnoliopsida; order Asterales; family Asteraceae; genus Lactuca; species Lactuca virosa. Next base: position 458,925,000 of record NC_136430.1, read on the forward strand.
AGGTCAGAGGAGTCGCACTTGCGGGAAGTGCGGCAAGGTGCACAAGGGAAGTTGTCGTTCTTCTTCGGGGTGCCACAAGTGTGGCAAGGAGTGCCACATAGCCAGAGATTGCAGGCAGTCGACTCCAGCTGCAGGAGTCCGGCTTTGTTATCATTGTGATCAGGTGGGCCATATGAAGGCCCAGTGTCCTCTGCTGGCTGTCAGGTCAGTGCAGGCCCCAGTGCCAGCCACTTTGAGACTTACTGACGGGAGTCAGGGTCGAGCAGAGCCTCCGAAGGCTCCAGGGCATGCTTATCAGCTTGTGACCGAGGAGATCAGGTCAGCGCCAGAGGTGTCAGCCGGTATGTTTTTCTGCTTTATCTCGTTTATGTTATGATTACGTGTTTTTGCTTCTTGAATGAGATATAAAGTGTTGTATGTGTTAGAGAAGAGTTAGTATTGAGAGTTTTTAGAGAGATAGTATCCGGTGTGGAATTCGTGAGAAAGGAAGGTCATGATTCGGGGAATTGGAAACTTTCAGCAGGAACTTAGGTTCCTTGAAGTTCGGTGTATTAGTGGGGTTCGATTGAGCAGCATGTCGGCCTCGCCGCCTGTGTATAATAGCTAGTGCTCTAAGTGGGGGAGAATTGGAAATTCTCGGATGAGTTGCTGGGTGTAGAGTGTTACCTGTCGCGGTTTGAATGTTGATCATTGGAGTGGTGCAATGAGGCGGTTCAGTTGTAGTAAGGGCTTGGCATGTATCATGGATCTTGGAGCAAGTAGGGAGGATGCTGCTATGTGATAGCAGCTGGTGGGGTTGTCCCCAAATGGTGGAAATGCTGAGTAAATGCGGCAGGCTATGTATGGATTGCTGGTTATGCGATCAGTCTCTAGGTATGTATGCATGTTACGAGATAGCGGTGTGCGCCGCTAAGGGGTGATGTATAGTGAGGTGCTGACGTTGTGACAATGATTGGATGATATGTAGACATGATTTTAGTCTCCTTGGAAGAGGAGAGGGATAGTAATTCCAGATTGGAGATTTGGACAGAGGAGAGTGAGATGGCAAGTTGACAGACTCGGGAGAAGTCTGGACCGATGCTGAGGGCTGTGTGAGGATATTCCAGTCGAATGTCGAGGACCTAGAGATCACGATAAGGAGATGTGAGTGGGCTACACTCAGATGTGTCGAATCGAGGGGTTTGAGGGTGACGCAAGGACAAGGTCCTTGGTTCCGAGTATGGTTGTAGGTTTGAGTTATGTATGTGGAGGTATTCCAATCTAGGGTATTCCATCATGAGGATGACCAGACCCTACGATTGATTGGACCTGGTGTGTTTGGTATTCCAACCTGAGGGTTGATTGGGCCAAACATACATGAGGATGCGAGGGTATACCATCCTTGGAATGACTGGACCCGTTATAGGCATGCCTGGTATTCCAACCCGAGGCTGATTGGGCCAGGTACGAGTGGTTGCGCGATATGGTTGGTTGATGGGTTATGGGAGCTGAATGATGCAGTATCCTGTCAGTGCGTAAGGGATAGAATCGGAAAAGGGAACATGGTTCGTTCCAGGTTGCAAGTTATCAGGGTTATCGCCAATCTTGGGCGAAGGAAGATGGATTAGTGTCTTAGCAGAGCTCAGTGGGTGTTTGTAGAATCTAGCGTTTCCAGGGCGCGGAAGTGTGCCCCTGATATGAAGGGTTAGTATTATCGGGTGATTCGTGATTGATAGGTGGTGCTTTTGAGTTGAAAGGCCAATGGTCGGCTTGGAGTAGTGGCAAGGATGCCACGCGAGAATAAGCCATTTTAAGAGAGATGCATAAGTAGGGTTTGTAAGAACCTGAGTTGATTGATAAGTTGGAGTCTGCAGTGCAAGGGGTTTTGTTTTGAAGCGTATGCTGCAGTAGGCTTCGAGGACGAAGCCTAATTTAAGTGGGGGAGAGTTGTAACATCCCAAAATTTCAGAAGTTCAATGAAGGGCCAAAAGTGTAAATAAAAGAAGGGACTCGACGAGTAGGTCTGCTTACTCGCCGAGTCGGAGCGGGATTCTGTCGCGATTTAAGTGGCCAACTCGCCGAGTCGGCGGCTTGGACTCGACGAGTTGGTGCTGTAGAGAGAAAACCCTAATCCCGGGGGTTGTGCCCTATATAAAGAACTTTATAACCCACCCTTAGCCTCTTTACTACCCTTTTGAGATCCAGAAACCCTAAAATCGAGTGAGCCTCCATTAATAGAGAGAATAGAGCTTTGGAGGAGGAAATCTTGGAAAGGGGCTTGAAGATCAAGAGGCTTGCTGCAAAGGAGTGGTGTAGATCCGGAATCTACTTCAGTTGAAGCTTATATTGGAGGTAATAATCTGTTGCTTGGGCTCTTTTGCATCTAGATCTTTTATCATTTGAGATTTGGGGGATTTTTGGTATGATTGAGAGCTATTTCGAGTTAGAGGCTTAGATCTGAGGTTGCTACCTCAGATCTAGGCTTGTGATGGTCCAAAATGTCGTAAAGCTCCTGTCTAAGAGTTGTTGGTGAAGCCCCCTAATCCTTAACCCTATCCCTAGAGTGTTTTGGGCCTATATCTCCTTGGTTTCACGTAAAGTTTGCCACTTTATGTGAGGGTTAGACTGTAGAAGAATGGATCTATGGATTGGAGCCCCTGCATGGTTCGAAAAGGCATTGTATGGATTGAGAACTGGAGAGACTCGGCGAGTCACATGGGTGTACTCGACGAGTTGTATGAACATGTGCATGGACTCGGCGAGTTGGAAGAACAACTCGGAGAGTCTGTTGAAGATTGCCTTGGACTCGGCGAGTCTGGTCGCAGAACCCCAATCTCTTCTGGTTAAACCTCGAAGCACTGAGTCAGGAGGTGACTCGGTGAGTTGAGCAGGATGGGACTCGGAGATCGTTGGACTCGACGAGTCTTGAGGTGACTCGGCGAGTTGAGTCGTGTTCTAAGAGTTTTCAGAGTATAAGGACTCGACGAGTCAACGGGTTGACTCGGCGAGTAGAGTCAGTCATGAAGTTTGACTTTGGCCTGGACTTTGACTTTGACCTTCATGGGTGTTATGGTAATCGGTTATTTATGGCAATGGTCCATTGATGACAATAGGTGTTGGGGTTTGGAGCAGTGCTTCGGGAGTCTGCTTTCGTGGTTCAGTTTTTCGTTTCAGGTGAGTTATCCTCACTGTACTCAAGGGTCTAAGGCACCAAGGCCGGCCCTTTTAATTGTTGTTTTGAGCTTGTTATGTTTTGTGGTGATATGCTTGCTAGTATCCTGGTAGATAGGATAATGATAGGAGGATATGCTTTGTTAGCTTAGTATCCTGGAGGATAGGATAGCTAAGTGATGGCTAGTTCTGTTGGATCAGCACCCTGGTAGTTGGGTAGTGGTTATGAGTATAGACCTGTAGTTGGTCTTGCCTTATGTACGCTGGTAAGAGGTTACCCGTGGTATATGCATGTTGAGCCGTAGCAGAGGGTATTCCATCCCGGTAGGATGATAGGGCCCTAGTATGTTGATTTCGTAGAATGTTATGTGGTTGCTTGTTATGTATACATGTTGCTAGTATAGGGGCATTCCAACCCGATGGTTGTGGGCCAGGAGTATTCCATCCAGGTAGGATGATTGGACTCATAGTAGGTTAGCATTCCAACCTGATGGTTGAGGGGCCTGGGGTATTCCATCTTGCGAGATGATTGGACCCATGGTAGTTGTTATTGTATGATAGGAGGTGGGGCATTCCAACCCGATGGTCGTGGGCCAGGAGTATTCCATCCAGGTAGGATGATTGGACTCATAGTAGATTGGCATTCCAACCCGATGGTTGAGGGGCCTGGGGTATTCCATCTTGCGAGATGATTGGACCCATAGTAGCTGTAGTAGTATGTATAGGTGTATGGGCATTCGAACCCGATGGTTGTGGGCCGAGAGTATTCCATCCCGGTAGGATGATTGGGCTCGTAGTATGTTGGCATTCCAACCCGAAGGTTGAGGGCCAGGGGTATTCCAACCGGAAGGTTGATTGGACCCATAACATGTTGTTCCTTGTTGTATGCGTATGTTTATGTGTGTATGGGTACTTTGGGGGAAACTCACTAAGCTTTCGGGCTTACAGTTGCAGTTTATTGTTTCAGGTACTTCAGGAGATCGTGGCAAGGCGAAGGCGTGATTGTACCGCTCCACATGTTTTATGATTTATGTGATATGGTTCTGGGGGATACTCTGATGTCGAAACTATTTTGAAAACAAGATGTATGAACTTAATGGTTTTTGAATGAAATAAAATGTTTAAATTGGCTTGAATTTTATGGGTGTTACAGAGATACAATCCATGTACGACAATCAAGTTTGGAAATTGGTTGACAATGTACCAAGTCGTAAGACAGTCGGGTGCAAATGGATCTTCAAGAAGAAGACCGACATGGATGGGAATGTACACACTTATAAGGCGCGACTGGTTGCAAAGGGTTTTTCTCAAACTCCGGGAGTTGACTATGATGAGACCTTTTCACCAGTAGCGAAGATTAAGTCTATTAAGGTTATGCTAGCCATTGCTGCATTTCATGATTATGAAATATGGAAAATAGTTGTCAAAACCGCTTTCCTAAATGGAAAGTTGGATGAAGATGTTTACATGAGTCAGCCAGAGGGTTTTGTCAGTACAGAGTACCCTAATAGAGTGTGTAAGCTTGAAAAATCCATCTATGGATTGAAACAAGCACCTCGCAGATAGAATCTTCGTTTCGATGAGAAAGTCAAAGAGTTTGGCTTTTCGAGGAGCGAAGATGAGTCATGTATATATGTCAAGGCTAGTGGGAGTATAGTTAGCTTTTTGGTATTGTATGTGGATGACATACTACTCATAGGAAATGACATCCCAACTATGCAGGAAGTAAAGTCCTGGCTTGGGAAGTGTTTCGCTATGAAGGACCTTGGAGAAGCTGCCTATATCCTATGGATAAGTATTTTGAGAGACAGGAGTAAGAGACTAATTGGACTTAGTCAAAGTACCTACTTGGATAAGGTGTTGAATAGGTTCAGCATGCATGATTCCAAGAAAGGAGAGTTACCGATCCAGAGTAACGCCAGACTGAGTAAGACACAAAGCCCTAGTACTGAGGCTGAGATAGCTGAGATGAGTCGAGTACCGTATGCTTCCTCTGTAGGCTCGATCATGTATGCTATGACTTGTACTAGTCCTGATGTGGCCTTTGCTTTGAGCATGGTCAGAAGATATAAGGGGAATCCTGGCAAGGCTCACTGGATTGCGGTAAAGAACATTCTCAAGTACCTGCAGATAACTAAGGACTGGGTCCTTACCCTAAGTGGGAGTGATGACTTGAGAGTAGTAGGGTATAGTGATGCTAGCTTCCAGACTGATAGGGATAATTTCTGCTCTCAGTCAGGCCGGGTCTTTACCTTAAACGGAGGAGCAATTACTTGGAAACGTTCCAAGCAGGAGACAGTGGCTGATTCAACTTGCGAATCAGAGTATATAGCAGCAAGCGAGGCAGCAAAGGAGGCGATATGGCTGAAGAACTTCGTTGGAGACCTTGGAGTAGTACCAACTATAAAGGAGCCTATGGAGATTTTATGTGATAGTGAAAGTGCAGTTGCCTTAGCCAAGGAACCAAGGGATCACGAGAGATCCAAACACATCGACAGAAAATACCAATTCATTAGACATTGAATAGAAGAAGGTCTCCTCGTGGAAAAGAGGGTATCATCGGATGAGAACCCAGCAGATCCCTTCACGAAGGGACTGAGTTGGGTTAAGCATCTTCAGCATGTGAGGCGTATCGGGCTAAAGGATGATATTAGTTTTAGAAATTAGATAGCTTTTGAAATTTGTAAAGTGTAATTGACATTTGATGATAAATAAAAGTTGTTGTTTATTTATATGTAAAGTGTTACTATCTTCTGTCAATCGTTTACTATCATTTCAATTTTTGCATGTTTTGACTTCCAGAATAATTATGTTATGGTATATCATATTATTCAAACCATCCACAGTCAATCATACTTTGGAAGTAGGTAATGAGGCAAGACTGTCATGAAGGGTCTGTAGTTTGTCTGGGACAAAGGGGCTGCAGTGTTCATGAGTATTCCTTGAATAGAGATTCGAGTATTGGATTCAACCCACGCTCACTTATATCACTTCATAGAATTTATCTCGAGTGATCGTGAGACGGTAATATCATATAAGTCTTCAAACCTAGAGATATGAGTTGTTGACTATGAGTTGGTCATACATTGATTGTACGAAAACGCATTGGTAACTCGATGTTATAAAACGTGCCTTTGTGTATGATTCAACAAGTAGTAGAACAAGCATATACGTCGAAGTTTATTTGTTCCTTTTAGTCCTTGGAGGATTAGAAGCGATATCTGGGCCCCTCGATGATTTTGTTTTGACCTATGTACCGGGCCCGGTCAGAACTAAATTGATGTGTTAAATTAAGTTCTACGTCAAAAAAATCAGAAATCGGGAAACAAACAGTTGGACATTAAGTACGACATTGTTCCATGTATTTGTCTGGCTGATATCTTGAGAGCAGAGGATTATATGATCACTTATCTTAAATGGCACGTCATCTTAGTTCCACGAGACTTTGAAAGAGCTACGATTGTTGATCGGTCCCTGAAGTCATACTTGCAGTTATAATTATTAGACTTATCCAAGTTGTCTAAGTCCATAACTATTTCTGGTATGTTCTTGACCCGGTTGGCATGGTCCATTTGGGTTGCATGGCATCATGACACTTGGATAGACAAAATGAAAAAAAGGACACTTATGGTTTATTAATATATTATAAGTTCTAATATATTAATAATATTATTTAATTAGTATTGATCAAGAATTAATTTGGAATTAATTTTGTGATCAAGATTGAGACTAATTAAATATATGGGGTTGATTGTGTAAATCATCTATTCTTATATAGTGGGCTAATGATCCATGGTTTATTGGATTGGGCTAAATTCATAGGGTGCTCCATGGATGCTCCATGGAGGCTAAAACCCATGGATCATGGAGGAAATGAAAAGCCATCTCAATTAGGGTTTACATGGTGTAACACTACTTGTGACACACTATATAAAGACCCCATGAGCTACCAAAATCGGAACTAAGTGAAGAACAAGAGGGCTAGCCGATTTTGAGTGTTTGTGTACTTCTCTCAAAGTTATTCCAAGAGTTGTGGTGTTGTGTGAAACACTTGGGGCATCGCATTTGGGGTGCTAGGCTCACAAAGTTCTTAAGGAATCCAAGCAACAAGAAAGGTAAGTTCTTCTACTAGCTTTTATGTTTCAAGTTCCCCATGCAATGCTAGTTAGGTTAAGAACCTTGGAAAAATCAAATTTGCATGTATCTTAGTAAAACATAGATCCAAGGTTTCCAGGGTTGCATGTACACTTTAGGAGTGTTAGAATGCTCAAAACCCAACAGGATTGGGATTCCTTTCCAAGTGGTGAGCTGTAAGTAGTTAGTCGAATCGAAGTGGGGGAGAAACCCCCATATAGTCAGGAACAGAAGTAAGTGTGAAGCTGGGATGAGTTTGCAACTTTGTTAAGAAGGAGAGCAGCCTAAGTGGCTGTTGGATGGAGGAGCGAGTGAGTTGGGAGTTTGGGAAACTTCCCAACGTTGAGTCCGTATATTCGCGGTAGTTGATATGTTGGGAACCAGGTTGGAGATTTTCTTGGCAGGACGCGAGTTTAGTTAGGATGTAATACCGCGGGATTGCCGTAGCATTCCCCACTAGATAGTTGTGCAGAAAGTGTTGTAAGACTGCAGGTAAGCCGTAGAACTCATTAGCAGCCTAATCAGTGGAGTGTGGGCGAGGGCCCGTATCTCCTAGTTATTGGAGGATGGGTGAGGCCCGTACCTACTAGTTAGCATGATAAAGATTGAGAAAGGATAGTTCATTGAGTTTCAGGATGGAGTTGGTCCTGCATAGCCCTAGATAAGTGAGACCTGTGGGAGGGACCACTCTGAGATATAGTTTGGGTGAGACCCGTGGGCGAGGCCCGTGAGATTATAGCAGCACACGTGGGACCTGGTAGACACCTTAGGGTCAAGATAGGGGATCGAGGATCCCAGGACTTATGGAGCCAGAGTGGTAAAGTAGATAGAGCAGTTTTAGATAGCCGGAGTTTCTCCGGAAGTCGCTAGGAGCGACTGAGAGGTTGAGTTTGGGTTTAGAAACCGGTGGGAGTCTGGTAACTCAGATAACGACAGATTAGTTGGGACCAGGGTGGCCTCAATTCATCCAGAAAGCGGACAGGGGATATCAGGATCTTCGGGCAAGGGTAGGAGCGATGTACTCAAGGTTTATGGTGATTGGATGGTTCTCAAGAGGATACCATCGAGGAATAGCATTTCGCCCAGGAATACCGGATAGATAGCCAATAGAAGCGGTCCTTCGAGGACCGGACCGAGTAATCAAAATCTACATTGTATAGGAACACCATGAGAGGTTGCGGGATGATTGGCCGTAGCGGACTTCGAGGACGAAGTCTAGTTTAAGTGGGGGAGAGTTGTAACACCCAGTTTTGGAAGTATTCGATTTTGGTCTCAAAAGCCAAGGGTAGGGGCGATTCGAACTTCAATGTGTCTCGGGTTTATTCGGAAGGATGAAAGGCTTGTGTATGGAGCTAGAAGCGTAGGGCTTCTCGCCACCTTTCCGTGGATATAAAGTTCATTGGAAACGGACTTAGAACGAAGAAGATATAATACTTTGAAGTTATTGTCAATTTTAGCCCCTAATGGAGTTTTGTGACAAGGCAGCCCATGCATGCAAGGAATGCATGCATAAGTTTAGCTGGGTACGCCCATCGTAAGTTGGGTTACGCTCAACGTATAAGGATAAATGGTCGTGGGTGCAGAGAGGCGTGCGCCCAGCGTACGAGAGGTACGCCCCGCGTACGCTCAGGGTTCCTAAACCCTAATTTTTAGGGTATGCCACTATATAAAGAACATAATGCTTCAAGGGTCAGCCTCCCTCTCATCCTTAGACAGTTTTCACGAAACCCTAATATTCTTTGAGTGTTCTTGGAGCTTGGAAGGCTTTGTGAGAGCATTTTGGGTTTTGGATCCACCCTTCAAGGAAGCAAAGGTCAAGACAAGGTGTTAGTGCACAAGAGAAGGTTCATATCTGGGATTGTTGCTTTACTTCAGACCCTTTCAAGGTATAAAGTCTGGAGCTTGATGATTAATCTATTTGATCTCTCTTAGGATGAGTTTATGGACTATTTTGGTCCCAAGAATGGATCTTTATGACTCAAGCACGTTTTTAGGACCAGGGTTGCCACCCTTAGTATCATGTGAGTCCCATAAGCAGTAAAGTTTCAATATTTAGGGCTCATTTGTGGCCATGTTTGTGTTAAGACCATTTCCATGGAAGTTAGTTATCATATTTCAAGTTTGGGCTCTATTGGTGGGTTGCAAGCCACCAAGTGAGGAACTTTATGGTTCAAGACGTTGAAAAGGACTTGGATCTGTGTTTGTAGCTTCTGGGGTAGAGTATTAAGAACTTAATGGGAAGGTGACTTAACAGGGGACTACGCTGAGCGTACATGCAGGTACGCCCAGCGTACACACCATTTAGACTGTACGCTTAGCGTACATAGGAGCACGCCCAGCGTACTCATCAGATATGGGTTTGGGCCTCGGTTTGGGCCATGCAGTGGATTTTTGGTCTTCAGGCCTTAGTGGGCCATCAAAAGTCAGACCATTTTGGGCCAAGTATATGTTTGGGCTTAAGGCCCATTAGAGGTATTGGGCCCAATTTAGCAAATTGGGCCATTAGTGAGCCACTAGCGGGCATGGGAAGCCTACCTAGTGTTGGCCCTTTTATGTTATGGTTTTGGGCTTAGATATGGACCAAGTTGGACTAGGGGGTAAAATGGTCATTTTACCCTAATTAAGGTTATTGTTTTGGACTAAGTGATATTTCAGTATTAGTAGCTCGGGGAGCCGAAGGAGCAGCAATTCGGGGAATTGCCAGTTAGCAGCCAGAGGAGTATCAGCAGGTCTTCAACAGTGCGAGGTGAGTCTCTTCACTGTGTGCATGGGTCTACGACCACAATGCCGGCCCATTTACTTTTTGTATGGTAGGAAGACTCGGGGGTTAGCCCTAAACATTGTATGAAAGTATGTTTCCGGACCACGATCCGATGTCGGGCGAGGCCCGAGGAAGTTCTAAGGTATGTTATTTCGGACCAAGGTCCGATGCCGGGGCAAGCCCGAGGAATGTCGTATGATAGTTTATACTTGTTGCTTTGTGTGATACTTGTATGTGCTTGGTAGAGAGGTGAGTGTGGGCGAGGTCCCGTATCTCATCACTAGATGAGTATAGACCGGGTTTCGTATCTCTTTAGTAGCAGAATAGGGGCGGGGCCCGGGATAGGAGAGAAGTGAGTGTAGGTGAGGCCCATATCTCACCATCAGCGGGAGTGTGGACGAGGTTCCATGACTCATCAGTAGCAGGACATGGGCGAGGCCTTAGGACAGGAATGCAGTAGAGTATGTTTGTTTATTGTGCTAGTATGTTTATGTGATTGTATATGTATAGGGGCGGGGCCCAGAGACAGGCAGGGCCTAAGGGAGACAGATCTGTATACCGAGCGGGGCTCGATGCCAGGCGGGGCCTGATGCCGGGCGGGGCCCGATGCTGGAGCGAGTCTGATATTGGGCAAGTCCCGATGCAGCGAGCAGGGGCCCAGTATGTGGTTAGATGTATGGTATGTGGTAGTATGGGGAACTCACTAAGCTTCGTGCTTACGATTTTCAGTTTTGGTTTCAGGTACTTCGAGTATCAGAGGGAAGAGCTCGGGATGACTGCAACGCACACACCATGATGTTTTAGCCTGGGATGTTTTACTCTGATATGATATGTTTAGACATGATACTTTGATTAAATATATTTGAATGAATGGTTTGACAATTATAGTTTTTATTATGGTTTAAAAATGAAATTTTTGGTTGTACTTTGTGGGACGTTACAACGACCTTATCAAACGACGAAGAACAAAATCTCAACTTACCCAACCAATTCAATGACCTACTTGCGCTATAGTAATTCCCATGTGAACCTACATCTAACCACATTTATAGCAACCCGAACCCATAAATCGACAAACTCCATCGCGTTGCTTTCCGCACGTGCTGCACCGATCTCGACCTTGTTGTCCTCTCACTTGCTGATCAAAAGTCTTGGGTCTCTTCGCAGGAACCCCCAACTGTATGCACCTGCTTTGGTATCCTCTTCCCGAGGTGCTCCAAATCAATCTCCCGCTCCCAGGCTCTAGCTATCATGTCCTCTAAAATCCGACAAGCTGAAAAGCTGACAAACTCCCTTATATCATCTCACAACATATCATGGTACTTTGTCTTCTTCATCTCCTCGTCTGTGGCATACTGCAAAACCAAAAGAGCCCTCTCCCTAAACTTGGCAGTGATCTTTGCCACAGTCTCAGTCATCTGGCGAAGGTCCTGAAATTCCCTCTCCAACTGCTTCACCTCAATAACTAGTGCAAACTCTACCCTAAACTGGGTCACAAACTCATCCTAAGTTATTTTCTCAATGGCATCGTCTCCCAAAGCGAAGTCCACCTCCTCCCACCAATCTCAGGCTTCGTCTTTCAGAAAACAAGAAGCAATCTGACCTTCGACCCCTCGTGGGTAGAAGCTTATCCGGAAAGCATTCACCATGTCCGCTAATCACTTCTTACTAGCAATGGGGTCCTTCTCCTCAAAGAACTCTGGAGCTCCACAAGCGCGAAACCCACGGAAGGAAAGAGTGTGAGCCCCCACAATAGCCAAAATATATGTGCATAACGTGCCTAGGCGCTCATCCAAAATCTCCATAATCCATTCCTTGACCAAACCAAAGATCACATAAGTCTGCTCCAAAATGTTGCGGGCGATTTCCGATGAGATGAAGTCCCGCGTCTGCTCATCCATCGGTTCAATGCGAGCACCTGATCCTGAGCTGTGACATCCCCAAATTCACGTTCATTTTAAAAATTTTATTTATTATTATTTAAAATCAGAGTATCCATTTTGAAAAGTAGTATTGCGGAATTTGTTCCCAAAAAAACATGATAATAATATTATCAAAGCATTTCCGAAGAAATGTATTTTATTTATATTAAAACATTGGGATGTCATTGTCAATACAGAAACATAAGCATAAACAGACCTTACATTCATTTAAACTAATGATTTACATCTCCGTTAATCTCTCAGTGTAATGTAGCTTCGTATAGATACATGTGATACAAATAAACTGAGTGGGTCAGGTTGGGAAACCTGGTGAGTACATAGGGATTTCAATACCACAATGTTATATCATATATATATTTTTGAACTCACAATATATACAATTTCACCTCATATAAGCAAATTTACCCCACCCCATCAATCCTCAAAACGATATGAACCCATACTCTCGGATCTAAAATTAATGGCTTTACCTATTCCATACTCCCGGATCAGGTATGTCAAATCCATGCTCTCGGATCAATTAAAAATGACTATGCCCAATCCATACTCTCGGACTAGGGACGAATGACTATGTCTAATCCATGCTCTCGGATCAATGACATATGATTATGCCCAATCCATACTCTCGGACTAGGGACGAATGACTATGTCTAATCCATGCTCTCAGATCAATGACAAATTTTAAAGTTTGACCCTCTGTGTATATCTCACCCGTACTCATAAGGAGATACCACCCGATATTCATCTCAATTAATTTAGGTTTATTTTGTACCCTAAATTATCATATATTATCATATATGCTCTTAACACGTATTTCAGGCAATAACAAATATTTCACACACAAACAAATATTTAATACTTTAATCAATACTTGTATTAAAATCATGTTCATGAAAGGGACTATGCACTTCCTAGTTAAAGTGATGACTTTAAACTCGGGCAGCTCTTCGCTTGTAACAATTTTATTTTCCTTCGACGAAACCTAGTATCATTACCACTAGATTTTAGTCTAATATTTATTGCGACTAATTATTAGTCTAGATTTACGAGCGATATTGTTTCATAAGTGTTAACAACACTTTTCAACTACTATGTACAGACAGGGCCATACATGAAACACCGGAGGGCAGGACCATTTTGGCATAAAAGCTGTTCTGAAATCCAACAACCCTAGGTGACCCTTCAAACCAGATTCCCCATACCGCGAGTAGTTAAAAGATATTATAATAAAACTTTATATTTTATAATACTTAGCGCATATATTGTTTATAGGTTCATAATAATGATAATGAACTTAAACATAAGCTATACTTAAAGCACAATAATCATAACTTACTTACAAAGGGGATTTAGCTAGGAGTCGGGATCTGCAGGGGCAAAACTTCGTCGCTGAATGTTTCTAAAAAAGATTCTTGCAGCGCTTCAGCGCTCACCTTACTATACTAAAACTACAGATCGATAAGTCGAATCACGAGGGACCGAAATGCTCGGGGGATAAGAAGAGAAAGACTCTTGAATCAAGAGAATGGTGCAAGAAATATGAGAGCCTAGAGGCTCTTATTTATAGTAATTGAATTTTCAAAAACTACCCTCTATAGTTACTTAATGACCTTATAGTTATTTAAACGACTAAACACCTCTTTATAATACTATTTTAAATAGATTTAACGATATTTGTACTAAACTAATGTCGAAAGTACTCAACACTAGTCTTGTAACGAACACATCGTCGATACCTTTATAATGATATATATATATATATATATATATATATATATATATATATATATATATATATATATATATATATATATATATATATATATATATATATATATATATAAGATTTATACTTTATTTTAATACGTAAATATGCTATTATAAATTATAACTCGTTCATACGAACTCCGTTTTTGACGTTCTTTATATCCACGCGTAGCTATCGACGAGATCTACAACTTTCGTTTAGACTCCGTCGGCTAATTTTGACTTTATTTTTCGTCCATATTTTTATAAAATTAAATGATTTTGCTAAAATCACAACTCTCTCGTACAGACTTCGTTTTTGGCATTCTTTTTCTCAAAATTCTTATTTTAAATATTACTACGATTTTCTTTTTGGTGGTTTTAGCTAAAAATTAACCATTCTCTTAGTAGCTTTTTACGTCGTACATCCGTTGAGCGCGACTGACTTTTATATCTTATAAAAATCATATCTAATTCATACGGAGTGAGAGTTGTACGAAATGTATATTTTCGGGATCGGGACGATGTGTACTTTCTAAATAATATATATATATATATATATATATATATATATATATATATATATATATATATATATATATATATATATATATATATATATTGACAAACTTATTTTTACGATTTACGGACGATTCGACTAATTTTTCTTATTTTATTATATTATAATAATCATGAAACACATAATATGCATATATTCTTCTTTATTAAATCAAATATGTTACAATTGTTGACCATAACTATTACTTTGGTTAAGATTATTTATCTTAGATAACATTTTAAAAAAAATCATTTTTAACGTTTATTATATCTTAATTGACTAGCCAGAATCTGCGAGTGTTACATAAACCAGAGGTTGAACATCCTCCACCAGTGTTCATCACCATATTGAAAAGCAACCATACAAAAATCGGAACATATTCAAAGAATCCTCTTCCCACAGGCTTCCTAGATTCTCCGTGACTCCCCTCGTTTCGAGTATGAATCTTGTGCTTTTAGTAGTACGGGCCCAATACTACCTTCCACACCAACCCATAATTTCCTCAAGAGTTATCTTGAATCCTCCAAGTCACCTTCTCAAATCAGTACTCCAAGTACCTGCTAAACAGCACAACTCGACCCGCTAAAGCACTTCCTAGGCTCTCCTAGGTTCCCGACCTCACCCTACCATCAACTGCTAAAAAACTCCCAATAATGTCAGCTAACCACTTCATGAATACAATCACATGCATTGAAGCTTAGATAATCTTTCGAGTAAAAGACTCAACCCTACAACGGTTGGACCCAGAAAAGAGCTGCGCTATAGAGTCAAAACCATCATGTTGAGATTATTTAACCTTTGGAACATGTGGCTTAACATATTCACTTAATAGTTAACTTACATCAATAAGAGTTACACAAAGCACAAAGCAAGGAACATCCGTGCAGTAACACTCCAAGCCATAAAACAAACAAGAGCTATCCCATACTCACTTGCTACTACCATGCTAGGAACTTCTACTCTCATTTCCGATTGCCTTATGCATGCAAATTATACACAATCCAGGATCAAATAGACTATCGAATAAAAGATTCTACCCTCGGACCACAACCAAACAAGGGCACAGGAAATAAGGCCAAATTAGTCATTCTAGGGCTATATGATCCTAACCGTATACAATTTTTAAAGCATACAGATAGCAATTACTGTTACCAATACATATTCCCAATCATAACATCTAATGCTTCCTAGGCTACAAGGCATCACATATCAGGCCGATCTATCATGCAATTCCTAAAATTATCCCTAGTCTTATCCTAGCATGTGAACATTCATATCATATATCATATCAACATGTATGGGTATTCTGGGATTCACCTACTTGAGCTCGGCTGATTGCACGCATAACACCCCCTTTTTCTTTATATAAATCTTTTCAAAAACTTATTTTCTTTACAAAAATCTTTTTAGAAACTTATTTTCTTTCAAAAGATTACCAATTCCTCACTTTGAGTTCACACATACCCAAGAGAGTGTCTGAATCCCTCAAACCAAGGCTCTGATACCAACTTGTAACGTCCAAAAAATCCAAGGTAATTTTTTTTAAACAATAAATCATACAAACGAGTTGTTCCAAAACCGATCAAAGTGAATATATTCGTTAAACATCAGATTAATATCATTAATAGCCAATACAGAAAACTCTGGGGGATGTTGTGTCATCACGTCGGGCCCTTGTCCTTAGTACTGGATGTACCTGAAACATAAACTGAAAACTGTAAGCACAAAGCTTAGTGAGTTCCCCAAAATACCATATACCAAAACATAAAAGCGCCATGTGCTACCCCCATGGTCTTTCCTTGCAATGTTGAGGGCCAAATCCTAGTCTTACATACAAGTGTCATGGGCTACCCCCATGGTCTTTCCTTGCAATGTCGATGGCTAAATCCCGGTCTTACATACATGTTCCATGGGCTACCCCCATGGCCTTTCATGCAGTTATCACAAAGACAACTAGCATTCCACATAACAAGAAATGGGCCGACATTGGTGCCTTTGACCCATGGATGTAGTGAGAAAACTCACCTTACAGTCTGAAAGAATACTTGCACCGGTCACTACTCTAAAAGCCAACTCTACCGGTCACCTATACAATTAACAGGAACCCAAATATCAAACTATAATCAAATTAACCAATTTGGTCAAACTCCTGGTCAAAGTCGAAGTCAAAGTTAACCGAGTCAACCGGGTCGACTCGGTGAGTACGTTGGGCGTACTCAACAGGTATGCGGGGCGTACTACACGTTTCACCAGTGTCGAGGGGCTGACCACATATACGTAGTGTACCCTTTGGTACGCCCAGCGTACGCGGCTGCCATCCTCCCATTCCTTTAAGAGCTTAATCCTTTAAGCTTTTTCGTCTAAAATCCAGATCTAAACCTCAAATGATATTCTTAACCATAGAGTTTCCAACTTTATGATCTTGCATGGCTATTAAGTCTTCAACATCCAAAAGCCTAACTTCTAAACCCATTAAGACATGCAAGACCATGCATGAAGGAAAACTAGGGACCAAGGTCACATTTTTATGGTTCCTAATGACTCCATAATGGATAAAGTTTCCAACTTTATCCATTAGAAAGGTCCCAACAAACAAGATCTAGTCTTTAAGTCTCAAAGGGACCAAAAGTGCATCTTTTTAAACTTAATCCATTAAGTCCAAGTCTCCAACCTTCAGATCTGAATCAATATGATGTTTAGATGGATAAAGTTTCCAACTTTATCCATAACATGGTCACAAACTTTCAAGATCTAAAATTTATGCACTTAAAGTGACCAAAAGCTCAAAACACCCAAAACTAGCTAGATCTAACAATTTCATCATCAAGATTCAAACTTTATACCTCTAGAAGAAAGATCAAGGTGAATAATGTCTGGATCTGCAAGCTCCAATGCAACCAACACTTCTTCAACGAGTTCCTTCATTTCCAAGGTGCACCAAGAACAGTCCAAATCACTTAAAAACACCTCATTTTTGCTCACAAGGCCGAATCTAGGGTTAGGGTTACAGAGAGGGTATTGGAGAGGCGGAGGCTGAAAATGGAATGGGTTTGGGGGAGTTAAGGAGCTTAAATAGGGCTTAAACCACGAAAATAGGGTTTGGGCACTGATCGCGTATGCCCTGCATACTTAAATTACGCCCATCGTACTAGGGATGCCCTAGTACGCCCCGCGTACACGTTGAGTACACCCTGCATACGCGACTCAACCCTAAAACCGCCTAACTTCAAACGGTCATAACTTCTTCGTTCCAACTCCGTTTTCGACGATCTTTATTTCCACGAAAAGGTATTGAAGAGCTATAAAATATTATATAAATATCTTGGACTAAAAAATTATCGAAAAAAAATCCATATTTCATGCAAGAACCCGACCTATGACTTTTCCCGTTTTACCCTTTGACTCCAAAACACAATTAAGGGTTTAGATCTCATAACCATCATTACCTCCTTCCAAAAGGTCTACACATTGCCTCCATAAGGCCCAATTCCTTTACACAGTCGAATTACGGCCCACGGACCTAAATCACAGAATGATCCCGAACAGGGTGTTACAATGGTGGTGACATGTAATGGAGTGGGGGGTTTAGGATTTAGATCAGAGGTTACTAGACGCATCCTTGATGCGACTCCAATGATGTTTGGGTCAATTAAGGATGGTATCATAGAGCTGTTAGAGGATCGCCTTCGAATCTTCAGGGCCGATCTGGCCGCTAGTCAGTATGGGGCCCACACTCTATCCTTCAAGGATTTCAGGGGATGTGGGGCACCAGAATTCTTTGGGGTGAAGGACCCTATTGCAACTAGGCGTTGGCTAGTAGATAATGAGTGTGCCCAGATAACGAGCTTCTGTCCCAAGGGGTCGAAGGTGAGGTTCGCTGCAGGATGTCTGAGGGAGCGAGCTCACGATTGGTGGGAGGAGGTTGGCTATACTCTGGGAGCCCCAGCTATTGAGGCCATGACCTGGTCAAATTTTGTGACCCAATTCAGAGCGGAGTTTGCACTAGTTGTTTAGGTGCAGCAGCTAGCGAGGGAGTTTCTGGATATGCGACAGACGACTGAAACTGTAGCGGAGATCACCGTCAAGGCCAGAGAGAGAGAGAGAGAGAGAGAGAGAGAGCTATTGGTACCTCAGTATGTCGTAGACGAGGAGATTCGGAAGACTCGGTACCATGACATGTTGAGATCAGATATTCGGGAGTTTGTCAGTTTTTCCGCCTGCCCGACACTGGACGACATGATATCCAGGGATCGGGAATGGGATATTGATTTGGAGCATATAGGGAAGAGGAAGGCAAAGCATGGGCAGGCGACCGGGGTTTCGGTGAAGAAACCCAAGGGATTCGATTCTAGATCGAAGGGCCAGCAAGGTCGATGCCGTTGTGACAAGTGCGGCAAGACACATGATGGAGCCTGCAGGGCGGGTGCTTCGGGCTGCTATAAGTGCAACAAGACATGACATTTTGGCAGGGATTGCACTGCTACCACCACCACCACCCAGATACCAAACCTGATTTGCATCCATTGCAATCAGAGGGGACATAAGAAAGCCATCTGCCCGAGTTTAGCGTCACGAGTACCAGTTGTAGCAGCTGCTCCAGCGACTTTGAGGATCACTGATGGCTGCCAGGAAAAAGCAGAGGCGCCAGTTGTTCGAAGCAGGGCATTTCAGCTGATAGCCGAGGAGGCTCAAGCAGCACCCGATATGGTCACTGGTATGTATTTTCTTCATATCTTCTTATTTATGTTATTTGTCCTGCTTATATGTTTGTATTGCTGATAAGGGTCGTTCCTTGTGAACGGTATTCATGCGTTGGTCTTCCTTGATTCAAGGGATACCAGATCTTTTGTATCCCTTGCGTTTAGCAGGAGGTTCGATGATGTCCCTGGAAAGTTGTATTATCCACTAGTGGTTGAGATTGCGGATGATCGTCCGGTGCGACTGTCGAGGGTTCACCAAGGATGCACTTTGGAGTTATTTAGTGAGCAGTATCCGATTGATTTGGTTCCGATTCCCCTGCACGAGAGCAAGGTCATTGTGGGGATGGATTGGTTGAGCCCCAATGGGGAGATGACTGATTGTGGGATTCAGTTGGAATGTGTTCGGACCCCAAGTGGGGGAGATTTGGTGATCCACGGTAAGAGTGCTTAGCGTGGGCCGACTCTATGTTTGTCAGCCAGAGCCAGACGTTATTTTCAATAGGGATCATCCATTTGGAGTTGGGGGCCGTGGTGTTTGCTCTAAATATTTGGTGATATTACCTCTATGGGTCCGTTGTACTATCTACACAGATCACAAGAGACTAAGGTATTTGATAGATCAGCCAAATCTGAACATGAGGCAGCGCAGATGGTTGGATGTGGTGAAGGATTATGATTGTGAGATCCTTTATCACCCGAGGAAAGCCAACGTGGTGGCCGATGCTCTCAGCCGCAAGGCAGTTGCGGCTCCAATCAGGGATTTATGTTTGAGGATGACAGTAATTACCTCACTATTTGAGCATATTCGAGAGACTCGAATTGAGGCTATGAAGGAAGAGCATCAGAAGAGTGAGCATATTGTGCGACATGTGGCTTCCTTCGATTGTGATAGCCGGGGGCTATTGACCCTTCACCGGAGGGTGTGGGTTTCGTACTAGGACGGTGTGCGGCAGATTTTGATGGAAGAGGCGCATGAGTCGAGATTCTCTATTCATCCCGGAGCGAAAAAAATGTATAGAGATCTCCAGGCTGATTATTGGTGGCCATGTATGAAGCGCGATGTGGCATGGTATATGGAGACGTGCTTAACTTGCAAGAAATTCAAGGACGAGCACCATCGACCCCACAACAAAATGGAGCCTTTGGGTATTCCCGTTTGGAAATGGGAAGAGATTACAATGGACTTTATCATAAAATTGCCTCGGACGGCGTGCAGGGTGGATTTGACATGGTTCATCGTGGATCGACTGACCAAGAACGCACATTTTTATCCCAATTCAGGAGAGTATCTCTGCGGAGAAGTGGGCAGACATCTACATTTGGGAGGTTGTGGCACGTCATGGGGTTCCGGTTTCTGTGTTCTCCGATAAGGATGTTCGGTTCACTTCCACGTTTTGGAAGAGGTTCCACGAGGAGTTGGGTAGTCGTCTGCACTTCAGCACAACTTTTCACCCGTAGACTGATGGTCAGAGTGAGCAGACTATCCAGAATTTGGAGGATATGTTGCGGGCGTGCGTTTTGGATTTTGGCGGCATTTGGGATACGTACCTTCCGTTAGTGGAGTTTTCATATAAAAACAGTTATCACGCCCATTGTTCTAAAAGGCGCGCCATGGCGCACGCCAAGGCGTGCCATGGCGTCAGGCGTGGCTTAGTCGTTACGAAAAGCCTCATAACGTTGCTGTTAGGCATGACGCATGGCAAGGCGTGGTATTGATGGGTTTTTGAGCATTCTAACACTCCTATGGTGTACATGCAACCCTAGAAACCTTGGATCTATGTTTGACTAAGATACATGCAAATAATTATTTTTCCAAGGTTCTTATCCTAACTAGCATGGCATGGGATACTTGAATCAAATAAAACTAGTAGAATTACTTACCTTGTAGTAGTAGTTGATTGCTTGGAGTTTGAGAGCCTAGCACCAATAATGTGGATGCCTCAAATGGAAGTCACAAATCACCACAAACTTGGAAACTTGAGAGAATAGTCACAAACTTCTTGAAATCGGCCCTCTTAGTTTACACACATCAACTAGTGCTATTTCAAGAACCAAAGCCTCCTTTATATAGTGTGGTGGATTAGGGTTACATCCATGTAAACCCTAATACCCATGTCTTTTCATTTCCATGAGATCCATGGGTTAAAGCTCCATGGAGTATCCATGGACTTTCCATGCAAGCCTAACCCATTCCAAATAAGCATTAGCCCACACTATATAAATACAAGAGCCCATATTTAATTAGTCATACTTTTGATCTCTAAATTAATTATAGATCAATACTAATTAAATACTATGATTTTATATTAATATATTAGGACTTATAATATATTAATAAATCATAACTTATACTATTCTCAAACGATTATCCATAAAGTGTTCGGGTGAAGTGCAACCCAAATGGACCATGTCGGGTCGGGTCAAGTACATACCAAATATAGTTATGGACTTAGACACTATATCCAACAGTCTCCCACTTGGATAAGTCTAATAACTATAGTTGCAAGTATGACTTCAGGAACCGATCAGCAATCGTAGCTCTTTAAACTCTGTTGAACTATGAAGCGCCATTTTAGATAAGTGATCATATAATCCTCTGTTCTAGATATCAGCCGGATAAATACATGGAACATGGTCTTGCTTATTGTCCAGCATTTGTTTCCCGATTTCCGATTTGTTTGACATAGAACTTAACTGAACACATCAATTTAGTTCTGACCGGGCCCGGTACATAGGTCAAAACAAAATCATCGAGGGGCCCAGATATCGCTTCTAATCCTAGAAGGAACAGATAAACTTTGACTCATATGTTTGCTCTACTACTTGTTGAATTACACGCAAAAGCACGGTTTATAACATCGAGTTAGCAATGCGTTTTCGTGCAATCAATGCATAACCAACTCATAGGCAACAAATCATATCTCTAGGTTTGAAGACTTATATGATATTACCGTCTCACGATCACTCGAGATAAATTCCATGAAGTGATACAAGTGAGCGTGGGTTGAATCCAATACTCAGAACTTATGAGCACTCATGAGTGTTGTAGCCCCGCTTTGTCTAACATCTTAGACCTCTACAAGCCAACCCATGACAGTCTTGATTCATATCTACTTCCAACATATGACCGACTGTGGAGAGTTTGAATAATATGATATAAACCATAACATAATTATTCTGGAAGTCAAAACATGCAAAAAGAAATAATAGTAAACGATTGACAAGAGATGGCAACACTTTACTCATAAATAACAGCTTTTATTTATCATCAAATGTCAATTACATTGTACAAATTTCAAGATTATCTAACTACTAAAACTAATATCATCCTTCAGCCCTATGCTCCGAGCATGCTGGAGATGCTTAGCCCTAGTCAGTCCCTTCGTGAGGGGATCTGTTGGGTTCTCATCCGATGATACCCTCTTTGCCACGAGGATTCCTTCTTCTATTCGATGTCTGATGAAGTGATATTTTCTGTCAATGTGTCTGGATCTCCCATGATCTCTTGGTTCCTTGGCTAAGGCAACCGCACTATTGCTGTCACAGAAAATCCCCATTGGCTCCTTTATAGCTGGTTCAACTCCAAGGTCTCCGATGAAGTTCTTTAGCCATATAGCCTCCTTTGCTGCCTCGCTTGCTGCTATATACTCTGATTCACAAGTGGAATCAGCCACTGTCTCCTACTTGGAACTTTTCCAAGTAATTTCCCCTCCGTTTAGAGTAAAGACCCAGCCCGACTGAGAGCGGAAATTATCCCTGTCAGTCTGAAAGCTAGCATCACTGTACCCTACAACTCTCAAGTCCTCACTGCTACCGAGGGTAAGGACCCAGTCCTTAGTCCTCCGTAGGTACTTGAGGATATTCTTTACCGCAGTCCAGTGTGCCTTGCCAGGGTTCCCCTGATACCTGCTAACCATGCTCAAAGCAAAGGCTACATCAGGTCGAGTACACGTCATAGCATACATGATCGATCCTACAGCTGAAGCATAAGGTATTCGACTCATTTCTGCTATCTCAGCCTCAGTACTAGGGCTTTGTGTCTTACTCAATCTGGCGTTACTCTGGATGGGTAACTCTCCTTTCTTGGAGTTATGCATGTTGAACCTTTTCAACACTTTGTCCACATAGGTGCTTTGACTAAGTCCAATTAGTCTTTTACTCCTGTTTCTCAAAATCCTTATCCCTAGGATATAAGCAGCTTCTCCAAGGTCCTTCATAGCGAAACACTTCCCAAGCCAGGACTTTACTTCCTGCAGGGTTGGGATGTCATTTCCTATGAGTAGTATGTCATCCACATACAGTACCAAAAAGCTGACTATACTCCCACTAGCCTTGATATAGACACAAGATTCATCTTCACTCCTTGAAAAGCCAAATTCTTTGACTTTCTCATCAAAGCAAAGATTCCATCTGCGAGGTGCCTGTTTTAATCCATAAATGGATTTCTCGAGCTTACACACTCTACTGGGGTACTCTGTACTGACAAAACCCTCTGGCTGAACCATGTAAACATCTTCAGCCAACTTTCCATTAAGGAAAGCGGTTTTGACATCCATTTGCCATATTTCATAATCATGAAATGCAGCAATGGCTAATAGAACCCTAATATACTTAATCTTGGCCACTGGTGAAAAGGTCTCATCATAATCAACTCCCGGAGTTTGAGAATAACCCTTTGCAACCAGTCGTGCCTTATAAGTGTGTACATTACCATCCATGTCGGTCTTCTTCTTGAAGATCCATTTGCACCCAACTATCTTACGATCAGGTACATTGTCAACCAAGTTCCAAACTTGATTGTCATACATGGACTGTATCTCGCTATACATAGCCTCTTTCCATTTAGCAGCCTCAGGGCCTCTCATGGCTTCCGTGTAGCTGTTAGGCTCATCCAGATTTACCAGTGTGTTATCACTGATAAGTGTCTCACCTTCTGCAGTAATATGAAAACCATAATAATGCTCAGGTGTATTCCTAACTCTGGTGGAACGCCTCAGAGGTCTAGATTCTTCAGTCGGCTCAACAGGAGTTTTCTCCTCAGGTTGAGGGCTAGGGTTTGAGGTTCCTTCACCACTTGACTCTTGAATTTCCTCAAGGTCAATTTGCCTCCCACTGTCTCCTTGGCTCATGAATTCTCTCTCTCGAAAGAATCCTCTTCTTGCTACAAAGACCACATTATCACTGGGTCTGTAGAAGATGTAACCAAAGGATTTCTGTGGGTAGCCGATGAAAGTACACCTTTCGCTTCGGGGTTCGAGCTTATCGTGAGTCTCGCGTCTCACGAAAACCTCGCAACCCCGAATCTTGATGTGGTCTAGATTGGGAACTTTTCCAGTCCACACCTCGTGAGGTGTTTTGGCAACCTTCTTTGTAGGGACTAGATTAAGGATATGGGCGGCAGTCTCTAAGGCATACCCCCAAAATGAGATTGGTAGCGAAGCTCGACTCATCATGGAACGAACCATGTCCAACAAGGTCCGATTGCCCCTCTCAGCTACACCATTCAACTGTGGTGTCCTAGGAGGTGTCAATTGTGAGACAATCCCACATTCCTTAAGATAGTCAAGGAACTCAGTACTAAGATACTCACCACCACGATCGGATCGAAGCATCTTAATGTTCCTGCCCAACTGATTCTCCACTTCTTGCTTAAACTCTTTGAATTTCTCAAAGGTTTCTGACTTATGCTTGATTAGGTAGACATATCCATATCTACTAAAATCATCAGTAAAAGTCACATAGAACCGATTAGCATCTCTTGTGGCGGTTCTGAAGGGTCCACACACATCCATGTGTATGAGGTCCAACAAACCTTCACCTCTAGCACAAGTGCCAGTAAAAGATGACTTTGTCATTTTACCAAGCAAACAAGATTCACAACTATCATCTGACTTTAGGTCAAATGACTCCAAGACTCCATCCTTTTGGAGTTAGCCTATGCGTTTCTTGCTTACATGTCCAAGACGACAATGCCATAAGGATGCTTTATCTAAGCTATTGGAAGAGTTAATAAACAATACATTATTTCCTAGATTATCTACAACAGATACAGTTTCATACACGCCATCACAAGGTAATGCTTTAAAATAAAGAACATTATTAAAGAAAGCATCAATACTACCATTATTATTATCAAAATAAAAGGTAAAACCTTGTTTATACAATGCATGAAAGGAAATCACATCTTTTGCCATTTCTGGCGAATAATAACATTTATTCAAATCTAATGTAAACCCACTATTTAGCACTAAGGAATAAACTCCTATCTTGGTGACAGGTGAAGCTTTCCTGTTTCCCATGATCAAGTTTATCTTTCCCTGCTCCACATTCTCACTTCTTTTTAGTCCCTGCAAATCACAACATATGTGAATACCACAACCTGTATCAAGGACCCAAGACTTAGAATGAGGTAAGTTATTAGACAATATAGTGTATATACCTGCATGGTTGGGTTTTACTTTCCCATCCTTCAAATCTTGCTGGTACTTTGGGCAGTTTCGCTTCCAGTGCGACTTTTCATGGCAATAGAAGCATTCAGCCTCATTAGGGTTAGCAGAAGGAGTGACAAAACCTTTCTTGGTTTTGCTTGAAGAGGAGCCTTCAAGGGTCTTACCATTGGTACCCTTAGAAGGGTTCTTTCTCTTCTTCCCTTTGCCATGCCCGATTGCCAAGACATTGGCCGCAGTTGGAGTAGGAGTAGGAGTAGTAACAACCGACTTACCCTTTAGACCACTTTCGGCGGTCTTCAAGAGTCCTTGAAGTTTGCTGAGGGTGACTTCTTCCTTGTTCATGTGATATGTCATGCGGAATTGATCATAACACGATGGCAAGGAGTGCAAAATGATGTCTATTGCTAACTCCTCAGGGAAGTTCACATTCAGCTTCAGTAAACGGTCCACATACCTTTGCATTTTCTGCATGTGGCCCGTGATGGGTTCACCATCCTTCATTCGGGTTGTTATCATGGAGGAGATTATTTCATATCGCTCTTGACGAGCACTTTGATGGTAGCGGTCCATCAAGTCCTGGTGCATCTCAAAAGGATAATAGTCCTCATAGGACTTTTGGAGCTCGGTTGTCATGGTGGCCATCATGATGCATGCCACTTTTGTAGCATCTCTTTCATGTACCTCATATTCAGCAAGCTCTTCAGGAGTAGCAGTTGGCTCGGGTACCTTCAGCTCCTTGTCGAGAACATATTCTTTGTTCTCATACCGAGTGACCATCCTGATGTTTCTGATCCAATCTGTAAAGTTGGACCCATCAAAGATGACTCTCCCACAAAGATTCATGAGAGAGAAGGAGCTAGTAGGGTTTGAGCCAGAAGCATTGTTATTGGAAGACATCTGAAAAGAAGAGGGAATAGATTAGATTAGATATAGAGATAGTCCTTAACAAAACACCCAAATGTAATATTAAGGCTAGGACCCAACACAATATTTTATAACTTAGAAGAGGGATGTCGTAATCTAAGCTATAAGATATTTGAAGGTAGGTGAATGACGATTCACCAATTTCCACCATGAAAAACGAAATATTTAATTAGGTTTTAATTGGTTTAGAAACTCCTAGATTCTTTGAGATTCATTGAACTTTCTTCAATGGCATGTTTCAATCTCGAGTGTGCCCTTCAAGTTTTGTGACTGGGATGCCGAGGATCACAAAACAAGGTGTGAAGTAACCATGCAAATTACTTGGTACCCTTAATGTATTACCCCTCAATCGATGTGCCGGTTAACCACACACGCTCCATCGATACTATGATAAACATTAAGTCACCCTTTACCTACCTTGTTAAGTTCAAGTTAGTGTGCCGGTTAACCACACACGCTCCACTAACGACTTAAACAAAGTGTAAAGTGTAATTTCACGGATTAGCACCTTATTCACATTTTCCTAAAATAACTAAGATTGGGAATTCAATAAAGTTTAGTTACTTTAGTATTATCATTATACTTTTAATGAGAATTTATAAGTCCTTGTCCTACCCGTTCGGCTAACAACCCTCCACCGATCAAGGAAGCGGTGGGTGAGAGTGGACACCCATTAAGTTGCCATTTTATAGGCAACAACCTTATACCCCCCTTATAGACCGGCTTCGTGAATGAGGCGTACTAGCGGTAAGACGACTTGATCTTATACATATATAAATATTATTAAACTTATAATATTATAAAGTATAAGGGTTGAATTTTAACTTTTAAAATTCTAGGGGTTGGAACTAAAGTTTTTAATATGACTTTACATGTTCCAAAACTTGAGGGCAAGTTTTGTAAACTTTCAAAACTTTTCATTTCTCATAACTTATGAGTTAATGGTTATTTAAAAATGAAGACTCTTCATTTTTTGTAACCTATGTGTTCTTTTAATGGTTATTTATAAATGTGACTTTTGGTTATCCATAACTTAAGAACTAGTTATGGACTTCATTAAAACACATAAAGATCAAGAATTAATCTAATCAATTATTAGCACATAATTTCTATGATCTTCTAAACTCATATGTTTATGAATGTTCATATCAAAAATTTCAAGAATCGTAAGACATAAACAAAACTTGAAATTTTGATACGAGCTTTTGAACAAAACTTCGTTTTTTCAAGTTTTTTTTTTGCATCAAGTATCAAATAAACAAACCAGGCTCTGATACCACTGATGGGTTTTTGAGCATTCTAACACTCCTATGGTGTACATGCAACCCTAGAAACCTTGGATCTATGTTTGACTAAGATACATGCAAATAATTATTTTTCCAAGGTTCTTATCCTAACTAGCATGGCATGGGATACTTGAATCAAATAAAACTAGTAGAATTACTTACCTTGTAGTAGTAGTTGATTGCTTGGAGTTTGAGAGCCTAGCACCAATAATGTGGATGCCTCAAATGGAAGTCACAAATCACTACAAACTTGGAAACTTGAGAGAATAGTCACAAACTTCTTGAAATCGGCCCTCTTAGTTTACACACATCAACTAGTGCTATTTCAAGAACCAAAGCCTCCTTTATATAGTGTGGTGGATTAGGGTTACATCCATGTAAACCCTAATACCCATGTCTTTTCATTTCCATGAGATCCATGGGTTAAAGCTCCATGGAGTATCCATGGACTTTCCATGCAAGCCTAGCACATTCCAAATAAGCATTAGCCCACACTATATAAATACAAGAGCCCATATTTAATTAGTCATACTTTTGATCTCTAAATTAATTCTAAATTAATTATAGATCAATACTAATTAAATAATATGATTTTATATTAATATATTAGGACTTATAATATATTAATAAATCATAACTTATACTATTCTCAAACGATTATCCATAAATTGTGCGGGTGAAGTGCAACCCAAATGGACCATGTCGGGTCGGGTCAAGTACATACCAAATATAGTTATGGACTTAGACACTATATCCAACAGGTATGGCGTGCCATGGCGCGTTATGGTGTGTTATGGCACATGTTTTTTCGTTTGAGACACGTATTTTTGCTCTTTGTTATGTCTTTTCTAATTCAAGTATTGTGTTTTTTGTTAACTTTTTGTTATTAGTTATTGATATAACATGTCACACCCCCAAACCAGACAGCGGAAACGTCTCGGGGTTGAGTGATTTCATCTTTTAATATCATCACAGTGAATATAAATGAAACATGGCAAACACCATCATCATACATACCAAATACAACCATCATTGTTTACATCAAGTATTGTATTAAACATTACATGCCCAAATAGTTAAGGTATGATGATACAAAATATGACAATTTCCATATGTTCCTGTCGACCTTTCTGCTTAACGATTTCCTGAGAATACAAGTTAATTTGAAAACGTCAACACAAATAATGTTGGTGAGTTCATAAGCATGTTTGAGTAAAATGTTTTGTATTACTTTGTAAACACCAGAAAATCCGATATTTTCTGAAAAACGATTTGAAATGTTTGTGTCCGATCTTGTATTAATACATGTGTGTTAATGTTTGAAAATGTATTAAGTGAATGGTCCCATACAATCCGATATTGTCCGTTTATAAAAGTCTTATCACCCTAAGACTAAGTACCAGTGTGTGTTTCTGTGTTACCAAACTGTAAATGTATTCCGTAAATTTTTATAATGGAGTTAAATTTCTTTGTGAGTCTCTATAACCATACTTGATAATCACTAATCCGCCCGTCATGACGTTTTTCAGACGCCGACTTGTTTAAGGTAAGGTTTGTCACCCTAGACTGGCCTAGTCTAACTGTAGCGAACAGCTCAGGTGTGGGGTGTCAACCCCGTATAGATCTATACACAAACTCTCGCTCTCCCTCCAGCAGACTCTGGTTATAACTACATGCTACAGTTGTACACTAGATAGGTGTCAAGCGAAATGTCTCACACAAGCCTTAACTAAATTTACGCGAATATGGAATTGCACAGTATATATTGTTTCCATGAATGTATTTAGTTTTCAAGGCCCAACGAGTATGTACGTGAATGTACAAGGTCACAAGCATGTAAATGGACTACAAGGGCCCAAATAAACATGTAATGTAAATTCCAGGCCCAATAGCATGTAAAAAGGACAACTAAGGCCCACTAAACATGTATTGTATATTCCAGGCTCAATAAGCATGCAAAAGGACAACTAAGGCCCACTAAGCATGTAATGTATATTCCAGGCCCAACAAGCATGCAAAAGGATAACTAAGGCCCACTAAGCATGTAATGTATATTCCAGGCCCAATAAGCATGCAAAAGGACAACTAAGGCCCACTAAGCATGTAATGTGTATTCCAGGTCCAACAAGCATGCAAAAGGACAACTAAGGTCCACTAAGCATGTAATGTATATTCCAGGTCCAATAAACATGTAGATGGACCACAAGACCCAATAAAAAGTGTAATTGACGTAATTAATCTGTTTGTTGTTATGTTAGTTGTTTAAGCTTAATTGTTTACCAAAATGACTTAAAAGACCCACTTTTTGTAAAAATAAATTTTTGGTCCTTAAAACAGAAATTTACAACTAAGGCACATTTTTGGTAAAAATGACACTTTAAGTCCTTTAAGACCAAAAGTTTACATTTTTGAGCTTGTTTTAAACGAAATAGCATTTCTAGCCTCTTTTTGTTAGAAATAATACTTTTGGCCCCAATTTTATGAAAATTGACATTTTCAGCCCAATTGTATATAAATTTAACCTTTCGGCCCAAGTTTAAATAAATTTACATTTTCAGCCCTTTTTACCGAAAATTTACATTTTTGGCTCAAATTTGTCTAAAATGATAATTTAAAACATAAAAGCCAAAAATTTACAATTTTTGCCCATGAAAACCGTGAAGGCCCAATTTGAGGCCCATTTTGTGAAAGTTTACACTTATAGCCCTTTTTAAACCATAAAAACCATAAAGATCCATATTTGTTCAAATAAATCCTTTTTGGTCCCTTCCAAAACCGTGAGTTATATAATAACTTCACTTTTTTTTTATTATTTTGTCATTTTTGGCCCTCTTATGCGATTTTCTTAGTTTTAAACAACCTTGTAATGTTTTAAACCTTTTCTTTGCATAATAAGTTGTATCAAGTGTTATGTTCCACAAATATCATCATATTGTAGCATATTTTCGAGTTCATGAAGTTTATAACACATAATCACAATATATATCATGGAAAACACACAAAATCATGCATATACACATAGATCTACACAAAACAACTTGTATTCTCCCCCAAAACATAATAAAAACCGAAAATAGGGGGTATGAACTCACATTGGGGTTGGTGGATCGGTTTTAGAAGAAGGTTGGAGGAGTTTTCGGCTCTAACAAGCTCCCTTGAGTGGATCTCGAACTTATAAGGTTTCTAAGGGACATGGATCATGAAATGGAGTGTTAAGAGAAGTAAGTTTAACATGACATGAAGTTAAACATCTTAATGAGAAGTAACTTACCAAGAATGGATGGATTTGTTAAAGTATTCTTGGATTCCCACACTAACACTCACGAATTTGGAGAGGAAAATAGGAGAATTTCTCGAGGGTTCTAGAGAGGATTTATAGTGAGTTGAGAATGCAAAAATGAAGGTGGTGATGGGGTTAGTGTGGCCGAGAGATAGTAGAAGAAGAAAAAAAAGAGTGAAGTGGGTATTGCATGGAGGATTAGAGACTAATCCTATATATATGTGGTGTAATTAGCTTAGAAATCCAACAAATAATAGTGAGGTGTCAAAGTTTTGTTCAATTGTGTGTGTTTTTATTTATTTATTTATTTATTTATAAGTATATATAACCGAAAATGGAGTAAAGAGGAAAAGAGAATAATTGTTTGGGCCACTATTGAATATATTCGAAATTTATAGGGTCTAATATGGAAATTTTTGGCCCATTGGGCCTATATAAGGGTTTACGACCCCAAAAATACCCAAGAAACCAAGTGATACATTTTAGGTCCAATAAGGCCCATAAAAAGTCTTCTGGCCCAAAATGTTATAGTTTGATGAATATGGGTCCAATTAGGGCCCATATAAGGATTCTTATCCCAAAATAACCAAGTTGTGAGTTTATTGGCCCATTAGGCCCAATAAATGATTTCTAGCCCAATAGGGGTTTGAACTGGGAAATTAGGGTTTCCAATCCGCAGTTGAGTATATGAGATGTTTTGAATTAGGTTTTTGAACTTCACGAGTAAGTTTTGATTCAAATGATTGTTTTTGGAATGAACATTTGTATATAACATCAACTTAGATTACAAGTTACACAAGAGTTGATTACAAGAAGACAGAATTTCCTAGCCAAAAATGCTAGTTGTGATATAACACTTCTAAAAAGTAGTTATATTTAATATAAATTTATATTTATGTGGTAATACAATTATAAATTAATACAAAATCGGCGCCTTACATCACGCCTTGAAAAACGCCATGGCTCGTTAAGCTTGAGGCTTGGCCTTGCCGCCACGCCTCACGATATTTAAAACCTTCTTCACGCTAGCATCGATCGACCTCCTTTTGAGATTCTCTACGGTAGGAAGTGTAGGACCCCGATATGTTGGGGTGAGGTCGGTCATCGGGTTATGGGGCATACCAAAGTGGTACTCAAGACTACCGAGATGATTCAATGGGTACGTGGTAGGCTTCAAACAACATAGAGCCGGTAGAAAAGATATGCCGACAAGCACCGATCAGACATGGAGTTCTAGGTTGGGGACATGGTTCTCCTGAAGGTGTCACATTGGAAAGGTGTCATCCGATTTAGGAAGAAGGGCAAGTTAGGCCCCATGTATATCGGTCCCTTCATGGTTTTGGCCCGGGTGGGCAGGGTTGCTTATCGCTTGGATCTACCCGAAGTGCTTTGTCAGATCTATAACACATTTGACATCTCTCAGCTGCAGAAATGTTTGGTTGATGATTTCGTGGTGGTTCCATTGGAGGATATCCAGGTGGATGATCGCCTGAATTATATTGAGAGACCGGTAACAATCCTTGATTGAAAGATGAAGGCCTTGAGGAACAAGGTCGTGGGTTTGGTGAAGGTGCAGTGGCAACACCGAAAGGGTTCAGAATGGACATGGTAGCCTGAGGATGAGATGAGGGAACATTATCCAGAGTTATTTGCAGCGGCAGACTTCGAGGACGAAGTCTGATTCAAGTGGGGGAGAATTGTAGCATCCGAATCCTTGAGGTACTTAAATTATTGAATTCTTTCATTTTGGATGAGGTATCACGACGTGAGCCATAATGGTCATGACGTGAGTGACGTTTGACCAATTGACCTACATTCTTGAACCTCACGACATAAGCATGAGGCCTCATGACATGAGTAAGTCCTAATGACCCAAAACCCTAATTTTCGAGTATTTAATGGAATGAGAAAGCTAGGGTTGCACATCCTCGACCTCTCTCACTCTATAGCCTCCTTAAAACCTTAGATTCGACCTTCTTGGGACCTTTTGCCATTGTTGGTGACTTAGAAGAGCTTATTTGGTGGTTTTTGGTCCATTGAAGTTGAAGAGGACTCTTCTGGTGCTTCATTTTGGAAATCTAGCTTCTACATATTGGTCTTGCTGAGCTTTTGGACTTCTGTAAGTCATAAAGCTCTTAACTTTTTGCCTCTTCTATGTTAGATCTATATTTTGGGAGCTTTCCTTGCATGGTTAGGTGGTGTAGCATGCATGGGATCCATAAAGTAGGCAACTTTATGGATCATTGAGACATCTTCTGAATATGAGGCTTTAGATATGAGTTTTGATTTTGGTTTTAGACTCCAAGCATGAGTCTTGATCTTATTACATTTCTTTTGACCTAGTTAGTATCTAAGTCATGCATTGGACATGCATGACTGAAAAGCTACGATTTTTATAGTCCTTAGGGTCGAGAAAGGTCCTCTGGAAGGCCCCAGTGAATGTCTTAAAGGATTAAGAGCTTAATGCTCAAAGTTGGTCAGAACATATCTCACGACGTGAGAAATGAGGTTGTCACGATCTCAGGAAACTGGTTGGATGAGTTGGGACTGAGTCGACTCGCTGAGTGGGGCCGGGTCGAGTCCATTTTCACGACGTGACCGGAGCACAAGTCACGACGTGAAGGTGAGCTGATGGAATGTTGACCATTGACCTTAGGCGTTGACTTTTGATCAAATTTGGCTTTTGGTCAACTCTTGGTTTTGAAGGGTAGACTAAGGTTTGCCTTGTATGATTATCTCGGTGTGGTGTAGCACCGGTGTAGCTGACCGTGAAAGCAGCAGTAGTTGATTATCGATCGAGATGTGAGTTTCCTTCATTGTACTCGTGGGTCGAAGGCACCAATGTCGGCCCACTAGATTATGTTTGTAGGATGATGATTATCTTCGTGACAATTATATATAATGCCTGTATATGCTTGATGTCTCTGTGACTCTTACTGTTATGATTATATGCTAGTTGTACGGGTGAAATAGACCTGATACCGATTGAAAGATACTGAAGGGGTTGAAATATACCTAGTACCGGTTGAAAGACACCGAAGGGGTTGAAATAAACCTAGTACTGGTTGAAAGAGACCGAAGGGGTTGAAATATACCTAGTACTGGTTAAAAGATACCGAATGGGTTGAAATAGACCCAGTACCGGTTGTAAGAGACCGAAGGGGTTGAAATAGAGTCAGTTATGCTTGACTGATATAGATATGTTTGGTATAAGGTATTTTGGGGAAGCTCACTAAGCTTTCTGATTACGGTTTTCAGTTTATATTTCAGGTACATTCAACTCAAAATGGAAGGGTCTGACTTGATCGCACTGCATTCGCCCATGTTTTCCGCATTATGTGATTTTGGGATTTGTACTTTGATATTATTTCACTATGATACAATTTTGGTTGTTTTGGACATGATTACTAAATGTTCTGAAATGAATTAAAAATGAAATTTTTGGGATGTTACAAACCAGATAGTTATTAACTTATTATGGTGGAATAATATTATTATGTTATTATAAAGTTTTTCATAATTTATCTACATGATATTTTTTTTATACTAATTTTATTTTCGTTAAAGAATTCATCTTGATTAAACATTAAAATATAAAAATCTATCTTATAAAGTTATAAGCTATAAATCACAAATTATAATAAATTAAGTCAACTGTGGCTTTTAAATGCAATAACTCCGTTTGTCTCTGTATTATTATTATCGAAAGGTCAAACGGGTTAAATTTCATGTTTTAGAATGTGGATTGGGTTTGAATCATATTAATATAAATAGAGTTTTATTTGAATGAATATAAAATATTAAAAATGATATTGATTTTTTTTTAAATCAATGTAGTTCC
This sequence comes from Lactuca virosa, assembly GCF_052849685.1. Taxonomy (NCBI): domain Eukaryota; kingdom Viridiplantae; phylum Streptophyta; class Magnoliopsida; order Asterales; family Asteraceae; genus Lactuca; species Lactuca virosa. Next base: position 458,959,773 of record NC_136430.1, read on the forward strand.
AAAGTAAGGTCCCGTTTGATAGTTTCTGTCTGGGAAAGTGCTGTCTGGTAAAATGTTGTCTGTGAAAGTTTTCTGATTGGGAAAGAAACCATGCTGTTTGATTATACATCTGATTGACTGTGCTGAATGATGAAAAAAATTAATAATTCAATGAAAAATAGATTTAAAAAAAGTTATTTAAAAAAATTAATAATCCAATAAAGAAAGAAAGATGCGGGGTTTGGTGTATAATTGTATTTTCAGCCCATTCAGCCAGAAAGATATGATTTTGGGGCTTTCTGTGAAAGACATATCTTACCGGGAAAGACCCCTTCTTTTGTGCAAATCAAACAGTCTTTCCGGTCCATTCAGCCAGAAAGATCTGTTTGGACCTGGAAAGATGTGTATCAAACGGGGCCTAAGTCATGAACCGGATTCTTCCATAAACTTATTATAATTTAGTGGAATATAAACACAAAAACAATGTTTAGAACAAGATAATTTATTGTTTACAACATATACAATGATAAAATCAACAAAAACACACGTATTTAACACTTATAAATTTGAAAAAAAAAATCAAAATTTGCAGCTTGATTTGAATTTTTATAGATATAAGGCATATGATCTAATAGTATGAAGAGTGAAGGTTAAAGTTTAGAAAACAAGAATGCAAAACAAAAGAACCAAAATAACTCTTTGATTAATTTGAAAAACTAACTTAAAACCAATGTTTTACAATCTGTTCTCATAATCATAAACTCGATTATGAACATGTATACATAGCCTAACAAACCAACTTGTATTAGACTAGGAAACTTATGATCAACTTGTCATAAACTAAATTTTCCATAAATTAGATTGTTTGGTCTCCAAGTCCTAATCGACTTAGGATTCCAACAATCACCCACGAATCTCTAAGTCCTTCTAGAGAATTCTTCAACCCCAATCAACATCCTATTATCTCTTTTCACCACCCCGACCTCTTTAATCAAGCTTGTTCTGAGAGTACTTTTCGACCGAACAAGAAGACAAAGTCACAACCACCTTTACCGTCTTCCGTCACCTGCAAAACAAACCGAATCAAAACCACCCGCTTTGATGTATTCCCGTCCGTTTATTCCGCGCCTCCAGTTAGTATCTCTCTACCTTAGAACAAGCTCGATCAAGCGAAATCGAGGTTGCTTGCGATCAAAACGAAATCAAACCCCCTTCTACGAAACCCGAGTAATGTTGCGTCTGCCCCGCAACGAAATGCTACTTTTCTTGAAACCGACTCTTAAACAGGCACCGTCTTCACCTCGTTCTGATACCAATTAAAGTTTAGAAAACAAGAATGCTAAACAAAATAAACAAAATAACTTTTTGGTTAATTGGAAAAACTAACTTAAAACCAATGTTTTACAATCTGTTCTCATAATCATAAACTCGATTATGAATTGAATATGTATATATAGCCTAACAAACCAACTTGTATTAGACTTGGAAACTTATGACCAACTTATCATAAACTAACTTTCCATTAATTAGATTGTTTGGTCTCCAAGTACTCATCGACTTAGGATTCCAACGAAGGTAAGATGTTCTAGGGTTCAAAAAGAAACCAAACCTCGTTTAAAATAAATACATAATTTAAGAATATACTAAAGGATGCGTGTAAGCCAATAAAAATTTAAGTCTTTCTATATTATGGTTGTAAATAGTAATGAAACAGAAGGCATTAAAACGTGATTCATGTTGTGACAAGTATATTTTAAATTTCGTACAAAAACAACCCATAAAGTTTGTAGAATGTTAAATATCCTAATTTGTCAAAACTAAAGAATTATAATTGGATATTTGTAAATAATCAATTACTTAAAAACCAAGTACATATCATATTAGTGATCTCACAATCGTTATATAATTGTTATTGGATCATCAAATAATCAATAATGTATAATAAACAACAAATATGGATTTAGGGCGTGTTTGGCAAAAGTAGTTGTTAGCTGGAAGCGGGTAGCGGGTAGCTGGTAACGTGTAGCTGGTAGCGGGAAGCTGTAGCTTTTTATTTGTTATATGAGTGTTTGACAAAAATAGCTGGTAACTTTTGAAATATATAAAATTACATAAAAGGACAACTGATTAAAAATAAATAAATATATAAATACATTTTTAAGGGTAATTATGAAAATTGATTTCAAAAGCTCAGTAGCGTTTTGTTAAACGCTACATGAAGTAGCTTTTAGATTTGGAGCGTTTTGTTTAAACTAAAAGCTAAACGCTCGTACTGTCAAACGAAAGTTTTTGTTTAAACTAAAGCGTTTTGTCAAAAGCTAAAAGTTAGAAGCTCTCAAACGCTTCCAAGAGTTCCGTGCCAAACAAACCCTTAATCTCGGCGGCCAATAAATAAACAAGTAATAAGGTATCATTGATTGAGAAAGTACTTTATAATTCAATATATTAGTAATATATACAAAGGCCAACTTTGTGTTTGTGAGACACAGACACTTTTTGCTAAAAGTATAAGTTTTTAAGGGCATTTAATCCCTCAAATTTATATATTCTGTCATTTTTAATCTTTTTATTTTGTAAAATTATATTTTTTTATTTCTTTACTTTTTAACCTTGTAAAATATCATTTTCACCCATTCGTTTTCTAATCTTCATGTTTATCCCATAGTATATATAAATACGATTTTTCCTTATTCACTTTTTAAAATTTATTTTCACCCGTCTTTTTTTTTTATAAATGTTATTTTAACCATCTCTACAGGGAAATAGAAAATTATTGTAGCTAATACCACAATTGTTAATGCATAATGTACAAGTATGTCAATACGTAAAATGCAATTTTAATCCCTTAACTTTGTATACTATGTTACTTGCTTCAGCTTCATTTTGTAAAATAATATTTTTCATCTTTTTATTTTTTTTTAAATATCACTTTCATCATTTTTATCTTCAACTCTGTACTTTCACCTATTCATATTTCATCATTCAACTTTGTATAATCTGTCACTTACAACCTCTCTATTTTGTAAAATGATATCGTCCATCCTTTTATTTTTTAAAATATCACTTTTATCCATTTTCATCTTCAGTTTTATAAAATATCACTTTCACCGCTTCATTTTGTATACTTTCGTGTTTATCTCCATCCCCATAGTGTATATTTATAACATGATTTTCCCTCTTTTACTTTTCTAATACACAAAAAAACACTTACGACAAAGCACAGTCGTAATTATTAGTAATAACAACATATTTGATATATTGTGATGACACTTTGTATTACAAATTGGAATACAAATTATAAAAGTTGAACGATAGATTTATTAATACTTTTTGCAGTTTTTTTTTTCTGACTTTACCTGATTGTTTCTTTTGTTTTTTCTTTTCTATCAAAAACCAACTTACTTTATAATAATAAAAAATAAAAATAAATAAAAATAAAAAAAAAACTCGACGTTTTCTACTAAAGTTAGATTTTATTATAAAGTAATTAGGGGCTAGCTCAAATGTACCCAAAATGTACGCTTTGTTTATTTGTACGTAGTGTAATATCAATTATTATTGTAAAATTTTGATTACTTAAAAATAACTGAAAATTCCTGATGAGGTTAGTGATAATTGGCCTTATTACTTGAATAAGGAATATTTCATAAAAAAGATACACATTTCGAGACAATTATTTGATACGATTATAATTATAATGTACCAACGTTTTCAAGATCGTTTTTGGGTTTGTAAGATTGGTATGTAAGAACTATTGGAAAAGAAACACCGCCTTGGTCCATGTGAACCTTCTTGGTCCATGTGTTTTTCCGGTTATAACAACTATTGGAAAATAAACACCATTGATCCCTATAAAGGGTTTTGATAACATTAGTGATCTTCCCTTCTAACAACACTAACAAAAGGGTTGTTAAAATTTTTAAAAAGATGAAAACACCATTCTACTATTGGTTCCACCACCACCACCACCACCATTCACCTGCCACCATCTGCCTCACCACTTTCAATCATCAACAACACCATTATATCTAACCATCACCATCGTCACCAATCACCACCACCACAACATCACACCTGTTGCAACCAAACTCACAACCACCATGCCAATAATTGAAAAAGCCAAACTACCCACCCCTTTTCGCCTCCCTCCCTTCTTGTATTCCGGTCACCGAAAAAACAACACCGACAATTTGAACTCAGAAATGACATTGATTAAGAAAATGTTGGAGATTTTACTAAACAGACATGTGGAATCGTCGTCCACTTTAACACCGATTCAGAAACCGCCTTTTACGTCAATTCTGATTTCAAATTCTCCACAGATTTTCTTTAATCAGTTAAATTTAGTTCTTATCCAAAATTCAGATGGAAGTAACGTGGTTGCTAAACTTGATCACATCAACATGACAAAAACTGAAACTTCTGATATTAGATGGTAAAGCAAAACGATGCAGATATACGTAGATGTCGGATTTGATACATAAGATGTCGGATCCGAGACATCGTCGGTGATCTCAACAATCACCACCCACCATTTGCACCTACTTCTTCGATGATGCACAAATCCCGATGCAAAATAGATTAGTTCGTCGGGTGGATATGTGTTATCGAAAGGTGACTCGAGAACCAGTGGTGGTTTTAAGTAGCAGCGATGATGTTCTTTGGAAGAAGATGTCACCAAACGGTGGTAGGTTAAATGACATTGGTTGCCGGATATGATAGTTTTAAATAACACCGGTGAGACGAGAAAGATGGAGAGAGAAAGTGATGTTAGCTAACATGTGAGAGTGTATAGGCCTTTTTTTAATATATATATATATATATATATATATATATATATATATATATATATATATATATATATGTATATATATATATGTATATATATATATATATATATATATATATATATATATATATATATATATATATACACACACACACACAAATATGGTCTTCATAGTAAAAATAAAAGATAAAATAGAAAAAATGGATAATCTTGTCATTTTACCTATTCTTAACATGGGTATTTATGTCATTTCACATGTTTTCAACGTATGCTCCTAGACGGTAACGGTCCCAAGGACCGTATGTGTTACCAAAACCTTTCATAAGGACCAATGATGTTACTTTTTCTAAAGTAGGACAAAACATGTTATTATTGGTAAACCACACGGACCAAGACTGTAATTTATCATATTCGTAAAAGGTTAAAGAAAGACATGACATATGACATGAAATGTGACTCATCAATAACTCCAGTACTGATCATTTTTATATAAATAGAAAAAAAAGGAATGTCAACTATAACTTTTTATATAAATAAAATTGAAACAAATATCGCATAAACTCTTGATTTTTGGGTACGTATGACGTAGAAAATTATGAGAGGAGTGTTCAACTTAAACTTCCCTTCTAAACGTCAAAGGAATGGTCTTCTTGGCTTTCCTTTCATTTGGAAAATGAATAAACGATTTTGACTCATTTATCTCAGTAACTATATGAATGTGCATAAGTATATAAGCCTAAGAACTCTGGATATAACTTTAATACAAGACTAATTACAACATAGTCATCATAATGCATATTAGACGGGCCTCTGATTGTTAATGAGATATGCTCTTGGGCAAAGAAGTCAAAGAACCAAATCCTTCTTCTCAAAGTTGACACTACTAGAAAAAACAAGCCTTTTACGACGCGCAATGTGTGTCGTAAAACGGTCAGACGACGCGCAAATGCGTGTCAAGGAAGGGCCTGTCATAACGAGAGACGACACGCTTTGCGCGTCGTCTGTTTACGACGCGCATTTATGACACGCATTTACGACGGCCAGTTACGACACGCAATGCGATTCAAGGAAGGCCCTGTTATAAAGGAAGACGCACGCATTTGCGTGTCGTAATCTTACGACGCGCGTTTAGGACACGCATTGCGTATCATTAAAGCCCCTGTCATAAATGAAGATGACACGCATTTGCGTGTCATAAACTTCAACAACCATTTACGCTATGCATATACGACGTGCCTTTAATATACTCATTTACGCATAATACAAAAATATGTAAACAAATATATATCAAAACAATCAATTTCATCCAATAACATCATGTCAAAAAATTGTAATACATCGGTATTAAGGGATCTAATTGTGCATTGTTATTAAGAGGTTTTCCCTAACTATATAACCTAATACTACATTTCTATTAAGGGCACCTTCTTGTTTCAGATATCATGTCAAAAAAAATCTTCCATATCATTGGTTTGCCACCGATTCCTTTCCTGAATAAACAGATGGAGTGACTCCGCCTTTTTCAGTAGCACATACCAGTTCCTTTCGTGAATCCACTAGGGTTGATCAAGCCGGTTACTAATTCTGATTTATTTATAGTTTATACTTACTGAAACATGTCCATGGCCACTCATTGAGAAGCCTTCCCCTCACTAAGCTTCCGAATTACCTGCAAATCTGTCACGCCCCCAAACCGGAACGACGGAAACGTTCAGGGGCGGAGGACGTCATGTATAATATCATAACAATTGCATCATAGTAATCAAAGTAAACACAACCATTACATTGAATAAGTAAAATATTTACAATTGTTTGATACATAGTTTGTATACATCAAAAGTATAGAAAAATGTAAAAGACGTGACTCCAAACGCTCCGACTTCTCAAAAGCCGCGGGAGTACCTGTCTACTGATTTCCTGAGAATACAAGCGGTTTTTGAAAGAGTATCAGCATTAAGCTGGTGAGTTCATAAGCATGTTTTTGTAATGAAAGCCTGTTAATGAATCTGCGAAAAGGTTTGTATGTTTCCCAGAAAATCCAATATTTTCTAGCATGTGTGTTTGTTACGGTGTTCCATAAAGTATTAGTTTGTATGCCTGATTACCACTAGATGTATTGTATAATGTTGTTTTGAATGACAACCCTTTTGCATGAAAACCCTGGCCATCACCAGTATGTATGGAATATTCTGTTTGAAAACCCTGGATAACACGAGTATGTATAGTAGTTTTATTAATTAAAATAAAACCATGAGTTGAAATCCCTGGAATCCTCAAGTTGTAGTATGTGGTAGTTCTATTAATGAAAATAAAACTAATGAAGAATGAAATCTCGTAAACAAAAGGTTAGTTTATACTGTTGTGAGTTCGTATAACCATACTTGATGTGACCTAGTGACCTTTACGACGTTCTTCAAGTGTCGGATATATGACATTTGTCACCTCAGGCATGCCTGCCTAACTGTAGCTAGCAGTTCAGGTGTGGGATTGTCAGTCCCGAATAGATCCATTCACAAATTTCACGCTCTCCCTCCAGGAGACTCTGGTTATACTATGTTAGGATTTAGTTCTGTACCCTGAAGGGTACAAATTGAAGTAGTGTCTCACAACCCTGTATTAACTAGTTTACGTGTTGTTTTGTATCGCTCTCTTGTACTTGAAATCGTATGTATACTTTACAGAGTAATGATAATTATACTTAAATAATTACTTAGTGTGGTACTCTTGTATTCAGAAAGTAGATTGTACACCATAAACTATATCTGTCATAGTTTAAATGATTGCTAATGTATAATCCTGAAATGATAAAACTGTGTATTGAAATCCCAAACTATACCTATTATAGTTTGCACATGTGTTAAGTACTCGGTTCGTGTATTGTTCTGAAAACTATGCAATTATAGTTGCGAGTTGAAAACTTCCCTTATGCTCAACATGTTACAAAAGGGATAAGATATCTAAACATTTTATAAAATGTGGTAATCTTTTGGTTGTATCAATTGCATAAGTTTTTAATCCTGTTTGAAATGCTATGTATAAGGTTCATAAAAACTATTTGTATTTAGCTTGTATCCCCATGAAAACGTTAAAATAGTAAAAGCGTAGGGGTATGAACCCACAGTTGGATGCATGTATGCCGGACAACGAGACTGGAAATGAGGACCCTCGAGTTGTTGTACGCGAAGTTAACGGAATCCTAATAATAATTAAACACATATTTGCATTTAAATTAGCGAATCCATTAGTTAAAGTGTTAGAAAAACACTTGCTTTTGGTTAAGGAATGTTACCGAGGCCGATGAAGTGAATAGAGGGTTTTTGGTTTCCAAAGTGTTCACTGCTGGAAAGTGTTCACGGCCATACACGGTTCACGGCCGTGAACGGTTCTTGGTGAGGATTTGAAGGGTTCACGGTCCTTGAATGGTTTGCGGCCGTGAACAGATTTCGGCCCTTGAAGATTTGAAGATTTGAAGGGTTCACGGCCGTACACCCTTCAACAGAGGTTTGCTGATTCGGTGAAAAACGTGTTTTAGAGGCTCCACAACAACACCCAAAGGTGATTTTTGATAATTTTCGGAAGAAAATGAGGAAATCTTGAGTTTGCGGTTGGAAGATTAGAGAGAAGATAGATTAGTTTTCGGCCAGAAAAGTGTAAATGAGGGGTAAGAACACACACACACACACACACACATATATATATATATATATATATATATATATATATATATATATATATATATATATATATATATATATATATATATTGGTTGGGTTCAATGCCGGAAACGGGTTATCAGCCGTGAACGTCGTGTTGAACCATTTTTCTGATTTTCGAGGGAATCTGGATTGTCAAGTGTTTTGGTTCCGAGAGTTAAATAAATTTTAACTAAAATGAATAAAATTCGAACTTTTATTTAACGGGATTAACTTTCGTTGACTGAAAAAGGTTCGGGTTGTCACATCATCCCCCCGATAAAGGGAATTTCGTCCCGAAATTCAAACATAGAATACAATCATGGACTCTGAAAAAGATGTGGGTACTTCTGTTGCATTTGATCTTCTCGCTCCCAAGTGAATTCAGGTCCCCGCTTGGCATTCCAGCGTACCTTCACTATCGGTATGCGACTTTGTTTCATTCGTTTGACTTCCCGATCCATGATTTTGACTGGTTCTTCCACAAAATTAAGGTTCTCGTTGATCTCGATCTCATCAAGATGGATCAAAAAGCTTTCGTCGGATAGACACTTTTTAAGGTTCGACACGTGGAATACGGGATGAATGTTACTAAGCTCTTGGGGTAATCGAAGTTTATAAGCTACGGGGCCGATCCTGGCGAGGATCTCGAAAGGCCCAATGTATCTCGGATTTAGCTTTCCACGCTTTCCAAAGCGTATCATGCCTTTCCAGGGTGAGACCTTCAACAGAACGCGGTCACCAACCTGGAACTCCAACGGTTTTCGTCTTTTGTCGGCATAGCTCTTTTGTCTATCTCTTGAAGCCTTTAGTCGTTCCTGGATTTGTACGATCTTTTCTGTGGTTTCTCGGATGATTTCTGGGCCAGTGAGAGTGCTATCAGGGACTTGACCTCTAGCTAGCTGCATGTCACCCACTTCAGCCCCACATAGAGGAGATTTGCACTTACGGCCATAGAGGGCTTCGAATGGAGCAGCCTTGATGCTAGTGTGATAGCTGTTGTTGTAAGAGAACTCCACCAATTGCAAATGAGTATCCCATGACTTACCAAAGTCGATAACGCAAGATCTCAGCATGTCTTCTAGGGTTTGAATGGTTCTCTCACTCTACCCGTCTGTCTGTGGATGGTAAGCTGTGCTCATATCCAGCTTAGTTCCAAGAGCCTTCTGCAATAACTGCCAAAATCTCGAGGTGAATCTGCTATCTCGATAAGAGATAATGGACACAGGCACACCATGTAGTCGAACTATCTCTTGGATGTAAATTCGGGTCAGTCTCTCCATCTTTAATGTTTCTTTGATTGGCAAGAAGTGGGCAGACTTAGTCAATCTGTCGACGATTACCCAGATAGTGTCATGGCCACTCGGGGTCTTGGGCAGTTTGGTAATGAAGTCCATTGTGATTCGTTCCCACTTCCACTCAGGTATTTCTGGCTGTTGAAGTAGACCTGAGGGCTTCTGATATTCCACCTTCACCTTGGCGCAAGTCAGACACTTGACCACGAACGTAGCAATTTCTGCTTTCATGTTTGGCCACAAATATAGCTTTTTGATATCCAGATACATCTTATCTGAACCTGGGTGTACGGAATATCGAGTTTTGTGGGATTCATTCATGACCACTTCTCTGTAACCACCGAACCTTGGTGTCCAGATCCGGTCCATGAAATAACGAACCCCGTCACCCTTGATTTCGAAGTTCTTGTCCATTCCTCTCAAGGCTTCCAGTTGAGCATCTTTGATCTGTGTGGCCAGATGCGAATGGATTTTCATGGTTAGTGTCTTCACCTTACGACCTGAGTATTCCTTCCGGCTAAGGGCGTCCGCTACTACATTGGCCTTGCCCGGATGATAGCGAATTTCGCACTCGTAATCATTGAGAAGCTCTACCCATCGCCGTTGTCTCATGTTGAACTCCTTCTGATCAAAGATATGCTGTAAACTTTTGTGGTCGGTGAAGATAGTGCACTTGGTTCCTTAGAGGTAATGCCTCCAAATTTTCAATGCGAAGACCACTGCTCCCAACTCCAGATCGTGAGTTGTATAATTGACTTCGTGTTCTTTCAGTTGTCTCGAGGCACATGTAATGACTTTTCCTCGCTGCATGAGCACACAACCTAGCCCCTGATTGGATGCATCGCAGTAGACCACAAAGTCCTCCGTCCCTTTTGGAAGAGACAAGATAGGTGCGTTGCATAGGGCCCGCTTCAATGTTTGGAATGCAGTGTCTTGATTTTCTCCCCAACTAAAGGTTGCACCTTTCTGAGTCAGGGCGGTAAGAGGCTTAGCAATCCTGGAGAAATTCTGGATAAACCTGCGATAGTAGCCAGCAAGACCCAAGAATTGACGGATTTCTGTGGGTGTCTTCGGTGCTGACCAATTCTCGATCGCTTTAATCTTGGAAGGGTCCACGTGTATGCCTTCTTCGCTAACCATGTGACCAAGGGAAGTTACTTTTCTAATCCATAATTCACACTTTCAGAATTTTGCATATAGTTTCTCCGCCCTTAGAGTTCCCATCACTTGCCTCAAATGCTGTCTATGATCTCCCTCACTCAGAGAATAGACAAGTATATCATCAATGAATACTATCACAAACTTGTCTAGGAATGGGCGGCACTGTAACATCCTGTTTCGGATCGTCCGTGATTAGGGTTTGTGGGCTGCAAATCGGGCATGAGGAGGTCTCGGGGTTGCGACAAGTTGTTAGATGCATAGGGCATCTCGTCACCTTTCCGTGGGTTTGAGATTCATGGGAATCAGGGTTATATCGAGGAAGCAATGAAAGTTTGAAGTTGTGGCAGGATCAGTCCCTTATTTGAGAATGGTGGCAGCTGAGTACGCTGGGCGTACATATGTGTATGCTTAGCGTACTCGTGTGCGTGATTTTCAAGTGGAGCCACCTAGTACGTTGGGCGTACCAGAGGGTACGCTGGGCGTACTAGGCACGGAGTGGAAACCCTAACTTTGGATGTGTCCCTATATAAAGAATGAAATGGCCTCATTCCAGGCCGCCATCCTCAGTTAATAAACCTTCTAAAACCCTAATCCTTCGTTCATGGAGCTTTTGAGTGCATTTGAGAGCCTTGAGTAATTTTGGTGTGTTCTTGGAGTAAAGAAGGAGCTTTGGAGAAGAAGGAGCTTTGGAGAAAAAGGAGTGAGAAGTCTAAGCCTTTGATCTGAGCATATCTGAGTTGGAAGCTTCATATAGAGGTATAAAGCTTCAATCTTTCTCACTCTTTTGTTTTGAGCATCATATTAGAGTATTTTAGGGTTTTTGTCCCAAAAGGAGGAGACTTTATGACATAGTGAGCTCTAGAGATTATGATCAACCCCTTTGAGTGTGATTAGTAGTGTAATGTCATAAAAATCCAATCTTGGTCGTTGGAATCAATCCATGCATGAGTTATGAGCTTTTTGAGATAAGGGAGTGAGTGTTTTGGGTGTTTTGTGACCTTTCCAGCCATGCAAAGGCTTAAAGTCACTGACTTTGTGGAGTAAGAGCCATTAGGGAGTCCAGATCTGGGTTTTAGGTAATGTCTTAACTGATTAAGACCAAGTGAGTAGAAAGAGTGAATCTGGGGAGTACGCTGAGCGTAATTCCTGTACGCCCCGCGTACTGCCCCAGTGTCCCCGATGGCCAATCTGGATTGTGAGTACGCTGAGCATACCAAGGGAGGTACGCCCCGCGTAACCTCACTGTGGACTTTTGGGCTAAGTCTCATTTTGGGCCTTGAGAGTTGGGCCTGGAGTTTAGGCTTGTTACAATAGAGTATTAGACCAGAGGAATATATATATATTCGTGCTTGGGCCCTAGAGTTGGGCTTGCCATTTAGTTTTGAGAGTGGGCCTCGGGTGAGCCCATTTATTATTCGGCCTTGGTGGGCCCAATGGGTTTTAGGCTATTAATGGGTTGGTTAGTGGTCTTCCTTCATACCTAATGAGTGAGAGCTTGGACTTAGTTCCTAATTGGGTTAATTGTGGTTTTGGCTCATAGTTAGAGGCCGATGCATAGCAACAACGTTTTTAGGAGTTGTACATCATCTGAGGTGAGTCTTCTCACTATACTTTACCATGAGTGGTATTTTCGTGTGACTGAGATGTCATATGTGCTTATCTATGTATTGTGATATCCTGCATTATTTATTTGTGATTTATGTTGTGTATTACTCAGAGTTTACAGAGTTAGGACCGAAGGGTCCACCAGAGTTGTGGGACTGGAGGGTCCCACTGAGACACATTGACCGGAGGGTCATACAGAGTTATAGTCTCGAGTGGCTAATGTGTTGTATGTGGTATTTTGGGGAACTCACTAAGCTTCGTGCTTACCGTGTTATGTGTTATGTGTTTCAGGTTTTTCTCAGGATCGCGGGAAGGCACCGGCTCGATTATACACACCAGAGAAAGAGTTATGTTTGAGGATCCTGGATTATTTGTTAAACAATATGGAGAAGCGTTTTGTAAATTAACTAAATAAGATTTTGGTGAAATACGTTATGAGAATTATATGATTTTAAAAAAGAAAATTTTGTTTGGAAATTTTCGGTGTTACAAGTTGGTATCAGGGCCAGGTTTGAGGGATTCGGATGCACCTTCGGGTATATCTGGACTCAAACTGAGGATTTGAGAAAAAATTTCAAAAGAAATGATTTTTCTAAAACGAGCAAGAGTTTCTAAGAGAAAAACGAGAAGGTGCAGTGTGTACAATCAGCCAGAGCCTGAACGGTGATTTCCCAAAATATGCTTACTTATTTGTGTTATGAGTTATTATTGAGATATTAGTGATGCATGCTAGAAGATAGGCTAGGTATTTCATATTTTAGGGCTAGAGTTGCCTGATTTGTTATGCCTTAGCCTAGGAATTTTGCTATCTGTGATGTGCTTTGAGTATGTGCGGGGTAAGAGTATCCAGCAGAGATCTTTTAGAGAGAACTTGAGTAGAGGAGTAATCTAGGAGAGATACCTAGAAGAGAATCAGAGGAGCCTACTGAGAGAGTAATTAGATACCCGCGAGGGGTAGAGTTGCTTGAGTTTGGTGATATCTTTTGAGTGTGAGTAAAACAAGTGGAGTGGTAACCTAGAGTGGTTTTGCGCATTGGTAGAGATTATTCGATGCCCGAATGCTGCTTGCTTCGTGCTTTGTGGAACTCTTAATGATGACATCATAAGGAGTTCTTTAGCAGCTGATGGCAGAGAAAGTGAGGGAACCTAGGAAGAGCCTAGGGAGTGGCCTTAGTCAGATGAGTATGCTGATAGAGGAGAGTAGTAGCTGGGGAGCGACCAAGTTTAGCGGGATTGGTGGTCGAGAAGGTTGAGGAGCTACTTAGGAATTCTAGGACGATCCGTTTGGAAAGTACGGGTAGATGTGACAGGTAGTATGGGCCCGTACTACTGAAAGCAGAGGACCCGTACTTGAAATAGGGAGAATACCAAAGGTTCTAAATAGCAGATTGAGAGGAGATCACATGGTTCGGATACCATGATTCATAGCAGATTGAGAGGTGACCACATGGTTCGAGTACCATGATTCGTGGCGGTTAGTGCTTCTGGTATTACCAGTTGTCCCGTGGTGGTTGATTAGTCTGAGATTAGATGATTGAGTGTGGGGCCAGAGGGCCATGTCGAGCAAGTTTTAATGGAGTGTACCTTGAAAGGGAAATCGAGTTCGTTTTTGAGGGATTTTATGGGTGAGATGTTAGTTGGAGTCGCAAGGCTCAAGGATGAGTAGAGATGATGCTTACTGGAGGATCGAGGCTTGATTCGATCTATCGGCTGATGAATGAGACGTCACTTTCTGTGGCAAGAGTTGCGTTGTTCCCGTTTCTGGGAGAGGTGAAGGAGATATCGAGTTTCTGGTTTCAGAGTTTGGAGGTAACCCCGTGGGGTAGCATATGGTGGTGACCTTTTCATCAGAGTATGTGGGCAGTTTGTCTGCTGTGAGGCATTTCTTGTACCATGGAGTCATTAGTGGAGGCTGAGACAGAAGAGACCCAGGAAGGTGCCTTTATGAGTGTGGCATGCTTTTAGCAGCAATTTCAGGTGGTTAAGAGGAATATATCGGGGCAGTGGCCTCGTTGTTATGTTGTGTATCGGTTGTGAGAGTGAGGTATCGTGCTTTGAAGATGATTCCCGTGTTGGGAGGCTGGTCAAGGAGTCAGAGATGAGGTGTGTGATAGTGCATTATTTCAGGACTGAGGGTCAGGGTTATTTCGGAACAGTTGAGGTATCCGGCGGTGTATTAGTCTGAGGTTTCGAGATGACCAGAGGCAGTCAAGTTGCGAGTATTCTGAGATTCTTGTCTGAGTTACGGGATATTTGGAGTCTCTTGGTTTCCATCGGGAAGATCATTGAGTGTTTGCGTGGTACGTTACTAGAGTCAAGTGTGATGTACCTGGTGAAACAATCCATGTAGTAAATTGTTGGTATGCCGACTGGTAATGGTTCGAACCCTGAGTGGGGGAGAACTGAGTATTCAATTGAGAAGATCAACAATTAGTTCAAGTGCAAATGATTATGGAAATCTGCGGTGCGGACACATGAAACTTGGGATATGGGTGGAGGCGGCGAGGTACGAGGCATGATGATGTATGAGTATATGCTTAAGGAAGGATGAGTGAATCCACGGCAGGTGGCCATTGGTCAGAGGATTTATTATGGCTAGAAATTTTCGGGATTGCAAATGTTGAGTTCGAGGCGGACGGGTCGCTGAGTTCAGGGTGCAATAGCTGAGATTTGCGGGTATAGGTATAAATTGTAATCTATACTCCAGAAGAGGGCAGCAGTTGGTTTGTCAACCAATTCTAGAGTCGGTATGAGTAGTTCCTATGGGCGGTGATCAGTAGAGGGTGGAGCTTCAGATTTTCGTCAACGTGTATTCAGTCGTTGGCGATTCCTCCGTGTTTCAATTTGGGAGATGGGAGTATTTCGAGGTTCCGAGTTGTGTAAGTGGAAGATCAGTGGTAAAGGCAAGACCACGTGAGACTCTGTGATGGTGTACCGAGGTAGCCGAGTATGATGTCCTAATTTTTGGTCATGTTAGGACTCGAGTTGTGAGATGGCGAGTGGAGTACCGAGTGATTTTGTTCCAGTGGGAACCCATCAGTTAATTGTCACCGGAGTGAGAATGTCTAAGGGTGTGTCTGTGCTGAGACTAGTGCCTTGCCTGCGAGAACTTACATCAGGAGTGGATCCGGGTGGGAGTAATTGCTTGGGATTATCAGGAGAAACCGTGGAGTGAGCCCATGGTGAGTCAGTGAGCGAGAGAGTGTTGTAAGACTATGGGGAGCCGTAGCATCCATGAGTCAGCGAGAGAGTGTCGTGATACTACGTGGAGCCGTAGTATTCACTGGATAGTGGGAGAGGGATGTGATACTGCGGGGAGCCGTGGTATTCACTAGTCAGCGAGAGAGTGTCGTGATAATACGGGGAACCATAGTATTCATTGGATAGTGGGAGAGGGATGTGATACTGCGGGGAGTTGTGGTATTCACTAGTCAGCAAGAGAGTGTCGTGATACTACAGGGAGCCGTAGTATTCACTGGTTAGAGAGAGAGTGTTGTGATACTGCGGGGAGCCGTAGCATTCACAAGTCAGTGAGAGAGTATCGCAAGACTACGGGGGAGGCCGTAGCACTCAGTAGTCGATAAGGGTGAATATTGTTCTGCCGGGAGCTGTAGTATTCACTAGTCAGAGTATGGCGCAAAGGAGTTCTTAGGCTTGGGTAGCCTTACCACTTGAGTCTTCGGGAGCCTGGTTGCCGAACCAGGGGCGAGACGGGGGTCTCCGTGTCAGTCGAGAATTGTTATATCCTAGGTTGAGTAGGGATTATCGTAATCAGAAGGAATTAGAGAAATGGTTTGTGCATAAATCCGCGAATTTTGGGTCATGGGTTGAGTACCGGATTGGAAATGAGTTGTTCCAATTCTTCTGTTGAATCAGACTCTCGAGCTCGAATCTGGATCCATTCGTGTATTGAATAGGCAAGATGAGGTTTCAGGTTCGTGGATGAGTCTCATTTTGAGGGGGGGTATTGACCTCCATCTAATATCTTAGGTCAGAGTGGGTCAGTTTCGTTGGTATGGGAATAATCGCGAAATGCATGGAACCAATGGGTGGTAGACGACAGAGGTCGGAGGTGAGACGATTTCAGATGAGTTGTAGCATTCGCTTGGGGTAAAGCGAACTTCGTGACTTGTGTGTCGCGATGAGCCGAGATAGTTATCGTGAGAAGGAAGTCGGTGAGACGTTTTTGTTTGCAATGGGTAACCTTTGGAGGTTCATCTTTTGGGTCGGGAGCTGACCTGATGCTCAGTGTTGAAGGGGTTAATTGAGAGCAAGTTGAGGCTTATGTCTATTGATATCAGAGGATACTTCCAAGCGAGCATGATCTTTTCTTGTGTTTGAGTTTGGGGTTCTTTCCTTCCGATGAGTTCTGATAGCTGTTCATGCGGTGGGTCCTTAGGGGATTATGACCTTTCTGTTCCTTTTGAGTTGCGATCGGGATCGATTAGAGAATCAGAGTTGGAAGAGTGTTCTTAGAGTCTGTTAGTCGATGGGCGATTAGCAGGATGATGTTTTGCAAGGGTGGTCTGGCATGGAGATAGACCACTAGAGTTTCAAGTTCTGGAGAGTCAGATCGAGTATCGCAGCGGCAGATGGGTCTGTCCTTCTTCGGGGTTGGGAGTCCCTGTCGGGTTCAGGTGCTTTTGGATGAGATTGTTGTAGCATATGGGGTCTTTTTGGTGGTGCTTCTCGGGTTGGGGTTCGATCTATGTATTGATAAGGAGCGATTTCGAGGGTAAAATCTAAATCAAGTGGGGGAGAATTGTAACATCCTGTTTCGGATCGTCCATGATTAGGGCTCGTGGGCTGCAAACCGGGCATGAGGAGGTCTCGGGGTTGCGCGAGTTGCTAGAAGCATAGGGCATCTCGTCACCTTTCCGTGGGTTTGAGGTTCACGGGAATCGGGGTTATATCGAGGAAGCAATGAAAGTTTGAAGTTGTGGCAGGATCAGTCCTTTATTTGAGAATGGTGGCAGCTGAGTACGCTGGGCGTACATATGAGTACGCTGGTCGTACATATGTGTACGCTTAGCATACTCGTGTGCGTGATTTTCAAGCGGAGCCACCTAGTACGTTGGGCGTACCAGAGGGTACGCTGGGCATACTAGGCACATAGTGGAAACCCTAACTTTGGATGTGTCCCTATATAAAGAATGAGATGGCCTCATTCCTGGCCACCATCCTCAGCTAATAAACCTTCTAAAACCCTAATCCTTCATTCATGGAGCTTTTGAGTGCATTTGAGAGCCTTGAGTAATTTTGGTGTGTTCCTGGAGTAAAGAAGGAGCTTTGGAGAAGAAGGAGTGAGAAGTCGAAGCCTTGGATCTGAGCATATCTGAGTTGGAAGCTTCATATAGAGGTATAAAGCTTCAATCTTTCTCACTCTTTTGTTTTGAGCATCATATTAGAGTATTTTAGGTTTTTTGTCCCAAAAGGAGGAGACTTTATGAGATAGTGAGCTCCAGAGACTATGATCAACCCCTTTGAGTGTGATTAGTAGTGTAATGTCATAAAAATCCAATCTTGGTCGTTGGAATCAAGCCATGCATGAGTTATGAGCTCTTTGAGATAAGGGAGTGAGTGTTTTGGGTGTTTTGTGACCTTTCCAGCCATGCAAAGGCTTAAAGTCACTGACTTTATGGAGTAAGAGCCACTAGGGAGTCCAGATCTGGGGTTTGAGGTAATGTATTAACTGATTAAGACCAAGTGAGTAGAAAGAGTGAATCTGGGGAGTACGCTGAGCGTAATTCCTGTACGCCCTGCGTACTGCCCCAGTGTCCCCGATGTCCAATCTGGATTGTGAATACACTGAGCGTACCAACGGAGGTACGCCCCGCGCAACCTCATTGTGGACTTTTGGGCTAAGTCTCATTTTGGGCCTTGAGTGTTGGGCCTGGAGTTTAGGCTTGTTGCAATAGAGTATTGGACCCGAGGAATATATATATATATATATATATATATATATATATATATATATATATATATATATATATATATATATATATATATATATATATATATATTCGTGCTTGGGCCCTAGAGTTGGGCTTACCATTTAGTTTTGAGAGTGGGCCTCGGGTGGGCGCATTTATTATTCGGCCTTGGTGGGCCCAATGGGTTTTAGGCTATTAATGGGTTGGTTAGTGGTCTTCCTTTAGACCTAATGAGTGAGAGCCTGGACTTAGTTCCTAATTGGGTTAATTGTGGTTTTGGCTCAGAGTTAGAGGTCGGTGCGTAACAACAACGTTTTTAGGAGCTGTTCATCATCCGAGGTGAGTCTTCTCACTATACTTTACCATGAGTGGTATTTTCGTGTGACTGAGATGTCTTATGTGCTTATCTGTGTATTGTCATATCATGCATTATTTCTTTGTGATTTATGATGTGTATTACTCAGATTTTACAGAGTTAGGACCGGAGGGTCCACAGAGTTGTGGGACCGGACGGTCCCACTGGGACACATTGACCGGAGGGTCATACAGAGTTATAGCCTCGAGTGGCTAATGTGTTGTATGTGGTATTTTGGGGAACTCACTAAGCTTCGTGCTTACCGTGTTATGTGTTATGTGTTTCAGGTTTTTCTCAGGATCGCGGGAAGGCACCGGCTCGATTGTACACACCAGAGAAAGAGTTATGTTTGAGGATCCTGGATTATTAGTTAAACAATATGGAGAGGCGTTTTGTAAATTAACTAAATAAGATTTTGGTGAAATGCGTTATGAGAATTATATGATTTTTAAAAAAAAATTGGTTCGAAATTTTCGGTGTTACAGGCACACCCGATTCATCAGATCCATGAATACCATGGGTGCGTTGGTTAGACCAAAGGGCATTACTACAAAATCATAGTGACCATACCGAGTTCGGAAAGCTGTTTTCGGTACATCACTCTCCAAGACTCGTAGCTGATGATACCCTGATCTTAGGTCTATCTTTGAGAAGTAGCTGGCTCCTTAGAGTTGATCGAAGAGGTCGTCGATTTTGGGAAGGGGGTAACGGTTCTTGATAATCTATGCACATCTGAAAGGACCCATCCTTCTTTTTCACAAATAAGACCGGGGCTCCCCAGGGTGAGGAACTTGGTTTGATGAATCCCTTTTTGAGTAGTCATTGAGCTAGCTGGATAACTCTTGCATTTCTGCCGGTGCTAGACGGTAAAGGGATTTAGCTACGGGGGTAGCTCCGGGAATTAAGTCGATTCGGAACTCGACTTGGCGCTCGGGAGGAATTCCAGGAAGATCTTCGGGAAAGACATCAGGAAAGTTGCAGACTTCGGGGATGCTCTCAAGGTCTTTAACTTCCTCTTTTTCGTTAACAACATGAACTAGGAATGCATGACACTCCTTTCGCAGATATTTTTGGGCTTCGATGCACAAAATGATATGAAGGTTCATGCTGAGTTTATCACTATAAATAATGAGGGCTTCGCCAGAAGGCAGATTGAGGCGAATGGCTTTTTCATAGCAAAGGATATCATCACGATTGGGGCTCAACCAATCCATGCCGATGATGACATCGAAACTCTTTATAGAAACAGACATGAGGTCGATTGGAAAAGAATGGTCGTTTAGGGTAAGGGTACAGCCTATGAATACGTCGTTAGAACTCTCTTTCTTTCCATTTGCCATCTCGACGGTAAACGTTTCGATTAAAGGTTGGGATTTATGCTTGAGTAGATGTTTAAATGCATGACTAACAAAACTCCTCTCTGCACCACTATCGAAAAGAATACATGCATAAGAGTTGTCGAGGAGGAGCGTACCCGTAACTACAGTGGGATCAGCGACAACTTCCTCCTGGCCCATATCTAGAACCCTCCCTGAGTTGTCAGCAGTTGTTGCCTTGGGGAAATTCCTCTTGAAGTGCCCGGTCTCTCCACAACCATAGCAGGCTTGGCCTACTCCTGCTCTGGAACCTTGATTGGCTGGTTGTGCTGGAGTCTTGAAATAACGAGCTGTGTGTCCCTTCTTGCCACAACTGTTGCATTGCAAATCACGGCAGGGTCCGTGATGATGAAAATTGCACTTGTCGCACTTGGGAAGAGTACCAACATATCTACTGGCAGATGCTTGGGCGGTTGGAACAGCAACAGGAGTAGTAGCAGCATGGAGTTCCACTATTTGTTGTTTCTTGGAGGTCTCCTGCGAAGGCTGGCCCTTACGCTTGTTCCAAAACTTTTTCTTCCCACCACTCGCCTTTGGTAGTTCGGGAACGACTGCTACTGTTTCATGATCAACCCCATGATCTATAAGAGTCTGCGCTAGACACTTGGCGCTGTCAAATGTGAGAGGTTTAGCAGCCAAGATGTTCCCTTGAGTTGGGGGTGTCAATCCCCATATGTACCTCTCAATTTTCTTGCTTTCCGGGGTGACCATCCTGGGACAGAGAAGAGTCAGGTCGCTGAACCTAGCAGTGTATGCAGCAATGTCAGAACCCTTCATCTTCAGTTTCCAGAGCTCGTGCTCCAGCTTTTGCATCTTACCCGAGGGCAGTACTCTGCGAGCATCAGTTCCTTCAGACTTTCCCAACTCATAGCATTGGCCACTGACAGAGTTAGGGATTTGACTCGACTATTCCACCAAGTTAGTGCTCTATCGGTGAAGGTGTAGGCGGCGAACTTCACCTTGCTTGCCTCGGGGCATGCACAGATTTTGAAAATTGATTCGATCTTCTCGAACCAGCGAGTTAAGGCAATGACACCTCCATTGACGTCAAATGATTTGGGTTTCGCGTTCATGAATATATTGTAGGAACACTCTCTCGGGTGTCCCTGGCCGCCTTCGAGATTGAGGGGATGGGTACCACTACCCGACCCGCTAGTGCCGCCAGAATTGATCTGCGACATCGCGGCAGCCACAACGGCAGTAACTGCTGCCTGGAACATCACATGATCGAACTGAGGAGGTGGCGGCGGTGGAGGATCGTTGTTCTTTCGGTTGGACTTCTTCCTCGGAGGTATCTTTCTCTAAAAATGATTCATTAGAAAAATGAATATAAGACCTCTATAATGGTCGGAAGTCAGGTGATATAGAACAAGATATATCTCAACCTGATAATTAAAGTGTTCTATTAAGCAATTTTACAGAAGAAGTCTACTAATACAAGTAAACAATCGCTAGAAGGATAAATAGCAACACTTGGAATGAAATGTCTACAATGTTTTTGGCTCTAGACAAAATACTCCTATAGTATTTTAGGTTGTGTGTTAGGTTCTATTGCTCTCTTTTGTATGGAGTTTGGTAAGTTTTAGACTTGCTGCAACACCACCGTCACTCCCAAACACATGTTGGTCGTATCTCAAATAAATATAGTTGATCAGGCTATATTTATTGCAGATATGATTACATAACTGTCCAGGTTTAACAGCAGTGTTCAACATCTAAATACTTTTCTTTTGTTCTTCTGGTGATACTGGTTCTGGTATGTATGTATACTTGTATACTTCTTGTAAAATACTTAAATTTTAAAAGTATACTTTTAGTTTCAGAGCGCTTCGGCCCCTTTAGTGTTTATAGTTGTATACCATGTAAGGTTCGGTATACTTAGTTCACTATAAACAATAGCTCAGATACCAATCTGTCACACCCCCAAACCGGAACGGCGGAAATGTTCGAGGGTGGAGGACGTCATGTATAGTATCATAACAATTGCATCATAGTAATCAAAGTAAACACAACCATTACATTGAATAAGTAAAATATTTACATTTGTTTGATACATAGTTTGTATACATCAAAAGTATAGCAAAATGTAAAAGACGTGACTCTAAACGCTCTGTCTTCTCAAAAGCTGCGGGAGTACCTGTCTACCGATTTCTTGAGAATACAAGCATTTTTTGAAAGAGTATCAGCATTAAGCTGGTGAGTTCATAAGCATGTTTTTATAAGGAAAGCCTGTTAATGAATCTGCGAAAAGGTTTGTATGTTTCCAAGAAAATCCAATATTTTCTAACATGTGTGTTTGTTACAGTGTTCCATAAAGTATTAGTTTGTATGCCTGATTACCACTAGATGTATTGTATAATGTTGTTTTGAATGACAACCCTTTTGCATGAAAACCCTGGCCATCACCAGTATGTATGGAATATTCTGTTTGAAAACCCTGGATAACACGAGTATGTATAGTAGTTTTATTAATTAAAATAAAACCATGAGTTGAAATCCCTGGAATCCTCAAGTTGTAGTATGTGGTAGTTCTATTAATGAAAATAAAACTAATGAAGAATGAAATCTCGTAAACAAAAGGTTAGTTTATACTGTTGTGAGTTCGTATAACCATACTTGATGTGACCTAGTGACCTTTACGACGTTCTTCAAGTGTCGGATATATGACATTTGTCACCTCAGGCATGCCTGCCTAACTGTAGCTAGCAGTTCAGGTGTGGGATTGTCAGTCCCGAATAGATCCATTCACAAATCTCACGCTCTCCCTCCAGGAGACTCTGGTTATACTATGTTAGGATTTAGTTCTGTACCCTGAAGGGTACAAATTGAAGTAGTGTCTCACAACCCTGTATTAACTAGTTTACGTGTTGTTTTGTATCGCTCTCTTGTACTTGAAATCGTATGTATACTTTACAGAGTAATGATAATTATACTTAAATAATTACTTAGTGTGGTACTCTTGTATTCAGAAAGTAGATTGTAAACCATAAACTATATCCGTCATAGGTTAAATGATTGCTAATGTATAATCTTGAAATGATAAAAGTGTGTATTGAAATCCCAAACTATACCTATTATAGTTTGCACATGTGTTAAGTACTCGGTTCGTGTATTGTTCTGAAAACTATGAAATTATAGTTGCGAGTTGAAAACTTCCCTTATGCTCAACATGTTACAAAAGGAATAAGATATCTAAACATTTTATAAAATGTGGTAATCTTTTGGTTGTATCAATTTGATAAGTTTTTAATCCTGTTTGAAATGCTATGTATAAGGTTCATAAAAACTATTTGTACTTAGCTTGTATCCCCCCTGAAAACGTTAAAATAGTAAAAGCGTAGGGGTATGAACTCACAGTTGGATGCGTGTATGCCGGACAACGAGATTGAAAATGAGGACCCTCGAGTTGTTGTACGCGAAGTTAACAGAATCCTAATAAAAATTAAACATATATTTGCATTTAAATTAGCGAATCCATTAGTTAAAGTGTTAGAAAAACACTTGCTTTTGGTTAAGGAATGTTACCGAGACCGATGAAGTGAATGGAGGGTTTTTGGTTTCCAAAGTGTTCACTGCTGGAAAGTGTTCACGACCGTACACGGTTCACGGCCGTGAATGGTTCTTGGTGAGGATTTGAAGGGTTCACCGTCCTTGAATGATTTGCCACCGTGAACAGATTTCGGCCCTTGAAGATTTGAAGATTTGAATGGTTCACGGCCGTACACCCTTCAACAGAGGTTTGCGGATTCGGTGAAAAACGCATTTTAGAGGCTCCACAACAACATCCAAAGGTGATTTTTGATGATTTTCGGAAGAAAATGAGGAAATCTTGAGTTTGTGGTTGGAAGATTAGAGAGAAGATAGACGAGTTTTCAGAGAGAAAAGTGTAAATGAGGGGTAAGAACACATATATATAGGTTTGGTTCACTGCCGGAAACGGGTTCACGGTCGTGAACGGGTTCTCGGACGTGAACGCCGTGTTGAACCATTTTTCTTATTTTCGAGGGAAGCTGGATTTTCAAGTGTTTTGGTTCTGAGAGTTAAATAAATTTTAACGGAAATGAATAAAATTCGAACTTTTATTTAACGGGATTAACTTTCGTTGACTGAAAAAGGTCCGGGTTGTCACATGCAAATCCAGTTGAAATAAATTTCCCAAACAAAAATAAATAAATAAATAAATTGGTCAATTAGAAAAGCATAAATAAAAATACTTACAGTTCCAAGGGTTAGAAGACTTTTGTTAATGTAAGATCTTTCCTTTCTCCTCAATCCAGTTGATTCAATTTTTGAGCTTTTTGTCCATTCCTTTTCCGATTCCACCACACCAAACACTACTTAAGTTTTTATAAAATGGAAAAAAAAAGTGAAGAGTCATACTCCGGAAATGGTATCTGTTGATGGTGTCCCAAGAAGATCGGTTATTAATTCCAACTGATGAACAACAAGGTCAACAATAACAGATGTTGAATGTGGGAACATTATAGCTTTTGCCACTGGCAAGGTACATACATACATACACTTACTTTTTATTTTAAGAGAATATAATAATAATGATAAAGAGATGTGATGTGTATATCTCACAATCCTATAATATTCACAAGACATCTGAATAATATGAAATAGTGTAATTTTCATAAAATAAAATTACAAACCTGTAAATGTGAATATTCCGACATGGATTCTTTCTGGAATATCTATCTCCCGATTGTACTCACCTTTTTCAGTTTTGTATTTATTGGAAAGAATGGTGGGTTCAAATTCATCTTCAAGCCTCCTTTCCTTCCCTTCACCACTATCATCATATCTACTGATTCGTTCTAGTCCCAACTTGCGTTGCCTCAACAGCTCATCCACATCACCAAATATATCATGCGCTTCTTGTATTGCTCAAGGAACTAACAAGCACTGACAATAACAGGTTCAGAAAATATAACCTGTAAAAAAATATAACAAGATATGATTGAAACATTGGTACAACTCTCTAAACACTTTTAAGTGTCCAGATAGTTATGTTTATATCCAGAAACTTCTGTGTTGTTTACAAAACAAAAAGGAGGGTAATTGTTTTTACTTTTAGCTTATAAAAACCCATTGCCACAAGCTTTTGGATCTCTTCATCCGATACAACGCTTACTGCTGCTGTGGCATCTGTATTTTATCCCTCCCTGCCTAAAATACAAACTAACTTTTAAAATACCAACCTAATGTGCCTTACTTTTTTCATTTACCCATGATACCAACTTCCTTCCATTTCTTTTCTCATAATAGCAACGTACTTACAGTTCTTTACACATTAAATAAATAGCAATATCAATTTTTACATCACACATTGTAATAACTAATAATTCCTTCTATCATTTCTTGCAATTGCTTCCTGAGTTGAAGGATGAACAGGGCTATTGTCACTTTCCAAGAGTCTTGTTTGTAGGGTTGAGTCAGGAGAAGCATTGCTGGAGACTGTTTCTGTTTGGGTTGCACCTAATGTCCTTCCACGTCCAGGAAACCTACTATTTTCTTATGCTGACTCGATAATTTTAAAAATAATAAATAAATAAAATTAGGAGATTAAAAATGCAGCATTGCTACAACACTCAGATTTGACTGCTTACCTGAGGAGCCACCTCTCTCCTTGGCATCCATGAAGACAAGTTTTCCCACATATTCCCAAAAAGCGTATCACTGGAAATTTTATAAATATATAAATATCAGAAATCAGATAGAAAAATGAGAATATAATAAATAAGGGGAAAAAAGATAGGGGACAAACTACCTGGATGATGTGTTACGAGTAGTATGTGTAGGAATGTATCTAGAAGGATCGCCACATGTGCATATTATATATTTTCGTCTACAAACACAAGTTGACTGCAAAAAATATATAATTCAAATATGGGATTTTACAAGTTTTCATTTTATTATGAATCAGTGAAGGTAAATACGTACAAGCCAATGAGAGGATTCTATGCCCGAATAGAAAGAGCTTCCCGATATTAGAAAGTTGAATAAACCATAAGTGTTTGAATTTAAGAAATGTGCTTTAGCGTAACAGTTTAATAAATTATTTGAAAGATGAATATGTTGATGAGGTATGAGCCTTGTTCTACTAAATCCTACATATATCTCACATGCAAATAGTTGTCATTTTTCAAAGTGTCTTGAGTTTAAGTTCTTTGCTTTATCATGTCTATCTTTATGTAAGTTATTTGACCTCATGAAAGATTTAATCTAATATGAGTATATGAAATAAAAAGTAGCCTCAAGATTTCTTTCAGTATGGATTTAAAGTTTCCCTCAGCAGCCAATAGCAAAACTATTTTGAATTGGCATGTCCATAGTAAGTTAGTGACCAATATTCAAGGATCATTAATATTCCATTGTGAGATTAAGTAGCTTTTTGTTGGAATCATATATTATTGAAGAGCAAAATTCTTGTATATCAAAGTCAGTGGGACAAATTGTTAGACAACAATAAACTCCTCCTTGAAGGACCCCAAAGCTTAATATATCCTCTAACCATGCACTTATTTAGTATTAGAACTGACAATAAGGATATAAACATAACTATCTGGACACTTAAAAGTGTTTAGAGAGTTGTACCAATGTTTCAATCATATATTGCTATATTTTTTTTACAGGTTATATTTTCTGAACCTGTTATTGTCAGTGCTTGTGAGGAAAACCCTGGGGCCTGCCTTGAATTTTTCTTGTTGACCTTCCTCCTCCTTGTTGGTTCACCATGTTCATCAACCTCTTCCTCATCAACAATGAAGTCAGCCATTTCATCTTGTTCCTCACCAATGTCACCATCCTCTTCCTCTTCATGCTGATCCTCTTCAGCAATGTCCTCAAAGGGTGGACCTAAAAGTTATGGGCAAAATGCTAATCATGATTATACACGATAATGATTACGAAAATGTGTTTTAAGAAAGTCAAGAAAATACCCTCATCATCCCCGAATAAACTATGCTCGATTTTCTGCTCTGCACTTTGCCCGCTCTTTCCACTTCTATTATAATCATCCTCATCATAAAATCATGTTTGCCCTTCATTAGCATCAGTCCTTGCTTTCTTTAGTCGCTTAAACTTTTTACTCTCATGACAGATTCATATGGAAAGTTTTTAAAAAGTAAATAGAATGAAAGATAATTGCTGAAGAACCATCTGAATGTAGAGCAAGAGACTCACGGATTTTGGACGTCGAAATCCAGTGATATTGTTATCTTGAAGAAGCTCATAGTCATCTTCATCAAGAACATAGTTCTTCTCCGATTCCATTAAGATTCATGCAGCATAAATTAGAAAGGCAACTGTGCATTCACAACAAAAGGTAAGCTTGTAAAATTGATTTTTCACAACAAAAGGTAAGCTTGTCAAATTGATTTTACCTTTTCTTTCTTTTCTTCTTCTTTTGCCTCTCATCATCACTATCCACGCTGTCTTCTTCCTCTGCATCCTGTTCGTCTTCATCAATATCATCCACTATGAAACCATCTTTCTCAGACTCATCTTCTCCTTCCTCTAATCAAGGTCATAAGCAAAAGCACGTTAGATGATCAATCATAAACTCAAAAACGACAAAATGAATTGATTAGCATAAGTGTAAAGGATGTAGAAGTTTCAATTGTTCTGAAATTAAGTGGGCAACAAATTTCAGAAACACATAGGACATCAGTTGTACTTTTGCTTGTTCATTGGGGAAATTTATCAAACAGGTGGTGTTCATAAAAAAAACCACTCTGTCAACATTAATTCATCCTCCCAACAAATCAAGATTCATCAAAAACATAAAAAGCAAATAATTTAGTAAGATAAAAGGGACCAGGAAAAAGTAAAAATAAACAGGTCGTAGGCCCGATATCAACAATTATAAACTGCATTAAACTAACCCTCAATTTCATAGTAAAAATCAAAATTCAAAACAAACATCATTCAACAGAATATGAAGAACATATATTGAGATCGAGAGAACACAAAGAGGAGAACAGGCGAGATGAGTGCAAACTATTGTGCCAAAACTTACCAGCTAATGGAAATTGGCAACTCGATAACATAACGGAGGCCATCTGGAACAGTAGGACGGTTAGAAAATTGATATCGAGATGGAATCAGACAAACAACAAAAGAAGGGAATAAGAACAAGAATGACCAGTAAGGGAGTACTGATGATATTACCTGCGTAGGGTCAAGGAGCAGAACGACGAGAAGATGCGGCATGTATGATGATACGATGAGCACAGAGACCACGATGGAGGCGTAAGAGCCTAAGACGACGACGGTGGGCAGAGCGATGTGATAGAGGCGTGTTCCTGATAGAGAAAAGAAATAAGGATTAAGAATAACATACGACTAGGGAAGGAAGGATGTGAAAGCATAAAAGGCAAGACCTAGGGTTATGGTGGGTTTGCTAAAATTAAAGGGTCGGATTAAGTGAATGAAGGTGAAGTATGGATTGAGTTTTTAAGGTTCAATGGCAGTGGCAGTGGCGATGGCTTAGGGTTTACAGAGAGAAGGAAGGGTGAATGAAGGGAGATACTGAGGAGAGAGGGTAGACGCGGGGTTCTTCAAAATTTTAGAATTTCAGACGATTTCGTTTTCCCCCTTTAAAAACGCGCGTTTAAGCAAAAAAAATATATAAAGCGACATTTGAAGAGGACACACATTTAAGATAAGCGCCCTCCGTGTTTGTATTTTTTTCTTTTCTGACACTAATTTCAGGGCACACACAAATGCGTGTCCTCTATCCTTCAAATTTTAGAAGAGATGACATTATTTTTAGGGCGCACGATTTTGCGTATCGTAAATCACTGCGTGTCATTGTTTGCGCGTCGTAAAATGCTGTTTTCTAGTAGTGTGACTATGAGAAGGCCTTTGATTCTATAAATTGGGGCTACCTTGAGTCCATTCTAAGGTAAATGGGTTATGGTGACAAGTGGCGAAGGTGGATTAGGGGATGTCTCACATCGGCTAGAGCCTTTGTTTTAATCAATGGCTCACCTACGGACGAGTTCTCCATGGAGAAGGGGGTTAGACAAGGGGATCCACTCTCCCCTTACTTGTTCATAATTGCAATGGAAGGCTTAAACGTGGCCATGAAAGAGGCTTGCACATTAGGTCTTTTCAAAGGTATACGAATACCCAATGGTGATACCATGATATCCCATTTATTTTATGCGGATGATGCCTTATTCCTAGGCGAATGGAGTAATGACAATATTAAGAATCTAGCACGAATTCTCAGATGTTTTCATGTTTCATCCGGCCTCAAAGTCAACTTCCGAAAATCCCGTGTGTTTGGAGTTGGTGCAAACCAACAACCGGTTGATAGATGGGCAGCCCCAGTGGGTGTGAATATGAATCTTAAAAAGCATTGGAAACCGGTGATTGAAAGATTTCACACAAAATTATCAAGTTGGAAGGCTAAATCCTTATCTTTCGGGGGGAGACTGACCCTATTAAATGCGGTGTTGGGAAATCTTCCTACATTTTACTTTTCTTTTTTTACTGCTCCAGCTAGGATAATTGAGAACTTAGAAAGTATTCGGAGAAGGTTCCTTTGGGGAGGCTGTGACGACAATAGGAAAGTACACTGGATATCTTGGAAAAATGTTATTGCCCCAAGAGAGATGGGGGGTCTCGGGGTGGGTTCGTTAAGGGCTCTCAACATCTCGCTTATCTCTAAATGGTGGTAGAGGTTGAGAACGGAGCCAACAGCTCTATGGACCCAAGTGATTGCCGGAATCCATAACATTCGTCATAAACCCGATAACTGTAATTCAAAAAAATACATAAGTGGTGTCTGGAATAATATTGCAGGTGTCGTCAAAGATCTGAAAGGAGTGGGAATCGAGATGAACAAGATAATTACAAAAAAATCGGGCGAGGCAACGCTACTCTCTTCTGGCAAGACGGATGGATTGGATCGGAACTACTCAAATCACGGTTCCCATAACTATACAAAATTGAGAGAAGGAAATGATTTTTGTTAATGGATAGAGTGAGGGGTGGCAACACCATCTGGGAATAGATATCACAGCCCTCTTCTGTATCGCAACGTGCAGAATTGTCAGAGTTAATCGGCCTCATTCACTCATTCCAGCCTTCTACTCTTGATGATAGATGGTAATTTCCATGTAAACATCCTCCGAAGAATGATTGACTGGCCGCAATCTCCGGTTCTAGCAGGGAAGATCAGGTGGATAAGAGAACTCCCCAGTAAAATCAAGAGTTTTGTATGGCGTGCAATACAGGATCGAATCCCATCTCAAATCAACTTATCCAGGAGAGGGTTACATTCAGGTCCCTTGTTATGTTCCTATTATTCTGAAGTTGATGAGGATTCAGACCACATCCTCATCACCTGCTCGTTTGCAAAAAGTGTATGGGAATGTATTTTTAGATGGTGTAATATTCCTATGCAGCAATACAATAAAGTGGGAGAGGTGATTGAACTAGCTAACTCAGGAAGAGGTTGTCGTAAGAGGCAGAACAACTTAATATGCATATGTTATGGAACTATGTGGTGGTTATGGAAAGCAAGATGTGACAGTTTTCAAAAATAAATGTGTACCCTCATCTAAGGTAGTGGGGATTATTAAGTCATAAGTGTTCACATGGGTTAAGTATAGGAGAGCGAAGTGTTCTTATAAATGGGTCGAGTGGGCTAATTACCCTTTCAGTTGTTTGTAATTTTAACTTTGTATTTCTTGTTCCTGTCTGTTTTTTTTTTGCCTGTCTAGCTTCTTGCTAGGCGGGTGGCAGGTTCCCTTTTAATGCATTTGCCGGTTTTAAAAAAAAATTAACAATAATAATATTTTCATAACAAAACTCAAACATAAAACATAATGAATGTTTAATACATTAATATACCCAACATTGACAACATATTTAATAATATTTATGAATTATTACAATTAATTAAAACATATTCATAATAATAGAAATGATACATCACACACATCAACGTCGCATTATTGTAGATATTTTTTCATTAGTTTCATTTGGTGTTAAAAGAATACAACATAAAAGATTTTACATGGTAAATTTGTATGCTTAATATAATGCTAAAAAATAAATCATATCCCATATAGAATAGTACAAAATAAATCATAAACCATACACTGGTATAAAATCAAATTGTATATACTATTAATTGTTAAAAAGTTGGTGAACAGTAACCTTTTGAGATTTTGATTTCTGCTACAGATTTTTCTAGGTTTTAAACATTTGCCACAAAATTTTTTAAATGTTACACTTACCTCCCTTATTATCTTCCACTGCCTTCCTCATCTTTATGTTTCCACCGCCTTGCCTCACCAATCAGATGCAAGAAACCCTTCTCCAACCTTACCGCCTCCAAGAAAGCTAAGAAATTAAACATTTTAGTACATAGGCAGGGTTCACGTTGTCGCCGCCGATGTTATCGGGACACCGGCTGCTGGTCCATCTCTTCCTCTACGCTTAAACAGTAGGTTTTATGACCGTACCTTCACCCTTGCTTATGTGTATCGTCTGGGTTTGATTGTTTGCCTTAATTGCGCCATTTATGTGATGATAGAATTTTGTGTTTCTTCAGAAGCAATCGGAGTTGTCTCTCCTTCTAAAAACCTCAACTAATCAGACCTCTTCACTCTAAAAACCTCCGGCGTATAGCGTTTCACGGACGTGGGGATGACGAGGGTTTGTCACCAGGAAAACGCCCCTTACTGCAATCATCTTCATCAGTGTGGAATCGGGTCCGTTGCGCTGTGTATGAGTCCGCCCGGTCTGAGCCGCCGCCATGACGACAATTGAAGGCCACTTTTGTTGATTTCATTCAAGTCGGCCTCCACACACTCTATCATGGAACAATCCTCGGGTTTTCCATGTAAGGTTGCTGTATACAGCAGTTGATCATCTTCGTGTGATTTGTACGACTAAAATGATGACGTTCATCGTTTTACTGTTGTTGGCTAATTACAGGAGCTAAGGCAAAGGTTAGGATTCTAAGGGTTTGATTTAAGTCGTCAAAGAAATCAAACCTTATTAGATCAACAAAAGGGCTGATAAGCTTATTTTGTATTGCTGCAGATGGTTTACATGGCTCTAAAAACCGTCAACCTGGTGAATTAATTCAAGTTCTTTAATACCAACTCCTGTAATAGGTGCATGTTTTTCTATAAAATTTTAAACCATTTATACATATGAATGTAAATTTTCTTGCTTTCTGTTCTTTGCAGGTTTCATACATATTTATACAACAGGTACCGAGAATATCAAGTACTTTCTCATCGATTATGTTCTACCTTACCAGAGATTGTTCCTTTATTTTTGTTGTTACCATAGTAACAACTGATATTCGTAAACTCATGGTAAGATTATTTAATTCTTTGTTAAAGCGTATTCATCATTTATTCATTCTTGCTAAAAATTGTATTTTTTAATATTTAAATTTAGGTACTACAACTGGATCAATGTGGGAGGTGTTCACTAGAAAAGTTATATCTCCATTGCAAATCTGAAGTCATTACTGCACTATCAAACTCCTTTCTTTTACCCAGAAACAAACCAAATCATTTATCATCAGGTATTTAGTTTTGAAAACCGTTTGAAGCACCAACAACTCTTTTTCTGAATTTAGTTTTGACTTCGTTTGATTATTAGGAGTTGCTTCATCATAAAAGTGACATTCATATTCAAAAGATAATAAGTTTAGTGTATTGTTGCAATTTTAAAGGCTTTTTTGGGCTTATGATCGTTGTTAAAATTAAAAATTTATGTTTTATATTGGTGTGTGCTTGGATGTTCGAATAAATGGAGATCAACATTTAAGCTTTTCATTTTTTCCTGTGGATTCTGATCATATATCATTTATGTCTATTAGTCTGTATTTTCTGGTATATAATTTAGATTAATGCTACAATATTGCAGGTTTAGTGGTTTCACTTCATCAATTCTAGATATTTTTGTTGCCGGACCGGACCAAGACATTGTCAGTGAAGGTACCCCGGGTCGGGGTTTAAAGTTTTTTTAGCTTATCAAGAAAGTACTCCACAAATTAGATTTCCCAAAATGCCCTTGCTATATCTTCTCTAATGAAACATTCATGCACGCTTATCTTATTGTAACTATTTGCGATGTATATGTTATATATAGTATTCTAGCTCATTTTATCTACTTTTTTCTATTTTGGTTGCAGAATATCTACAACTACAAGTGATCAATTAATTTGTTTCTACGAGGCTGTCATACTAATTGCAATTGGATTTAGGGCTTCATGTTTAGCTTCCTACTTATGAGTAATATTTTTTAGGGGAGTTTTCTGAAAGTCATTGTCATTGTGGTATCGTAATTCATCACATTTGGGAACCACATGTAATTTCCTAAAATACCCTCATTTATTTTGTTGTAGTGTTCGATTGATTAAATTACAGGGATCAGTTTTAAAGATTTGTAGAGCTTTCAAGAGTAATTTGTCTGGTTCAGAAAGATAAAAAGAAGGTTCAATTTCATTGTTTTTTTTTTAATTTTCTATTTGCATACTTTCAGTTTTGGTCTCATTAAGTGAGCTTACCATCCGTTGCTTTTAGATACTTTTTCACCAACTTAATTGACACATCATTCAAATCAATTTTGTAACATCCCAACCGTCAGGTATTATTAAAAATTTTCCTTTTATACTTCACGTTGAAGGTCTACTCGACGAGTTGGCGCTATGACTCATCGAGTAGCAGTGGGCCAGGACACGTTAATTAATGAGTGACTCGTCGAGTCGGCATGGGACTCGACGAGTAGGAGCTGGCAGTGGAAACCCTAATTTTCAGGGTTTTTGCACCCTATATATTGGACCATTAGCGCCTCCCAATGTCCTCTATCACCCTCTTGAGACCCAGAAACCCTAATTTCTGTGAGTGAGAGCTTGGAGAGTGTTTTGGAGCTTTAGGGAGTGACTTTTGTGAAGGAAACTTGTAGATCAAGAGGCTAGCATCAAGATTTCCATAAAGTTTCCAGCTTTTGCAACGATGAGACTCTCCTATGGTGTAAAGCTCCATTAGAAGCTTAGATTGGTCATTTAGAGCCTTTAGGGCCTTGCATGTGTGTAAAGTTTGCAACTTTACGTGTTAAACATGCCTTAGAAGCTTGGATCTGTAATCTGGAACCTTGGCATTGCTTAAAAAGTGTCTGCATGAATGAAGGTCTGAAAGGACTCGGCGAGTTGCATAGTCAACTCGGCGAATCATATGAAGATGGTCGTGAACTCGTCGAGTTGATGAACAAACTCGGCGAGTCTGTTGACGATTGCCTTGAACTCGGCGAGTCATTCGAAGACTCGGCGAGTCGGCTAGGGTTTCTCCCAATTCTTGGACACGTATGAACTCGGCGAGTTAAAGGGGAACTCGACGAGCCAATCAAGGATTTCACGACTTCTCGAGTTCAGGAAGGACTCGATGAGTCGGTGAACTGCACTCGACGAGTCGAGTCAACATGGACTGTTGACTTTGACTGTGGACTTTGACTTTGACCAAGAGTTGACCAGTTGCCTTCTGAGGGTATTCTGGTAATTTGGAGATTTATGAAAAAGGGTTTTATGGTAACTATAGGTGGTGGAGTTCGTGTTGGTGATCCGGGAGTTGAGCTTTCTAGTTTCAGACGACAGTTGCAAGGTGAGTTATCCTCACTATACTAAGGGGTCTAAGGCACCAAGGTTGGCCCATTGGATATGTTATGCTAGCAGTGTTAGATGTTGAGTATAAGTTAGTGTTGCATGCTAGTAGTTATGCCAGTTAGGTAGACTTGTAGGACTACCTGTGATGTTATATGATTATTGCATGCTCAGTGGTTATGTGGTATGTTATATGTTATGTGGGATGGGTAGAGGTTGTACTGCTCCGTACGGTAGCCAACAGACCTTAGGAGCATTCCAGTTACGGGCTAAAGGGAGACTCGTACTGTGGGCTCGGGAGCATTCCAGTTACGGGCTAAAGGGAGACTCGTACTGTGGGCTCGGGAGCATTCCAGTTACGGGCTAAAGGGAGACTCGTACTGTGGGCTCAGGGGTAATCCAGTCTGTAAAGCTGGGGACCCGTTACATGTTTTTCAGTTTGCTATGATATGTTTATATGGACGGTATGTGTATCGGTATTTTGGGGGAACTCACTAAGCTCTCGGGCTTACAGTTTCAGTTTATTGTTTCAGGTACATCAGGGGATCGCGGCAAGGCGAAGGCGTGATCGTACAGCTCCTCATGTTTTGTCTATGTTTCTAGGAAAACTCTGATATTATGCATTTTGAAAACAAAGTTGTAATGATTTTTAATGGTTTGAAATGTTTTTAAAAGTTTAAATTGGTTTGAATTTTTGGGTGTTACAAGTTGGTATCAGAGCCTTGGTTTGAGTGAATTGGAGGAACATGCGTGTAACTCCAGTCTCAAATCAAGGAAAGGATTTTCAAAATAATTTCTTTAAAAAGGTTTTCAAAATAAGTAAAGGAGGATGCAGGATGTACGATCAGCCGGAGCTAGTAAGTAGACCCCAAAATACCATACAAGTTTTTTGATTATGAGATATATTAGAACAACATGTTAGTATTAGGCTAGGGATCTTCAGGAATTGCATGATAGAATTGCCTGATTACATGATGCCTGCTAGCCTAGGGTTTCCTCTATATGAGATTGACATCATTACTGTAGTTTCTTAGTGTATGCATCACGGTTATACATAACCAAGATCTTATAGCCTGAGAATGTGTGATCTGGCCTTATGTTCTGTTCTTGTTTGATTGGGAGCTTAGGGTAGGATTGGATATTCGAAAGTCTATAGGGTCCAGCGTTATGTATGGCTAGCATACACTAGGGTTGCAGGGTTGGTGGAAGTTTCATGGATAGGTGGGTTGTGTGAGGCCGAAAGGCCAGTTAGGAGATATTTAGCATTCCTCTAGGAGTGAGGACTGAGTGCTCGCTATGTTGTGTATTCAGTTAGGGAATTGTGGTGATGCTTGAGACAAATATGGGTAGGTGTGGAAGGTAGTAGGGGCCCATACTACTGAAAGCACAGGACCCATAGGCGTGCCAAGTGAGTCACAATCCCTAGGGTGAGTCGGGAGTTGGCTCCCAGTTATTTATATGGATTAACTGATATCTTGTGGTATGTTTAAGAATGGTGATGACGAGACGCTTTGTGGCTGGATCCGGTTCAGGATCAGGATCAGGGGACAGAGGCCAGGAGGGGCCAACAGCACCTGAGCCAGTGGTGCAGATGGGTACAGAGGAGTTGGATACCAGGATTCGAGATATCCTGCATGAGG
The DNA here is from genome assembly GCF_052849685.1 of Lactuca virosa. NCBI lineage: Eukaryota > Viridiplantae > Streptophyta > Magnoliopsida > Asterales > Asteraceae > Lactuca > Lactuca virosa. The sequence goes on from NC_136430.1 coordinate 458,996,239, forward strand.
AGGTTGCTGCTGCATTCTGGGCGCAGTTACCAGAGATGTTTGGGTCGATTAAGACCGCCATGGTGGAGTACTTTGATGAGCGTTATGCAGCCCTTACGAAGACAGCTGCCGTGGCAGCTGCATCAGCTGTATCAGCGGCAGGGGGAGGAGTTGGTAGGGGCTTCTAGTACAGGGACTTCGATAACACGAAGCCCCCTACTTTTGATGGGACGTAGGATCCCATCAAGGCTATGAGATGGATTTCAGATGTGGAGGGGTGTTTCTTCATCTGCTCGTGTCCTGCTGACCAGAAGGTCAGGTGTGCTCTGAACCTGCTTAGGTCTGGGGCCAAGGACTGGTGGAGACTTGCGACTGGGTCGTACACTGATGATCAGAGAGCTGCTGTTACTTGGGAGCAGTTCAGGGACATGTTCCGCGCCCGTTACATTCCGCGGGTTGAGCGGGAACGTTTGGCACAGGAGTTTCTGAGTTTGAGACAGGATGGGGAGTCGGTGACGGAGATCACCCGCATGTTCACTGAGAGGGAAATGTTTTGCCCGGAGTTTGCTTCAGAGCAGGCTCAGATGACCCGTTATCTGAGCATGCTCAAGACGTATATCCGTCAGTTTGTGTCCACCCAGCGATGTGATACTATTCTAGAGTTGCAGGAGGCCGCCAGACGGCACGAGTTAGAGATTGAGCTGCAGTTGAGGGAGCAGCGGCAGGCCCCGGAACAGTCTCAGCCGGCGCCGAAGCGGTCTAAGACCACTGATACTAGGACCGGGGGTCAGCAGAGCCGCACTTGTGGGAAGTGTGGCAAGGGTCATTCTAGTGTGTGTCGAGCTGATAGTGGGTGCCACAGGTGTGGCAAGACGGGGCATTATGCGAAGGACTGCCGCCAGGCAGTCCCGATTCAGGGTATGAGGTTATGTTATCACTGCGATCAGGTTGGCCACATTAAGGCCAACTGTCCGTTGCTAGCCGCCAAGTCGGCGCATGCTCCAGCACCGACTACCTTGAGGATCACGGATGAAAGACCAGTCAGGGCAGAGCCTCCGAAGGCTCAGGGTCGTGCTTTCCAGTTGACCGGAGAGGAGGCCACGACAGCACCAGATGTGGTTGCTGGTATGTGTCTATCCTTTATCTCATTTTCTATATCTGCTGTATACTTATCTGTTGTACCTGTGATTAGGTACGTTTTTAGTGAACTCTTTGCCTGCTTTGGTCTTATTTGACTCGGGGACGAGTCGGTCCTTCGTATCTCAGTCATTTAGTAGGGAGTTCAGTGTGCCAGTAGGCGAGTTAGAGTGTCCGTTGCGAGTATCTATCGCCAACGAACACGGGGTTTCTGCTTCTTCAGTTTATCGAGGGTGTGATTTGGAGATTTTCGGGGTGTCCTTTCCGATAGATTTGATTCTGATTCCCATGGGGGAGGTGTGCGTGATTGTAGGCATGGATTGGCTCAGTCGGTTCGATGCTATGATTGATTGCGAGGGCCAGCGAGTGGTAGTTCGAACCCCAAGTGGGGGAGAACTGATTGTATATGGCGAGGGCACCAGAGTGGGGTCAGGGTTTTGTTAGCTGTCAGGGCTTGGCAGTACATTCAGCACGGGTGTGCGGGTTATCTAGTGTATGTGGTAGATACGAGGGTCAGGGATCAGATTTCGGTTTCCGATGTATCGGTGGTCAGGGAATTTGCAGATGTGTTTCCGGAGGAGTTGCCAGGGATACCTCCGGAGAGACAGGTCGAGTTCAAGATCGACCTGGTGCCAGGTGCGGCCCCTATCGCTAAGGCGCCGTACCGATTGGCACCGCCAGAGATGCAGGAGCTGTCGTCACAGCTACAGGAACTGCTAGGCAAGCAGTTCATTCGTCCGAGCAGTTCTCCATGGGGAGCACCGATTCTTTTTGTCCGGAAGAAGGACGGTTCGCACCGGATGTGCATTGACTACCGGGAGTTGAATAAATTAATGGTGAAGAACCGTTACCCACTCCCGAAGATAGACGATCTCTTCGATCAGTTGCAGGGTGCATCTTGGTTTTCCAAGATAGACTTGAGGTCTGGGTATCATCAGGTCAGGGTCAGAGAGGACGTGGAGAAGACCGCGTTCCGAACTCGTTATGGACATTACGAGTTCGTGGTGATGCCGTTTGGGCTCGCCAACGCGCCAGCGGTGTTCATGGACCTGATGAATCGGGTCTGTAGACCGATGCTCGATCGATCGGTCATAGTGTTTATAGATGATATCTTGGTGTATTCCAAGACCCGAGAGCAGCATGAGGAGCATCTGCGGGAGTTGTTGGGAGTTCTGAGATGAGAACGGCTGTACGCCAAGTTCTCAAAGTGTGAGTTTTGGCTATGAGAGGTCTAATTCCTTAGACATCTCATTAACTAAGAGGGGATTTTGTTCGATCCGGCCAAAATCGAGGCGGTTATGCAGTGGGAGGTTCCGAAATCTCCCTCAGACATCAGGAGCTTTTTGGGATTGGCAGGGTACTACCGGAGATTCATACAGAACTTCTCCAAGATTGCGGTACCCCTCACTAGTCTGACGAGGAAGGGGGTGGATTTCCGGTGGGGCCCTGAGCAGCAGAGGGCGTTTGAGACCCTCCGACAGCGGTTGTGCGAGGCCCCAGTCTTGACACTCCCGGAGGGAGTTGAGGATTTTGTGGTGTTCTGTGATGCATCCATCACAGGGTTAGGGGCGGTCCTCATGCAGAAAGGACAAGTGATAGCTTATGCGTCGCGGCAATTGAAGCCGCATGAGACAAGATACCCTACGCATGACTTGGAGTTGGGGGCGGTGGTATTTGCCCTCAAGATATGGAGACATTACCTTTATGGGGTCCGTTGTACCATTTACACGGATCACAAGAGCTTGAGACATATCATGGATCAGCCGAACCTGAACATGAGGCAGCGCAGGTGGCTGGATGTAGTCAAGGACTACGATTGCGAGATCCTTTACCACCCGGGTAAAGCGAACATGGTTGCGGATGCTTTGAGCCGCAAGTCAGCTGGGTCTTCCACCCCAGCGGTATGTATGAGGATAGCAGTAGACTCCCCGCTTGTGAGTCTGATCAGAGATGCCCAGGTTGAGGGCATGCGACCGGAGAGTTGGAAGCTGGAGAGGATCAAGGGTGAGAATACACGGTTTGAGCAGGATAGTCGGGGATTATTGACCCGATGCGGTCGGGTTTGGGTTCCGATGTCTGGCGGGGTTAGGCAGACGGTTATGGAGGAGGCTCATAAGTCTCATTTCTCTATTCACCCGGGGGCTACCAAGATGTTCCGGGATTTGAGTTTGAGCTATTGGTGGCCGTGCATGAAGCGAGAAATCGCTTGGTACGTCGAGAGGTGCTTGACCTGTAGGATGGTCAAGGCCGAGCATCAGAGGCCGCATGGCAAGCTGCAGCCCCTGGAGATCCCCATGTGGAAATGGGAACAGATCACGATGGATTTTATTACCAAGTTGCCGAGGACGGATAAGGGGTTTGATGCTATATGGGTCATCGTGGATCGAATGACCAAGAGAGCCCATTTCTTGGCCATACGGGAGAGCTCATCGGCCGAGAAATTGGCTGACATGTACGTTCGCGAGATCGTGTCTCGCCATGGGGTTCCCGTTTCCATTGTCTCTGATCGGGATGTCAGGTTTACCTCTCGCTTCTGGCAGAAGTTTCACGAGGAGCTAGGTACACGGTTGCACTTCAGCACAGCCTTCCATCCGCAGACTGATGGTCAGAGCGAGCGGACCATTCAGACCCTCGAGGATATGTTGAGGGTGTATATCATCGATTTCGGTGGGAGCTGGGATTCCTACCTACCGCTTGCAAAGTTCGCCTACAACAACAACTATCATTCCAACACTGGCGCCCCGCCATTCGAGCTGTTGTATGGGCGGAGATGTCGCACCCCGGTTTGTTGGGGTGAGGTTGGTCACAGGGTGATGGGTCGGATGGAGGTGGTCTTGCAGACTACCGAGAAGATTCAGCAGGTTAGACAACGGTTGCAGACCGCTCAGAGTCGGCAGAAGAGTTACGCTGACCGACGCCGATCCGAGTTAGAGTTTCAGGTCGGTGACATGGTACTCCTGAAGGTCTCGCCCTGGAAGGGTGTGATCCGCTTCAGGAAGAGGGGAAAATTAGGTCCCCGATATATTGGGCCGTTCAGGATCATTGCCAGGGTTGGCAAGGTGGCTTACAGACTAGAGCTGCCGGAGGAGCTTAGTCGGATCCACAGTACTTTCGACGTTTCGCAGTTGCGAAAGTGCATTGTGGACCCGGAGGCAGTGGTGCCACTAGATGACATTCAGGTTGATGAGCGCCTGAATTATATTGAGAGGCCGATTGCCATTTTGGAAAGAAAAGTGAAAGTCCTGCGCAACAAGGAGGTTCTGTTGGTAAAGATACAATGGGAGCATCGGAGGGGATCCGAGTGGACATGGGAGTCGGAGGCTGAGATGCGGGAGCATTACCCGGAGTTATTCGCTACAACTGACTTCGAGGACGAAGTCTAAGTCAAGTGGGGGAGAATTGTAACATCCCAACCGTCAGGTATTATTAAAATTTTTCCTTTTATACTTCACGTTGAAGGTCTACTCGATGAGTTGGCGCTATGACTCATCGAGTAGCAGCGGGCCAGGACACGTCAATTAATGAGTGACTCGTCGAGTCGGCATGGGACTCGACGAGTAGGAGCTGGCAGTGGAAACCCTAATTTTCAGGGTTTTTGCACCCTATATATTGGACCATTAGCGCCTCCCACTGTCCTCTATCACCCTCTTGACACCCAGAAACCCTAATTGCTGTGAGTGAGAGCTTGGAGAGTGTTTTGGAGCTTTGGGGAGTGACTTTTGTGAAGGAAACTTGTAGATCAAGAGGCTAGCATCAAGATTTCCGTGTGGATCCAAAGTCTACTTCAGTTTGGGCACGTTTTGGAGGTAACCAACTGTTACCTTAACCTATTTTTCTTCTAGAATCATTCATATGTGAAAACTAGGGCTTTCTTTAGTTATTCATGAAGGGATTTTGGTATGAGAGCTAGATCTAAAGTTGAAACTTCAGATCTGAACCTCTTTTGAGTCCTAAGTCCATAAAGTTTCCATCTTTTGCAAGGATGAGACTCTCCTATGGTGTAAAGCTCCATTAGAAGCTTAGATTGGTCATTTAGAGCCTTTAGGGCCTTGCATGTGTGTAAAGTTTGCAACTTTACGTGTTAAACGTGTCTTAGAAGCTTGGATTTGTAATATGGAACCTTGGCATGGCTTAAAAAGTGTCTGCATGGATGAAGGTCTGCAAGGACTCGGCGAGTTGCATAGTCAACTCGGTGAGTCATATGAAGATGGTCGTGAACTCGTCAAGTTGATGAACAAACTCGGTGAGTCCGTTGAAGATTGCCTTGAACTCGGCGAGTCGTTCGAAGACTCGGCGAGTCGGCTAGGGTTTCTCCCAATTCTTGGACACGTATGAACTCGGCGAGTTAAAGGGGAACTCGACGAGCCAATCAAGGATTTCACGACTTCTCGAGTTCAGGAAGGGCTCGACGAGTCGGTGAACTGCACTCGACGAGTCGAGTCAACATGGACTGTTGACTTTGACTGTGGACTTTGACTTTGACAAAGAGTTGACCAGTTGGCTTCTGAGGGTATTCTGGTAATTTGGAGATTTATGAAAAAGGGTTTTATGGTAACTATAGGTGGTGGAGTTCATGTTGGTGATCCGGGAGTTGAGCTTTCTAGTTTCAGACGACAGTTGCAAGGTGAGTTATCCTCACTATACTAAGGGGTCTAAGGCACCAAGGCCGACCCATTGGATATGTTATCCTAGCACTGTTAGATGTTGAGTATAAGTTAGTGTTGCATGCTAGTAGTTATGCCAGTTAGGTAGACCTGTAGGACTACCTGTGATGTTATGTGATTATTGCATGCTTAGTGGTTATGTGGTATGTTATATGTTATGTGGGATGGGTTGAGGTTGTACTGCTCCGTGCGGTAGCCAACAGACCTTAGGAGCATTCCAGTTACGGGCTAAAGGGAGACTCGTACTATGGGCTAGGGAGCATTCCAGTTACGGGCTAAAGGGAGACTCGTACTGTGGGCTCAGGGGTAATCCAGTCTGTAAAGCTGGGGACCCATTCCATGTTTTTCAGTTTGCTATGATATGTTTATATGGACTGTATGTGTATCGGTATTTTGGGGGAACTCACTAAGCTCTCGGGCTTACAGTTTCAGCTTATTGTTTCAGGTACATCAGGGGATCGCGGCAAGGCGAAGGCGTGATCGTACAGCTCCTCATGTTTTGTCTATGTTTCTGAGAAAACTCTGATATTATACATTTTGAAAACAAAGTCTTAATATTTTTAATGGCTTGAAATGTTTTTAAAAGTTTAAATTGGTTTGAATTTTTGGGTGTTACAAATTTATTGAAAGATTCTTTTATTTTTATCTAACCCGTCTTCAAAGGGCAAGGGTTGATTATACGTTTTGTAAGGTGGAAAACCCATTTTGTCAATTGTTTTGGAAACTGATTCGGTTTCCTTGAATGTATGTTTAAGAGATTAATTTTGAGATTGTTAATGCTGATGGAGGTGATTGCATCCAGAACAGGGCACGACTATAATTTGGCTTCAAGAAAAGCCCAACAATTCTTGAAGCCCAACAAGCAGGTATATATATATATAAATTTATATATGGTTTTTATAATTTTTTGCTATCTTGGAGGAGGTCTGAAGGTACAAAATGGCTTGAGAAGTTGTCGAAGGCAGATGGTCTGAAAAAATCGTATCCCGGTAGGCATTCTCTCATTTATGTAAATGACTGAAATACCCTTTGCCCACTTCTGTGCTGTGCTGTGTATAAATTATAAAATTGGGGTTATGATCTGGTGCAGCATACGGTGGTTCTGTAGATATTTTTTCTTCTGGTCGTGGCTTGCAACAAATGGTAAATCATCTCAAAACATTTTTACTTTTTTGGTTCTTTTCTAGGGTAAAATACACTAAATAGCAACATACTTTCAATGATTTGTTTGTCATATGAAGACCTCTTCTGTATATGTAATATGTTTTGATTAATATTATACTATGTTCTACCATTTGGTACAGCTTGAAATAAGGGAAAAAACAAACACAACGCCAACGGCACGCATGATTCCCCTCTAGTTTTCATAAAAATACAAAATTAAAAAGTACCATACATTATAAAAGACAATCAATTTTTGATATGAAAATACAAATAATGAAAATTATTGTTTGACTAATTGTTTTATCGAGTGTAACTTTTGAGGAAATGAATACGAAGGACGTCGAGTTGATCTCGTTTATATAAATGCGTGTCTTTATATTCTTTATTCAACATGAATACATACACCACAATGTAGAATTTTGAGTTTTTTTAAATGGGAAATATCCAGAAAAGTCCTAAAATTTTACCCTAATTTACGAAAAAGTCCCAAACTAAAATTTGTTTACAAAAAAGCATGGATTACCGGTAAAAATGGCGATTTGACCACTTTTTCTCGGGTTTACCGATTTCACTAAAGTCCCATTATTTTACCCTAATTTGCGAATAAGTCCCAAAATAAAATTTAGTGATGATTTGACCATTTTCTTCATGTAACATATATTTTATCGGTTTCATTGCTGACCCGGACACCTAGTCATTAAATGAGATGATGAGATGGATATGTTGAGTTATATAATGTTATGTTTAGCATAAAACTTGATATCCTGATGTATTGTGTATTTTTTTGGAACATAAAATGCATCCAACAAACACTATAATAATTACATAAACTAGCAACAACTGCGTTATTTTTTACGTTTATAAGACATATCAAATTGTGTATCTAATCTTATGTAACCCAATATGTCAATCTCATCAGACATCAACTCATTTTCTGCCCTTTTTTCCTGGAAACACACATTTTATTGGTTTTACTGCTGACCTAGATACATAGTCATAAATGAGCCGATGAGATGGATATCAAATTTTATAGTAAATGTAGCATTATATAACCCATCGTATCCATCTTATTAGCTAATTTAATGACTAGGTGTCTAAATCAACAATGAAACCGATAAAATATATGTTACATGAAGAAAAGGCCAAAATCATCACTAAATTTTATTTTGGGATTTATTCGCAAATTAGGGTAAAATAATGGGACTTTAGTGAAACCGGTAAGTAATAAAACCGGTAAACCGGAAAAAGGGGTCAAATCGCCATTTTTGCCGGTAATCCATGCTTTTTCATAAACAAATTTTAGTTTGAGACTTTTTCGTAAATTAGGGTAAAATTTTAGGACTTTTCTGAAGATTTCCCTTTTTAAATCATCATTTTCTCCATCTTATGCACACAACTTTAGCAATTTCATCAACATCTGTGAACTATTTATATCTTTATATTAACTAATAAAATATAATAAATACCACTTACTACCATAAGTTAAAAAAAACTATTCACTTGTAGTGATTAATTATTTTAAAGTATAAATCATATATACACATAACTAATTATATAGACATATATATTACAAAACTTTTGAGTTGTAGTGACTAATTAGTTCTTAATTTAAAAAACTTTTGAGTTGTAATTGGAGTTTTAAGTGAATATGGTGTAAAAAACTTAACTTCTATTATAATAGACATAAAAAAGATATATAGATGTGAATACATATTTTATTTCAATTTCGCGAGATATAAATATTTTTTGTAGTTAAAAGTAAAATTTCGATTAGTCGTAACGATAAGATTATAAATTTATATCTTAAATAGATTATCGCTATAAAAGTCCAAATGTTTTGGTTTAATTAAAGGAAAAAGTTCCAAAAAAATTATATACAGGCACTGACCAAAAATTTGAAAAAACCATTTTTCTCTGGTTTCAGAGATTTACCTGTAATTTTTTTGTTAAGTTGGTCAAAATATTATATTTTCTTTTGAAAATTATTTTATTATTAACCAATAACCAGAAATATTATGAATATTTTGAAAATTACCCTTGTATTGACGTGTAAAATTATCAACAAACTATTTATATACATAACATCCTATTTATTATAATCAAAGGAAATATAGTCGTTAATTTTTAGTAATGGAAATGTGGACTAAGTAACTCTTCTATTGCTTGAGGACTACTTCAAATTCTTTACATTCATCTTATGCATTGTTTGTGGGTGTCATGGTGAGAGTCACTATGTGAGTGTTTCTATGATGTTGATGTTCCTCTTATGTTCTTTAACTTATCTACCACTCAATCTTCATACCTTACATGGTTACAACCATCGACTAAAACACATCCATATATAGTGAAAATGATAGCTTAATAGATTATCACACTTTGCTCGTTTCCATTTACACTATCATCCGGGGTTTAATTTTTATTCTCAATGGATGTGTGTTAGCCAATGGTTATTACTGGGTAATGTATGTAGGTTGGATGATCATTATGTTAAAGAACATAATATAAAAAACAACATCAAATGAACACCAACATAAATGATATCACCACGACACCCACAACATAAGAGGAATATAGAGAGTTTGAAATGGAGAACAAACAACATAAGAGTACTTAGTCAACCTTTCAATTTGTAGAAATAAGCAACAACAATATGTTTTTGTTTTTAATAAAAAAATATGTGTTATATTTTTAAATGATTTGTTAATGATAACATACATTAATTAAAGAGTAATCTTTAGAGAAGTCTCAATATTTTGGTTATCGGTTAACAGTAAGGTAATCTTCAGAAAAATTTCAATATTTTAATCAAATTAACGGAAAAATACTGGATACCGGGTAAATCGACAAAACCGACCAAAAATGATTTTTCTATAAAAAATTTTGTTTTTTCAATAATTGGACCAAAATATTAGAACATTTATAATAATAATTTAAAGTGTAAATTTTTATCGTGTGATGTTATATATGTTCGATGTCAGACCAAAATATTAGAACAGATAACTATGTCTACTTCAAGTTTATAAAAAGTTGAACCTTTTATAACTTATAGTCTAAGTTATAGTGTATATTGTTTATCCGAGCTTGAATCGAGCAAGTTTGTTTTGCCAACTATAATTTTTATATATATTTTAATTCAACTTCAAGTTCTTCAAACTTTTTTAACGGCTAACTTAGTCATCTATAACAACATAGTAATGAATTTTATTTTCACACAAACAAATAATAATAAAATAGATGGCAAGATAGTATATGCTTAATTTTTATAAATATATGAATAGAACAGATGTCATGTTACGAATAAAATAGATGGCATGTTATTTAAACACGTCAAGATTCATATATGATATAAATGAATATTATTTTCACACAATGAAATAAGAATATAGATAAAATACTAACATATTAGATTCATATATGATGTGTTGTGTCAAGGTTTAATATAAACGAATGATATACGCAATCATTAATGATATATTGATATTGATATATGATCCTAGCATATATGCTAAAGTGACTAAAATTTTTGATTTTTCTTCAATTTTTTCAAAGAATGTAGAAAAGCATATTATTCTGGATGTTTTAAAGCTAAAAATAGCAAAAGTGGTCCTTTTTGTGCCAGGAAACTTGAAGGAAACTTTACTCGTAGGTAAGCCTTTACCTTTAATTGATACCACTATAAGAAGATGAGGAGTACGTTGAATAAGAATATAAAAAAGAGTGATGAACAATTTGATCTTCGTCTATTTTTTCTTTATCAGAGATCCTAAACCACATATGTTATAGCTTTGAGATAGATTCTTTCGTTACAACCAAATGAAGATATATATATATATATATATATATATATATATATATATATATATATATATATATATATATATATAAAAATAAATATATATAATAACAAATGAAATGACATAAGATCTATGCAACGTATATGTTAATATTCTCAAATGTATACCATTGTATATACACATGTTCAGATGCTGTGGTCTTTCGACAATTATGAAGTTAAGACTCATCAAATCAAAACAATATGATCCAAGATGACAACTGTCTTTCGACAATTATGAAGTTAAGACTCATCAAATCAAAACAATATGATCCAAGATGACAACTGACAAAATAAATAGAGGAGTTATTATACTTTATAGTTTTACAACTAACGAAGAAACCTATAAACCCGACAAGGAATTGTTTTTCTTTTTCCATATTAAACATTGTCCAGATAAATAAAATTTAAAAGAGATTTTAGAAAATCACGTCACACTAGGAAAACGTAATGGGAAAATGAAAATTAAATGAGGAATAATTTATGAAAAATTACTACTTAAAGCGAGAGGCCTACTTTCTCTATTAATGAATTTTCCTCTTTTGCTTTAAATGAAAAACAATCATATATAAGTTACGAGGCTCACTCGTGTTCTTTTTAGATCCATTAAGCAAAAAGTAAACATCTTATGCTATTACAATATTAACAACTGCCATATTTTGTTTAAAATTAATCAAATCAACTAATATGATGACTTAAAGACACAACATTTGAAAGAACTGATCTTACATAGAGCTTTTTTTTCGAGACCCGTAGTGTCAATGATTGAGGGCTAACAAATCAACTAGATTAGAACTTAGAAGCATATTGACCTTAAGATTGGATGTTAGAATTGGGTGGAATTACTAATTTAGCCTTGGGTTGCAAATGACCCCGAGTCTAGGTCCACTCTATTTAAAAATGTTAACCGAAGCTCGAGCTCGATTTGATAGCTCAATTGTTCATCTTGATGTAGGCTCGAGAAAGAGTCCAACTCAATTTACCGAGTTTGAATAGCTTAAAACCATAAAAATTTGCTTGGTAGTGAGACTCAAATATCTCGAATATATATATATATATATATATATATATATATATATATATATATTAGAACGTATTCAATAAAGAAGCTTGATTCAAATTCAAAAAATATTCACACATGCATATGACTCAAAAAGACCGATAAAAATTCATGTTGAGATCATACAATTCAAACCCTACTTGTTTTTGGCACTCATTTTCTTATTCAAACTCGAAGTTGATAAAGTTTGACTCAATTCACTTTAAATCATGTTCTAGTAGAAATGCTCGACAACAAAATTGACTCGGTCATAATCATATTCATATTTTGATGTCTTTTAACGTAGAGTCTTGATGATCGTAGAAGATAAAAATGACTTATTTTTATTAATTTAACATAATTTGGACATGACATTATTTTAAAAATATAAGGTATTTACATTATTATTGTGTAACATAAATAATATAAAAATACAGTTATGTTTTTATTCAGAGAAATTGAGTAAACTAACCAAATGTTTATAGGCATGGAAATTTCATCCGACCCTCAGGGAAACTCGATTAACCTGCCCAGTCAGGGACGACGATTCCCCACAAAAACGGGTACCAGGTATCGGGTCAGGGATCCCCATTATGCTAAAACCGGGGATGAGCCTAGGGTCGGGTATACCAATCTCCTTCTCGCCCTGCCCCCGCTTTGATGACATTATATATATATATATATATATATATATATATATATATATATATATATATATATATATATATATATATATATATATATATATATATATATTAGTAACTAACAATTTATTGAATTTGAAATAAGTCCACTAAGCATGAATTGGTCTGTATTAGGCCATCAGAAAGAGAGTCCGTATATCAAACTATGTTCCCAATTACAATAGTTCGTTAATCTTCCCTTCGTTTGAAAATCCATATACCTAATTGTCACTTCTTGCTTTGATGTTTGTTAAACTTTATAATTGATGTAAACAGGATCTGATTATAGCATTTGGTTTTGATAACTTATTAGAATTGAAACTATTTTTTACATAAGTTGATTTTATTATGTTGACAGATCGGGGACGGACCGGGGATAGGTCGGGGATGGTCCGGAGAAAAACCCAAAATCTAAAGAGGGGAGGGGGGGGGGCGGATTTGATTCCCTGCATCCGTCGGGGATGAAGATAAAGATGGGGATGAGGTTAAGCACTTTGGGATGGGGACATGGATGGTCAACCCCGCCCCATTTCCATCCTTAAATGTTTATGACTATTTGAACACAGTCACCAAGTTATTTATTATTTGGAAAACTAACCACAAACTCATGAAGCATTCAAAAGTAGTCGAAATGCGTAGAACATGTCCGAAATTGAATATTACATGTATTGTTTTTGTTACATTTAGTCATTGATAACCTGTAAGTATCTGAAAAACACTTAGCAATACACTACGTAAAATAAAGTATTATAGGTAATGTTGTTAATTTGTTTATGGAATAGAAATAACGATTCTGGAGTGCAAACAACTTATCCGGAAAATTATAGTCCAATATGTTTTGTTCGAAATGTCCAGAATGACTTGTATTGTTTTGCATATTGTTAAATTAATATCTAATATTGATTTTCATTAAAAAAAATATAACTGAATTAGTCCGAAATCAAAATCATTGTTTGAATAAGTTCGAAGTTGCCCATGATCAATTTGCATGAATGTTGCTTAAAAATGATTTTTACGCATAACGAGATTATATACAATCTACAAGAACTTTCAGAATTGGTTCCTGATAAAGATAATCCTAAATTAAAACACTTCTGTTATATTTGTATTTTATGATACTAAAATTATATATTTTTATTTGCAGAGAAAAATACCGAATGTGGAAATAGAAAAATAGTTAAACAATCACCCACTTAGGTCAAACATGAAAATAAGTAGGAAATTAGAGAGCGTGTTAAAACTTAAATTGAAATCAATATAATATTGAAAGACGAAAGCGGGTCAAGGTTAAACAAACCTGTTATTTTATACTAGTTTCCGTTTTATAATGTTTGTTTATATTTTTTGGATGTCTTTAACTTCAAGTACTAGATAACGTTTTATAATGTTTGTTTGTAATTTTGGAACCATTTAACTTTTTAAAAGATTTGTGTAAATTTTTTAATCACAATCTTCGACATCCACTTATGTGAGTGATAAACCATTGTTGCCGATAGTATATGAACTGCTAAATGTTGAGGTCGGACACTCGAATATTGCTGATATGATTGCATTAGAAATGATTCATGATTTTCAACATGCGAAAGAGTAAATGGTAATATTAGAAATCTCATTTCTGGCTTCTACAATTGAGTAGTGTTATATAATATGCAAATGAATCTCATTACAATATTTGGATATATACAACAATTTGTTAACATAATGGAAACATCAAAATAAAGAAGAACGAGTGGAAATGATCGATATTTTGTTCCATCTAATTGAAAGTTACATAGAGTTGTTTGAAATTCATGCAGACACTATAAAGATAGGAAATGCAATGTCTTTTTAAACTTAATTATGTAATATGGAATGATTTTCTTAAATAGCAATACATTTCATTCACCTTAGGTAAATAGACTTTACAAAAACTATTACATACTTAAATTCCTTTCCATAAATTTGGAAATTGTAAGGGATACATATTTTGCTCTTGATAGATAAAATTTCCTTTAATTCTAATAACATTTGAAAGGCGACCACATTCTATAGAGCCTATCAATCACCGCATTCACATCTCAAATCCACTTCTCAATCTCTTTAAGTTTTTTCCTAGTTTCATCCACCCATTTTGTTTTTCATTCACTTGTTCTACTAGAATGTTTGAATGTTGATTAAGTATTTAGATCATTTATGGTTTTATGAGTCCCCGTGGTTGGATTCTTTAACATCCATCATCGCTTCAAAAATGTCTTCAGACATCTTATCTAAGAGTGGGAAATTTGGGCCTTTAGCAAATGGGTTAATATTTGAACAAACATAACAATCTTCTACTTTACAATGTAAAACACATAATTCCGATGAACTGATTCTGGACTAATTACTTGGATCATATATTTGGTTAACAACACTTTATATAATGTTGAAGTTAATTGATAACTAGTGAATTCAAGGTGGTAGGTGGTGTTCAAAATGTACTTATGCAACCCAAAGTTTGTGTCTGAAATGTTGACTCTCTACATTTTCCCCTATAAAAAAGTCTTAGGATCCCATTTGCTAGTAGGATCACTTAGGGTCCGCTTGTCAAATATGTATCACTATGAATTAGGTTGTAGCGCTTATCGAACAATGAAAGAAGTTAAGACTAAGGTTAAGGACTTAAAAAGAGATGTGGAGATTTTTGTTGAGTTTTTAATACACCAATACACACTAAACTAACACGACAAAATAATCAAAATAATCCATATGTGTATATGCATCCTAGGATCTAGGTTTTACTAATTATAACAACATACTCTTGAAGATAGTTTAAATTTGCGCATTTACTTTCGTTTCTCTCCTATGCACAAATTTAGGGGGAGAAATAAAAACAAAAAAAATTAGAAATTTTAATTTAAAAAAAAAATCCAAAAACATTAAAAAAATCAAATCAGAAAATCCAAAAATATGTTGTTAATGGAATGTGCTTGCATGAGATGTTTTGGGAAGTGATATAATCATGTGATAACGGGCAGTCTAAAACCTGTGTAAGGGACTGAATCTGAATTGTCTAGGCTCTGTGTTCGATGCGCTGGTAGGCACGAGAGATTAAAATGGACTTGACTAGGCTTGGTGAACTTAAGGAATCTAGAGACTTGAAAAATCTTGACCTAGATAGATCCATTTAGCCTGACAATACGACGCTCAGATAGGTTGAGCAGGGAGATATACATGATAATCCACCGGTCACATTAAAGTTATCCGTATCTAGAACTGTGGTTTAACTCTTCCTCGATGTACGGACTTTGTCCTTAATTCCGGTATTGATGGGGCGACTGGGGACTTCCGATAAAGTAGGTCTGTAGAAAATTATTTTCTTGCTTTCCTTCTATTAGTCATATGTTGCCTCCTCTGCGTGATTGAAATACATCCGACCTGGACTGCAACATATGCAACTCTATTTCTATGCATCTTCTATCTATGCAATTCTTCCTGCCTGTTAGCCATATGTTGTCTCCTTTGCGTGATTAACCATCCGACCTGGTACACAGCATATGCACCATTCTACTTCTCAATCCCTCCAAATATGGTTAGTCATATGTTTCACCCTCTGCGTGATTGGAAGAGATCCGACCTGGGTGTATAGCATATGCACTCTAAATCTGACTTCTCTCATAATAATTGTCTGCTCACCTAAAGTAAGGAGTACTTTGGAAGTTCCTGATTATTGGGGTATGTCAGGAAGCGGGAAACATGTTCTAGTACATTTAAAATTGAACAATCACTAGGTTGTCTGTAGATCTCGCTGCTCAATTTAGGTGGACAACAATATCTTTGGTCGTCGTCAGCTGAATGGTCCTTAAGGAATATTATCTAGGAACTTAGGATCACATTGTCTTGTCACTTATAGTATGTCCTAATTTGGTCACAATCTCTCGTGTTTAAGTGGACCACAATACCGGCGATTGACCAGATCTATTCATGAAGGGAGAGGTACTGATAAACGGATAAAGGCTGTCTAAAAACTTTGATCCCAAATCACTCTTAAAGTTAGATATCATTTTATTTTTGTTAAATTTGTTCATAGTTTTCTTCTAATTTAAATATTAGGGGAGAATTAAAAATTTTAAAAACCAAACAAAAATAAAAAAAATTAAAAATCCAAAAATAGTGTTATTTCTGTTTTATTTCTTTTTCAGAAAATATGAAAAATCCAAAAATATTGTGTGCTAAGTTTTCTTTTAGTTTTGTTTTGTCTTGAAAAGTGAATTCAGGTGTAGATGAAACTCATGGATTTTGTGTCGAAGATTTCTGAGCCAAGGCTTCATCCGTGATCATCGAAGAATTCACATTCGAAGGAGCAAGAAATGAAGATTATTCTTTCGACATTCAATCCTTCAACCCCAGAAGCAAGGTGAAGCTGAAATTGAAGATTATGTGACGGATTGCATTGAAGCCTCCTCAATCAGTCTGCTGCTATCTTGTACCTACTGAAGTGATCCAGAAGATTTGTTCTCTCTGATGTTCTCTCTGAAGATTCTTAAACTGAAAGCATTATCTTTCAAGAATCAGTACAAAAAGCCTCCTCACCCAATGTGCGTTCAATGTCAAATTCTGAAGAAAAGCCCAACTGCTCAAGATGAAGTCATTCATTGAAGATTCATCAAGTTCATCTTGAAGTTGTGAAGAATTTGAAGATTAAAGTTGAAGCCAAAGCTCCCAATGAAGATTAACAAGAAAAGCCAACTACTTTTTAGGGGGAGCTTGTTGGGTCATTTAAGAAAAGAAAAGAAAGCTATAAACCAAGGGGGAGATTGTTGGGTCAAAAATATGGTTTATACTTTGCTTTTCTAAGCATTTATTGTTTTTATTATTTGGGCCAAAAATAGTATAGGATTAATTGTAGCTTGGACCGAGCATTGGATTATTTTGTATTTTGGGCTTGGCCTTAGGTCCATATATATATAGGGTGAGGAGTGCATGTGAAGGATGAACACATAGAATAGAGGAGCTTAAGTGTGTGCATTTGAAGGTGTTCTAGAGAGAGAGAAAAGAGAGTGTGTGTTAGTGTGTGAATCTTGTATTCGGATCTTCATTCATATCAATACATACGAGATTCATCATCTTCTTCTTCTCCTTCTCTTCTATTTGATCTGACATCATCCGTTTGATTGGGATTCCGCACCATCAAACGGATCTGATTGATACACAAGCAGATTAGGGACTTACAAGTTGAAAATTCCATAACCCTAGAGAGAGGGTTATAACTTTCGAACCCATATAGATATAGGAGAGAGGGAAAACAAAATTTGGTGGAAAACTTTTCTGGGGTTTGATCCCTAGAACCCTATTTATAGGCAGCAACTAGAATACTTAATATAATCAGTTTCTCAAGGATAATCTTTTTCCTTATCAAAACCTGCTATAATTTAGAATATATTTCTAGATTTCGTTCCTTCCTTCTTTCATAAGGCTTCTGGAATATTCCAATTAATCTAATAGAATTTTTTAATATTCAAGCCTTTTAATTAATTAAAACTATTTAATTAATTACCAAAATAATTTATAAATTAATTCATAATAAATTAACAACTTATTTTTCTCGATTTCCTTATTGCTAATTGTGTCATGAGGCCAACCCAAACGGACCTTGTTATCATTTATAAATATTACCAATAGTTAATGACATTAGACACTATCTTCACCAGTCTCCCACTTGGGCAAGTCATCAACTATTTAAGGTCTAATACTTCTTAAACAATCAATAGAGAGTTAGTCATCCAATGCAATTGCCAAACTCTGATGATAATGAAAATTTAGTCCTTAGATAAGTGATCAGTTATTCCTTTGTTCTAGATATTCTTATGAACATGATACATGGATAAGGCTCAATTTCAATGTTGAAAATTGTGTTTCCCGATAAAGATTTATGATGACTACATCCGACTACTAAATTGAATACATGAATTTCAGTCAATACTCGACCAAGCACATTAGATGTCAGCACTAAATCATTGAGGGGCCCAAGGATATCGCTTCTCAATTACGAGAAGGAAAAAATAAAACTTGACTACATAGTTTTTGTCTACAATCATATCATACATCGACATACCCTTTATGACTACCAGTTACAAAAAACATTGGATCAGACCAATGCACAATAGATTTTGCAAACAAAGCCCCATATGCATCCCAGTTTGAAGAATAAAAGATATTATCATCTCAGAATTATCCGTGACTTGATCCATGAAGTAACTTTCCCAGTGTAGGTTGTTCTAATACTTAAATCTCCATTTCAAGTACTCATGAGTGTTGGAACAATCTCCATGATATGTCCAATCTCAATGGACAACCCACCACACTCATGGAAATCTTAATACCTATACCCACTCCCAATAGTATGACCGACTGTGGAGTTTGAATTAATTAATACTCGGGAAGTGGGTTCAAAACATGCAAAAGGAGAACACAGTGATAAGCTAATGAAATGACTTATATCTATCTATATCCATAGATCCTTACATTTAGTATGTGTGTTGTTTCTCCCAAGTGTTTCAAATAGAAATAATTTCCAAGCTAAGCTAATCTTTTACACTTGCTAAATTAGAAAATCATTTCCTTTGATTTGTGTTTTATCCATATACATCACAAGGGTGACAACAGTGCTCCCACTAGCATTGACATATATATGGCTCATCTTCATTTCTCGAAATGAAAACTTGTAGAGTCTAATTGTGTTGTGATATGTCGAACCTTAGGTAGTGGTCTTGGTAGTGAATGTTTGTAAATGACGAAGGTCCACAAGACTTCATTATGTATGTATTTTACTAGGCACATTTAAAGGTTCGCTTTTCAGTGACAAAGTCCTAGTATATTTTTTGTATCCATGAGTATCCTATTAATAGGGTAGGTACATAATGATGGGTTTTGAGCATTCTAACACTCCTATGGTGTACATGCAACCCTAGAAACCTTGGATCTATCGTTTCTCTATTATACATGCAAATATGATTTTTCCAAGGTTCTCATCCTAACTAGCATACCATGGGGTACTTGTAATATAAAACTTAGTAGGATAACATACCTTTTTCTTGTGGTTGATTCCTTGGAGCTTCAAGAGCCTAGCACCAATAATGTGGATGTCGCAAGTGGAATCACAAATCACCAAAACAACTTGGGAAACTTTGAGAGAATAGTAAGCACACTAGAAATCGGCCCACTCTTATTCACTCACACACTAGTGCCATTTCATGTGCCAAAGACCTCTTTATATAGTATGGTGGATTAGGGTTACATCCATGTACACCCTAATACCCATGACCTTTCATTTCCATAGGATCCATGGGTTAAAAACTCCATGGACTATCCATGCAAGCTTAGCCCATCCTAAATGAACCTTGGCCCATTCTATATATATAAGAGTCCATATTTAATTAGTCTCTTTTGATCACTAAATTAATTCCAAATTAACTCTTGATCAATAATAATTAAATAATATGATATTAATATATTATAACTTATAATATATTAATAAATCATAAATATACTATTCTCAAAAGATTATCCATACAAATTGTTTCGGTGAAATGCAACCCAAATGGACCATGCCGGGTCAGGTCGAGTACATACCAATAATAGTTATGGGCTTAGACATCTAATCCAACAGTCTCCCACTTGGATAAGTCTAAAACTATTATTCAAGTATGAATCCAAGATCCCTACTAGCAATCGTAGCTCTTAAAGCCGCTGCCGAACTCTGACCTAGTCAAATGACGTGTCCATTAGATAAGGGATCATATATTCCTCCATTCTAGATATCATATGGACTGAGACATGGATTATAATCATTCTCTCTGTCCATTTGTTGTTTCCCGATTTCCGATTTATGACGACTAACTAATTGAACAAATCAAATCAGTCTAGGCTTGGCCAAGCACTTAGGGGTGTCATCACTAAATCATCGAGGGGCCCATAGATATCGCTTTTATCCAAGGGTAAAAGGAATGGATAAACTTCGACCCAAATGTTCGCTTGTAATTACTCATCAAATTACACACAATTATAAGTTTTATAACAACCAAGTTACTGGTTGCGTTTACATATGTCAATGTGCAACCGACGCGCAAATACAACTCACACGTCTCCGTTTGAAGAATATAAGATATTATCGTCTCATGATCACTCGTGATAAAATCCATGAAGTGATTCAAATGAGCATGGGTTTAATCCAATACTCGAATCTCATTCCAGGAGCACTCATGAATGTTGCAACAACTTTTGCTATGTCTAAACACTTTAGACATCTACAAGCCCAATTCATGACAGTCTTGATTCATACCTACTTCCAAAGTATGATTGACTGTGGAGAGTTTGAATAACCTAGTTATTCGGGAAGTCAAAACATGCAAAGTGAAACACAAGAACAATCGAATCCAATATGGTCTCAGAACTTATGAATATAAATAAAACATCTTTTTTTAATCACCATATTGATTACACATTATTCATTGCATAATGTTTTAAATAATAAACTTAATACTTGAACTGAAACAATAGTCATGCCATGCTCCAAGTATGCACACTATGTTTGTCCAAACAATAGTTATGCCATACTCCAAGTATGCACACTATGTTTGTCTATGATCCTTACTTTGTGAAATAGACCAATTGAACATGATTCCAATGATGCTCATTTCACAATCCCAAATCCTTACCGCAAATGTAAGAATACAAGATTCTTTTCCATTTACTGAAATCCGTTAGATTCTAAACATATATGCATTGATTCTCTTGTAATGACTATGCATAAAAGTCACAAAGACTTGGCAACAAACATTTACAAAGTATTCCAATGGAGAGCAATTCCATGGAAACGAAGTCTCAAATTCAAAGTACATTCCATTGAACATCCTTCTTGCATTAAGTTTTCTAATCTTACACAGATTTAATGAATACCTTCCGCCTATGGAAACATTTCCACATTCCCATTTTAACTATCACTTCTGAACAAGAGTTGCCTCCTTCCAGAATATGTCAATATGGTCCTTCCAAAGTTAACACTTATACTTCCAATTGTCCATGAGCAACCAATCTTTAGAAACCCTCAGATTGTCCTCGACAATTGCTTAATCATTTTAGTCATATCCAGTTCAAGTACTTTTTCCCCCTTAATGCCCTAGGCATTTGGAAAAATTTAGAACAGATGAATATTACAGCACATGTAATCGATCCTATATCTGAAGCATATGGGACACGATTCATGATGTCTCACATAAAGACATGTTACTAGACCAGTCTTTTGCTATAGTACTTCTATTTCTATTTGCCATGCTCTCATAATTCAGATTATGAAAAGGAATGTTGTAATCATAATCAAATTTTAGAACACAAATAATGTAATCATTACTAAATTTGATTAAAAACTCACAATCTAAGCTTTCAGAATTGGATCACAATCTAAGCTTTTAGAATTGGAATGAAGTATAAATTCCTCTCCCTTAATTATATCAAAACAACTTTTTCAACCCCTGCAACTCCACGAATTGAAACTTTTTGTTTTCTATAATTAACATTGCTAACTTGCAATATTTACCATAATTAATTATGCTCCCACTAGCATAATAATTATTATCTTACCAGCATAACACTTATGCTCCTACTACCTTTGACATGTATTCAGAAATCAGCTGGACTTCTAGAAATAAATACTTTATTGACTTTCTTACCGAAGTTCAGATTTCTGATACGAGATGCTTTGATAAGACTTTATCAAAATCACACACCTTTTCTTAGATAGATCACATGTGTGTCTAAACAATTTTAGAACTATTAAAAGGGATGTTGTAACATCCCAAGTTTGAAAGCAAGAAGTTGGAGGGTGCTAAGTGTAATTTAAGGAAGCTACTCGACAAGTAGGTGTGCTACTCGTCGAGTCGGAGCGGGATTGATCGCGGGTTAAGTGGCCAACTCGCCGAGTCGGAAGACGTGCTCGACGAGTTGGTGCTGGAATAAGAAAACCCTAATCCCGAGGGTTGCACCCTATTTAAAGGACTTTATGTCCTTCTCCCAGCCTCCTATTCCCCCAGAGAGTTCCAGGAAACCCTAGATTCGAGTGAGCCTCCATTAATAGAGAGAATAGAGCCTTGGACGAGAAAATCTTGGAAAGGGGCTTGAAGATCAAGAGACTTGCTGCAAAGGAGTGGTGTAGATCCGGGATCTACTTCAGTTGGAGCATATATTGGAGGTATTAATCTGTTGCTTGGGCTCTTTTGTATCTATATCTTTTATCATTTGAGATTCGGGGCATTTTTGGTATGATTGTGAGCTATTTCGAGTTAGGGGCATAGATCTGAGGTTGCTACTTCAGA
Source organism: Lactuca virosa (assembly GCF_052849685.1). Taxonomy (NCBI): domain Eukaryota; kingdom Viridiplantae; phylum Streptophyta; class Magnoliopsida; order Asterales; family Asteraceae; genus Lactuca; species Lactuca virosa. The sequence goes on from NC_136430.1 coordinate 459,019,062, forward strand.
TCTAGGCTTGTGATGGTCCATAATGTCATAAAGCTCCTGTCTAAGAGTTATTGGTGAAGCCCCTTTTGTCATAAACCCTAGCCCTAGAGTGTTTTGGGCTTATATCTCCTTGGTTTAACGTAAAGTTTGCAACTTTATGTGAGGGTTAGGCTGTAGAAGAGTGGATCTATGGATTGGAGCCCCTGCATGGCTCGAAAAGCCTCTGTATGGATTGAGAACTGGAGAGACTCGGCGAGTCACATGGGTGTACTCGACGAGTTGTATGAAGATTGCCTTGGACTCGACGAGGTGGAAGAACAACTCGGCGAGTCTGTTGAAGATTGCCTTGGACTCGGCGAGTCTGGTCGCAGAACCCAACCTCTTTTTGTTAAAGCTTTGCATTAGTGAGTTGGTTGGCGACTCAGTGAGTTGGACATGATGGGATTCCGAGATCGTTGAACTCGACGAGTCTTGGGGTGACTTGGCGAGTTGAGTCGTGTTATGGGAGTTTTCTGAGTATAAGAACTCGGCGAGTCGACAGGCTAACTCGGCGAGTAGAGTCAACTAGGAAGGTTGACTTTGACTGAGGACTTTGACTTTGACCAAGAGTTGACCAGTTTGACTTCCAAGGGTATTTTGGTAATTTTGGTATTGGTTCTTTGGTAGTGTGCTGTGGTGAAGTTCGTGTCGGTGGTCGGAGCAGCTTGGTCGTATCTCTTCAGTCAGAAATTACAGGTGAGTTATCCTCACTATATCGACAGGGTCTACGGCACCAAGGCCGGCCCTTTATCGGATGGAAATCCGGGTATTGTTTGTTATGTTATTGCTTTGCTAGATCTGCATCCTGGTAATTAGGATGGTGTTATGTTAGTGACCTGGTTAAGGTCGGTACCCGGTATATAGGGTAATGTTATGCTAGTGACCGGTTAGGTCAGAATCCTGGTTAGGATGTTGATATGCTATGTGATCTGTTAGACTGTTTGTCTGGTTAAGGATTTGTTATGCGATTAATTTTTTATGTGCACATGGTTGTTTGACGGGGGTTGGGTTGAGGCGGGTCCTGCTTTGTGCTGTAGGCCAACATACCCAGGGCGGACCGGATATTCCGAAGGCCCAACGAGCGGTCCGGATAGGCTGAAGGCCCCAAGAGGGCGGACCAGACGTGCTGAGGCTCGGAGAGTAGACCAGGCCGAATGAAGGCCCGGTGTGGGCGGACCAGTCATACTGTAGACTCAGAGAGTGGACCAGGTGGATTGAAGGCCCGGTGCGGGCGGACCAATCACACTGTAGACTCGATGTACGTGGCTAGATTCGGAGGGTGGACCAGGTGGACTGAAGGCCCGGTGCGGGCGGACCAGTCACACAGTAGACCCGTTGTGCATGGCTGTTCTATTTGTGATATGTTATGAGTATGTTTATGTGTGGTTGGTATTTTGGGGGTAACTCACTAAGCTTTCGGGCTTACAGTTCAGTGTGTTGTTTCAGGTACTTCAGGAGATCATGGCAAGGCGAAGGCGTGATCGTACCGCTCCTCATGTTTTATGATTTATGTGATATGATCTTGGGGGATACTCTGATGTTTAAACTATTTTGAAAACGAGATGTATGAACTTAATGGTTTTGAATGAATTAAAATGTTTTAATTTGGCTCAATTTTTATGGGTGTTACAGATGTCGTAATCATAGTCTCAATTGTGTGATCTTTGCCATTTCTCACAAGTCCATGTTAGTGTGTCGGTTAACCACACACGCTCCACTAACGACTTTGAGAATGCAAATATCACAATTGCTATCTACTTAAAATCTTCTTAGTGAAAGCGTTTCCTCACCATCATTTTCATGAATCGGAGAGAAACCTTATGACACTTAGATTTTATGGTGTATGTGTTCCTATCCATGTGAATTTGTCAAAACCATAATCACAAGACAAGGTTAGTGACAAATTCAAACTCATATGGACTGAACTTGTTCAATCTTAATTTCTTGCCACCTGGCAGCACAAGGGCCTACCATTGCTCCCAAGTTGTTATGCACACAATTGAGAACTCATAGAACTCTCATACATAGTCAATTTTACCGGAATAGGCACAGAAACAAGAATTATGTCAGCACGATAGGTTACAAACCTCATGTCGTGTGCTAGTGCTAAACTACAGGTTTTATTCTTGATTAGTTCTTGAAACTCTTTCAGGATCTTTAAGACTCCCACTAACCTCTTGACATATAAGATTCTCTTGTCAAGAACCATTCCTTGACAAAGCAAATATACAAGAGTTAGTGCGGATTCTTATCAAGACAAACACTTCACACAATTGGCCTTAGTTGGTCTTTGTTTTTATCCAAAACATCACAACTTACCAATTTCAAATGTACAAGAGTAAGAAACATTTTACTCTCCATTTGACAAGTGTTATAAACCTTCTTAAGATTATGTCACTCAAGTTACAATCTTGGAGTATTACTCTAAGACTCAATTCTGGAACGAAGTATGATTCATCTTTTGATTTAACCATTCCAACAATTCGCGATTCCTCTTCTTAGTCATACGAATGCACTAAGATGTCCTTAGATGATCAATTGTGATACGGTTTCATAATTAATAAGATAATCAAACAATACGATACTAAAGTACTCTCCCATCTTTTCAGATTGGAGAAACTTTTATCTTTCTGCCTAATTTGATTCTTCTTATTCGTTCTGCCTTACATTGAAACTTTTCCAATGTTTCAGAATTATACTCAACCTTGTAAGCACAACCACATTTACTAACTTTAGTAAATCATGACGAATAGCCTTATCGCTCTTTGTGGTGGACCGGACCAGCGCACAACCAAGTGTACCAGATCTCCTAGTCCTTCACTTGACTCACATATACATGTGAAGAAGGAATTAGTCTTAATTTTCCAAAGATGAAAAATTCTCATTCATCATACAATACAAGTTGCATGATTCCAAGTTTCTATCCAACTGAAACTTGGGTGATGAGAATCTTTCCTTATTTGGTAAATTATGACACTACCACAAACGAAAGAATCAAATCCATTTTCCAATATTGCTAGCAATGGAATCATATAAACAACAATTTTTCACAAATGCCATTGTAAGGATATTTAAAAATAAATAAACTTAAAACCTTTTCTATTATTTTAAAACTTGCGGAAAAACTTATCCTTACAATGCAAATGCATATGAAAACAATGTTGTTATTTATTCCTAGGTAATCTATCCCAACTCTTAAGCAACGGCTCAAAATTCTTATCACCGAACCATGCGATCGAAATCCATCTTCGCCATCAGAATCAGCATATTCTTCTTTTAAGCTTCATCTCTTTTCTTTGATTCTTAAAATATCAAAATGCGACCTAGTCACATCATATAATAAGAATCTCAAAATAGGAACTTAATAGAGTTGGATAGTGGACTTTACCTGTCACACCCCCAAACCAAGGATGGCGGAAACGTCCGGGGGTAGAGGACTTCATGTATAGTATCATAACAACGAGTATAATAGTGATCACAGTACATACAACTAATCATAAATATAATCGAAAAGGTAACATGGTTTCCAATGTTACATGTTTCAAAATCGATTACAATATGATATCAAATATAGTTTGTCAAACGCCATAGCGTTCCATCCTCAAAAGCTTTTAGTTACCTGATTTCATTGATTACCTGAGAATACAAGTAGTTTTGAAAGAGTGTCAATGATTAAGTTGGTGAGTGCATAAGCTTTTGTATGTAGAGTTGAAAATCTTTCTTTGTAAATGTAGTGTAAGTTCAAGAAAAATCCAATATTTTCCTTATAAAATGAATTGTAGTCTTAAACCCCAAAGACCGAAAGATGCTTGTATTTTCCATACTTATGATAATATATGTAGTCTTAAATAAATAAAACCCCTTTTGAATGTATGTAGTTTTAAATGAATAAAACCCCTTTTGAATGTATGTAGTTTTAAATGAATAAAACCCCTTTTGAATGTAATAATTCCCCGTAAACTATATGTGTCGTTGTTTCCCTATGTGAGTTATTATAACCTTGCAATTGACATACTAGGCCTGTTACGACGTTCTTCAGACATCGGTATGTTTTGACATTGTCACCCCAGACCTGCCGGTCTAGCTGTTGCATGCACCTAGGTGTGGGATTGTCAGTACCAATATAGATCTATACACAATTATCACACTCTCCCTACAGGAGACTAGGGTTATAATACATGACTTTAACAAATATTCTAAAGAATATAATGAAGTAAGCGTCTCACAACCTTGATTCAACGAGTTTACGTATTGTATTCATGAAAACCTTTTTGTAGTGTAAATGGAAACTTCCTTAGTGTGTTTGTATGTTAATGTACCATAAACTATACCTATTATAGTTTGTCAAATATGTTTGTAGTGAGTGAAACCCTTATGATGAATGATTATTTTTATTTCATGAAAGTAAAGTTAACAGGAAACACAATCAATATATAATTATTAATGCTATACACTTTGCTCAACATGCTACAAAGTGTTAATAAACTATTAAATTGTTTTTACTAGTATAACATTTCTGTCACTGCTTTTATAAAAATCACAGAAAAATTATCGAAGGTCGAAAACTAAATCTGTAAACTCTGAAATTTCAGAACTCGTGTCTAGTTTATTCATAATTTTTATTTTGATTTTTAGTGTTCTCTAACTAGAGTCGAAATGACCATTTTCACTGACTGGTCTGAAATCTTTGCTACAGTGATAGACAGTTTTGTAAAAATAACCATAAATTGTAGAAAAAATCGTATGAACATGTGCAAGTAGTCATTTTAAAGGTAAAAACCTGAACTATTTGCATATTAAACAGTTTTGAAAGACATTAAGTTTAAGTTGGTCAAAACAGTTCGTGAATGAACCCAAACTTTTCTGTTGAAAGCTGTTGGTTATATTAGAGTATGTTTTGGAGTTGTAACTTGTATTATCCCCCTTAAAACTTGAAGAAAACATGAAAAGACAGGGGTATGAACTCACCTTGAGTGATTCCCTGAGATGGATATTGAAGAAAAGAGGTTTCCAAGTCAAGAACACTTGGAGAATGCTTGAGGATTTGAAGATCCTAAGAACAAATATGACGATATTTGTATAAGAAATCCATGATTTGAGTGAAGGAGTGTAGAATATTTGAGAGTGATAGTGAAGAACTTACCAAAAGTGGTGGAAGAACTCGTGACCTCCTGGGAGTTCATGGTTCCAGAGAGAATAAATGAGAAAGAGAGAGAGAGTTTTTGATTTTTGGATGTGGTAAATGAAACTTTTGGGAAATGTGTGGGATATAGATTTTATGTGGATTTGGTGTAATAGAATCTGATGGAGTGTTGAGGAAAAGATCTAGATTTGACTGAGTACTATGGGAATAGTGACATAAAGCATGAATAGTGACTTGAAGTTGTCATAACTTTATGGGGAAAGTCAACCACTCTTAGATAATATTTTGTACAAAAGATATTATCTATAGTAAAGATTTCCCCAAAATATGATTAAAATATGAATTTATGGGGTCTAATATGTTAAAATATGAGTTTGGGTGAAAATCCCCCGTCAAAATCATCAAAAACGAGCTTAAAAAGCGAAAGTGGTCGAAAACGGGAAAAAAAAAGAGGCGAAGCTGCGAAGTTCCGAGGGTCAGAAGCGAAGGTTCGGTCCATGAGACTGAGAACCGAAGGTAGGTTCGGTCCGAGAAGGCTCGCATGCGAAGCTTGTCGAGGCGAAGCGAACCTTGTCAAGTGGGATCCAAAAGCGAGATGAACTGAGGACCGAAGGTGGTCTGAACCGAGGACCGAAGGTGGGTCTCAGACCGAAGGTCAGGTTCGGTTCTAAGAGGGTTCGGCTCTAAGAGGGGCTTCGGCCCTATATGGCTGTTTTTCAAGTAATCTTCTCGTTTTGAGTGATTTTGTTTATTAAGTTTAGGGTCGGGATGTCCCAAGTGATTATAAAAAGTTAAAAGAGATTTGGGAGAGATTTGGGAGATTGAGATAGAGCGAGAGAGATTGAGAGAGACTTTGTTTGTGACCTTCGTTAGTGTTTAGCCTTGTAATGCAAGGTTTGTAAGCCTCATTATGCCTCGCTATGAGTGTTATACGCCCCCGAAGGGTATGTAATAGTGTTTTATCGAGTCGTTACACCACTTGCCCTGTTTAGGGTTAGATTTCCTGAACATATGAAACCTCTAAATGATACTTTGTATTAACATCAAGGATTATTCACTAGAATTTTTAAAGTAAGCCCTAACATACCAGAGCTAGTTGAGTGAACCGGTTTGAACCGTTGACTTTATTTGACTTTGACTTGACCAGAAATTTGCGGTTGTCACATCATCCCCCCGTTAGAAGGAATTTCGTCTCGAAATTAGCGCTTCGACTGCGACTTCAAGAGTTGGGGAAAAGATGTGGGTATTTTTGTTTCATCTGATCTTCGCGTTTCCAGGTGAACTCGGGCCCGCGTTTAGCGTTCCATCGGACCTTCACAATGGGAATACGACTTTGTTTCGTTCTTTTGATCTCACGATCCATGATTTTTACCGGTTCTTCTACGAAGTGGAGACTTTCGTCAATTTCAATTTCGTCAAGAAGGATGACAAGAGTCTCATCGGACAAACACTTCATTAAGTTGGACACATGAAAGGTAGGATGTATATTATTGAGTTCTTGTGGTAATCGAAGCTTGCATGCTACCGGGCCAATCCTAGCGAGGATCTCGAACGACCCGATATATCTTGGATTTAGTTTCCCACATTTTCCAAAACGTATTAATCCCTTCCAGGGTGAGACCTTTAACAGCACCCGGTCTCCGACCTAGAATTCCAAGGGCTTCCGTCTGTTATCCGCATAACTCTTCTGTCTGTCTCTAGAAGACTTTAATCGTTCTCGGATTTGGACAATCTTCTCAGTAGTTTCTCATATGATTTTCGGGCCAGTGAGAGTGCTGTTAGGGACTTGTCCCTTAGCTAGTTGTGTGTCACCCACTTCAGCCCAGCACAACGGTGATCTACACTTGCGGCCATAGAGGGCTTCGAATGGCGCGACCTTGATGCTAGTGTGATAGCTGTTATTGTAGGAGAATTCGATAAGTGGTAAATGGGTATCCAAAGCTTTACCAAAATCTATCACACACACTCTTAGCATGTCTTCTAGCGTTTGTATAGTTCTCTCACTCTGCCCGTCGGTTTGTGGGTGGTAGGCTGTACTCATGTCTAACCTAGTCCCCAATGATTTTTGAAGTGACTGCCAGAACCATGAGGTAAATCGACTATCCCTGTCGGAGATAATGGATATTGGTATGCCATGCAATCGCACGATTTCCTTAATGTATGTTCTAGTCAGTTTTTCCATCTTGTCGGTTTCCTTGATTGGTAGGAAGTGTGCGGATTTGGTCAACATGTCAATGATCACCCAAATGGTATCGAGACCACCTGCTGTCTTGGGTAACTTGGTTATGAAATCCATCGTGATCTGCTCCCACTTCCACTCGGGTATCTCTGGTTGTTGCAACAAACCCGAGGGCTTTTGGTATTCTACCTTGACCTTGGCGCAAGTCAGGCACTTGCTCACAAAGGTAGCAATTTTGGCTTTCATGTTCGGCCACCAATAAAGCTTCTTAAGGTCCAGATACATCTTGTCTGAAGCGGGATGTACTGAGTATCGAGTTTTGTGTGCTTCATTCATGACAACGTCCCTGAATCCACCGAACTTCGGTGTCCAGATCTGATTCATGAGATAATGAACTCTGTCGTCCCTGACTTCTAGGTTCTTATCCATTCCTCTTAACGCCTCTCCTGTCACATTTTATGGTTTCAAAGCTTCCAGCTGGGCCTCTTTGATTTGTGTGGACAGGTGCGAATGGATTGTCATGGTTAATGACTTTACTCGGTGACCCGAGTATTCCTTTCACCTTAAGGCGTCAGCTACTACGTTGGGCTTACCTGGGTGATAACGAATCTCACACTCGTAATCATTCAGTAGTTCTACCCATCGTTTCTACCTCATGTTGAGCTCTTTTTGATTGAGGATGTGCTGAAGGCTTTTGTGATCGGAAAAGATAGTACACTTTGTTCCGTAGAGGTAGTGCCTCCAGATCTTTAGGGCGAATACTACTGCACCCAATTCGAGGTCATGTGTGGCGTAGTTAACCTCGTGCATTTTTAACTGCCTCGATGCGTAGGCAATGACCTTTCCTCGTTGCATTAACACACATCCAAGACCCTGGTTTGACGTGTCGCAGTAGACCACAAAGTCTTCAGTTCCTTCTGGTAGAGATAAAATCGGGGCGATGCACAGGGCCTGCTTTAGTGTTTGGAAAGCGGCTTCTTGCTTCTCTCCCCAGTTGAAAGTTACAGCCTTCTAAGTCAGGGTGGTAAGTGGTTTGGCAATCTTGGAGAAGTTTTGGATGAACCTCCGGTAGTAGCCAGCGAGACCTAAGAATTGACGGATTTTTGTAGGCGTCCTTGGTGCTGACCAGTTCTAGATCGCCCTGATTTTGGAGGGATCCACGTGTATCCCTTTCTTGCTAACCACATGACCGAGGAAGTCTACTTCTCGGATCCAAAATTTTCACTTCAAAAATTTTGCATATAATTTCTCTGCCCTTAACGTCTCCAATACCTTTCGTAGGTGTTGGCAGTGCTCTTCCTCACTCCTTGAATAGACTAGAATGTCGTCTATGAAGACAATCACGAACTTGTCTAAGTAATCCCAGCACACCCGGTTCATTAGATCCATGAACACTGCGGGTGCGTTTGTTAATCCGAAGGGCATTACTACAAACTCGTAGTGACCGTACCGAGTCCTGAATTCCGTTTTAGGAACATCCTCCTCCTGGACTCGTAGTTGATGGTATCCCGACCTCAGATCGATCTTTGAGAAGTAAGATGCTCCTTGGAATTGGTAAAATAGGTCGTCAATTCGGGGTAGAAGGTATCGGTTTTTTATGGTGAGTTTATTCAGTTCGCGGTAGTCGATGCACATGCGGAACGATCCATCCTTCTTTTTCACAAATAGATATGGTGCTCCCCAAGGCGAGAAGCTTGGTCTGATGAACCCTTTGCTTAGCAGTTCGTTTAGTTGGCTGGATAGTTCTTGCATCTCGGCTGGCGCTAGGCAGTAGGGCGCCTTGGCTACGGGGGTAGCTCCGGGAATTAGGTCGATTCGGAATTCAACTTGTCGTACGGGTGGAACTCCGGGATCTTCTTCTGGAAATACTTCAGGGAAATTACAGACCTCCGGAATGTCCTTGATGCTCTTCACCTCCTGTTTCTTATCCACTACGTGGGCTAAGAAGGCGTGGTATTCCTTGCGGAGATACTTTTGGGCTTTGGTGCAAGAGACGATTTGTAGGTTCGTACTAAGTTTGTCGCCATAAACGAAAAGAGTTTTGCCATTTGGCAGATTAAGGCGAACGAACCTTTCGTAACATAGAATGTCGTCACGATTAGAACTTAGTCAATCCATTCCAATGATGATGTCGAAGCTTTTTATTGAAACCGACATTAGATCGATTTTGAATGAATGGTTGTCTAGAGTGAGGGTACACCCCGTGTATATATCGTTAGTGCTCTCTGCCTTTCCATTTGCCATTTCTACGACGTATGTATCTTTTAGTGATATGTATTTTATTTTAGTAATGGTTTAAATCTGTGACTAACGAAACTCCTCTCTGCTCCACTATCGAATAACATGCATGCATATGAGATATTGAGGAGAAACGTACCAGTAACCACCGTGGGATCTTCCATAGATTCCCCTTTCCCTAAGGCCAAGACCCTTCTGACACCGCCGGGATTTGCGTTGGTTGCCTTTGGGCAATCTGTTTTGAAGTGTCTGGTCTCCCCACAGCCGTAGCAGGCTCGGCTTGCCCTGGCGTTGGCGGCCGAGTTGGTTTGTTGGATTGGCAACTTGCAGAAACGAGCGGTATGCCCTTTCTTGTTGCAGCTGCGGCAGTGCATCTCTTGACAAGGGCCGGTATGGTGGAAGTTACACTTGCCACATTTGGGGAGGTTTCCAGCATACTGCCTTAGTGGTGTTGGAGCGACGGGAGTAGTGACAGCGCGGACCGCCACTATTTGTTGTTTCTTGGATGAATCCTGGGCCGATTGGCTCTTCTTGTTGTTCCAGAACTTTCTTTTGTTGTTTCCTCCTTTTGCTTGGTCAGGGTGGTCGCCACAATGCCATGGTTGGCTTTATGGTCAATGAGTTGTTGTGCTAACTCCTTGGCACTGTCAAAGGTAGTTGGTCTTGAGGCCAACACGCTTCCTTGAATTTGGGGGGTCAGTCCAGATGTATTTCTCCACCTTCTTACTCTCCGGGGTGACCAACCCGGGACATAGTATGGCCAGATCGCTGAATCTGGCAGTGTAAGATGCGATGTCAGAGCCGATCATCTTGAGGCCCCAGAGTTCCTGTTCTAGTTTCTGAATCTCGCCCCTCGGGTAGTACTCGGTCAGCATTAGGGCCTTCAAATCCTCCCATCCCATTGTATTCTCCACTGGAAGAGTCAATGACTTTACACGACCATTCCACCAGGTAAGGGCTCGGTCAGTGAAAGTACAAGCTACGAATTTGACTTTGTTAGCTTCCGGACAGGCACAAATCTCGAAGACTGATTCAGTCTTCTCAAACCATTGCATCAGAGTGATGATGCCCCCGCTTCCATCAAAGGATTTGGGTTTGCCATTAGTAAAATCCTTGTAGGAGCATTCTTTTGCGCATCCCTGACTGTCTCCCTGGTTAGAGTTTGTGGCTCCACTTCCCGAACCACCAGCGCCATTTTTACCCATGTGTGACATTGCGGCTGCCACGGCTGCTGCTACAACAGCTTGGAACATGGCAGGGTCAACCTGTGGAGGTGGTGGTGGTGGTGCATTGCTGGAACGCCTGGGATTTCTCCGTGGTGGCATAATTCTGCCACAAGTTTTTAAAGACGAAGTGATGGTAAGCCTTTAATAGTAGTGATAAGTCGGTTGTTATTTGTACTAGATTATCTGTATTATGTCCCGACTTTAAAGTATTTGCAAGCAATTCATAATCAAAGTCTATGCAAAATAAACTTATGAATTTAGTAGTACTGTTTCTAATGAATTCTTGTGACTTGATCAATACTAGGCCCTTACTACAATCGCTCGGTGTATACTTAGTTATACACAATTAAGATTTAATAGATCTTTGAATCTAATGGGTCTGCCCTAAACCCACAATCAAACAAGGAACAAGATCTAAGGCGGACACACCATTTCTAAATCGATACACTCATAACTATATATAACTTTATTGTATACACTAAACAATCGTAGATTTCACCAAGTAACGATATACACTGCTATGAATGTAGTGGTTGTGCTCCCAATGAAATAATATGCATGCCCATTTCATTGATATGATTTAGTACATAGTGTTTGGAAAATTTGATCCTGAAGCAGGTCTACATCACATCAATGCAAATAAGATTTTGACAGCAAATAAATCCTTCGACTAGTGTAATCACTTAATCGCAGGATTGAACCTACATGTAGAGAAGAGTAGCACCAACGAATACTCATAAACCTAATTTATAAATATTTGTGAGTGGTATGAAACCTACTCACGGCGACCAGTTCCTTGTGGTCCCTAAGACGAAGTCGAGGTGCCCTGTAATTCTGCTAACTGACGCTCGGCTGCGATCACTCTCTCCACAAGAGCCGAGTGTCTTTCCTGATACTCTTTACCTCTGCCCGAGCGGTGGTAAGGTCCTCAATGAGTTGATCAATGGGATAGTAGTCTCTCTCCAGGTCTCGAGTACGCGTATTTGTGGCTTCCGCAGCAACGCTCAGCTCCCGAACTCGGTTCGCTGTTTCCCTATTTTGATCTCCGAGGTTCGTGATTTGCTGGATCACGACTGAGAGGGCTTTGTCAGCCGGCCCTCCATGGTTGAGGTCATAGTAACCTCGTTGTTCGCCAAATGGTGAACGTTGTCGCTGGTGACGACTCCACTTCTCGATCACTGTTACCCAACGGGGCACAGGTCCGTTGTAGCCAAAACGGTTCGCGGGAACCCTGGCTATATAAGGAGGGTTGATGACCTCCGACTCCTCTTCTGATTCCTCTTCGTCTTCGTCTTCCTCCAATTCCTCTTCAATTTCCTCTTATTCAAGTTCTTCCTCCTCGTCTTCTTCGGGGTCTTCCTCGAGTTCCTCCTCGGGATCTTCTTCTATCCATCCTCTGTTTCCCTGGTTCGGAAAGTAAGGGTCTCCTGGTAAGTGGAATCCTGCCATGATGTCTGTACGAGAATAGGGGTGTAAGAGGCACATAATGAATCTAGAAATATTGCGCTTAAGCAACATAAAAATACTCGTATCGTATTTTAAAGGTTATGTTTGGTTCTTAGCGCGTTTCTTGTATGGTGATGTTAGGTTATTAGACTTGTTGTCCACTACGACTATCCCCCAGTATATGCGAGTCACTTATCGGACAGATATAGTTGATCAGGATATATTCATCCCAGACTTGAGTACATATTCCAAGACATACTCGTAGCGTACAACTCATCTTCTTTTACTTTGCATTTTTCCTAGTTAGGACACTATACTAGCATGTATGCATGTTCTTATACATTTAATAAAAAAAAATTTATTTCTAAAAGTATAGTTGTATGAAAATGTTTAATCAGAGGGGATTAGTCCCAATGTGTTTATAGTTGGTATATCTTATGTGGTTCGATATAATTAGTTCACTATAAACAATGCTCTGATACCAATCTGTCACACCCCCCAAACCAAGGATGGCGGAAACGTCCGGGGGTGGAGGACTTCATGTATAGTATCATAACAACAAGTATAATAGTGATCATAGTACATACAACCAATCATAAATATAATCGAAAAGGTTACATGGTTTCCAATGTTACATGTTTCAAAATCGATTACAATATGATATCAAAAATAGTTTGTCAAACGCCGCAACGTTCCATCCTCAAAAGCTTGTAGTTACCTGATTTCATTGATTACCTGAGAATACAAGTAGTTTTGAAAGAGTGTCAACGATTAAGTTGGTGAGTGTATAAGCTTTTTTATGTAGAATTGAAAATCTTTCTTTGTAAATGTAATGTAAGTTCAAGAAAAATCCAATATTTTCCTTATAAAATGAATTGTAGTCTTAAAACCCAAAGACCAAAAGATACATGTATTTTCCATACTTATGATAATATATGTAGTCTTAAATAAATAAAACCCCTTTTGAATGTATGTAGTTTTAAATGAATAAAACCCCTTTTGAATGTATGTAGTTTTAAATGAATAAAACCCCTTTTGAATGTAATAATTCCCCGTAAACTATATGTGTCGTTGTTTCCCTATGTGAGTTATTATAACCTTGCAATTGACATACTAGGCCTGTTACGACGTTCTTCAGACATCGGTATGTTTTGACATTGTCACCCCAGACCTGCCGGTCTAGCTGTTGCATGCAACTAAGGTGTGGGATTGTCAGTCCCAATATAGATCTATACACAATTATCACACTCTCCCTACAGGAGACTAGGGTTATAATACATGACTTTAACAAATATTCTAAAGAATATAATGAAGTAAGCGTCTCACAACCTTGATTCAACAAGTTTACGTATTGTATTCATGAAAACCTTTTTGTAGTGTAAATGGAAACTTCCTTAGTGTGTTTGTATGTTAATGTACCATAAACTATACCTATTATAGTTGGTTAAATATGTTTGTAGTGAGTGAAACCCTTATGATGAATGATCATTTTTATTTCATGAAAGTAAACTTAAAAGGAAACACAATCAATATATAATTATTAATGTTATACACTTTGCTCAACATGCTACAAAGTGTTAATAAACTATTAAACTGTTTTTACTAGTATAACATTTCTGTCACTGCTTTTATAAAAATCACAGAAAAATTATCGAAGGTCGAAAACTAAATCTGTAAACTCTGAAATTTCAGAACTTGTGTCTAGTTTATTCTTAATTTTTATTTTGATTTTTAGTGTTCTCTAACTAGAGTCGAAATGACCATTTTCACTGACTGGTCTGAAATCTTTGCTACAGTGATAGACAGTTTTGTAAAAATCACCATAAATTGTAGAAAAAATCGTATGAACATGTGCAAGTAGTCATTTTAAAGGTAAAAACTAAACTATTTGCATATTAAACAGTTTTGAAAGACATTAAGTTTAAGTTGGTCAAAACTGTTCGTGAATGAACCCAAACTTTTCTGTTGAAAGCTGTTGGTTATATTAGAGTATGTTTTGGAGTTGTAACTTGTATTCTCCCCCTTAAAACTTGAAGAAAACATGAAAAGACAGGGGTATGAACTCACCTTGAGTGATTCCCTGAGATGGATATTGAAGAAAAGAGGTTTCCAAGTCAAGAACACTTGGAGAATGCTTGAGGATTTGAAGATCCTAAGAACAAATATGACGATATTTGTATAAGAAATCCATGATTTGAGTGAAGGAGTGTAGAATATTTGAGAGTGATAGTGAAGAACTTACCAAAAGTGGGGGAAGAACTCGTGACCTCCTGGGAGTTCTTGGTTCCAAAGCGAATAAATGAGAAAGAGAGAGAGAGTTTTTGATTTTTGGATGTGGCAAATGAAACTTTTGGGAAATGTGTGGGATATAGATTTTATGTGGATTTGGTGTAATAGAATCTGATGGAGTGTTGAGGAAAAGATCTAGATTTGACTGGGTACTATAGGAATAGTGACATAAAGCATGAATAGTGAATTGAAGTTGTCATAACTTTATGGGGAAAGTCAACCATTCTTAGATAATATATTGTACAAAAGATATTATCTATAGTAAAGATTTCCCCAAAATATGATTAAAATATGAATTTATGGGGTCTAATATGTTAAAATATGAGTTTGGGTGAAAATCCCCCGTCAAAATCATCAAAAACGAGCTTAAAAAGCGAAAGTGGTCGAAAACCGGGAAAAAGAGGCGAAGCTGCGAAGTTCCGAGGGTCAGAAGCGAAGGTTCGGTCCATGAGACTGAGAACTGAAGGTAGGTTCGGTCCGAGAAGGCTCGCATGCGAAGCTTGTCGAGGCGAAGCGAACCTTGTCAAGTGGGATCCGAAAGCGAGATGAACCGAGGACCGAAGGTAGGTCTCGGACCGAAGGTCAGGTTCGGTTCTAAGAGGGTTCGGCTCTGAGAGGGTTCGGCTCTAAGAGGGGCTTCGGCCCTATATGGCTGTTTTTCAAGTAATCTTCTCGTTTCGAGTGGTTTTTGATTAAGTTAAGGGTCGGGATGTCCCGAGTGATTATAAAAAGTTAAAAGATATTTTGAGAGAGTTTTGGGAGAGATTTGGGAGAGAGAGAGAGAGATAGAGCGAGAGAGATTGAGAGAGACTTTGTTTATGACCTTTGTTAGTGTTTAGCCTTGTAATGCAAGGTTTGTAAACCTCATTATGTCTCGCTATGAGTGTTATACTCCCCCGAAGGGTATGTAATAGTGTTTTATCGAGTCGTTACACCACTTACCCTGTTTAGGGTTAGATTTCCTGAACATATGAAACCTTTAAATGATACTTTGTATTAACATCAAGGATTGTTCACTAGAATTTTTAAAGTAAGCCCTAACATACAAGAGCTAGTTAAGTGAACCAGTTTGACCCGTTGACTTTATTTGACTTTGACTTTACCAGAAATTTGCGGTAGTCACATTACCCGAAGTAGAGTCAAACCTTTTTGACTTTACCATCCTTATGATCATTCAGGTAAATAGGGCAGCTTCGCAACCAATGCCCCTTTCTTTGGCAATAGAAACATATGGACTCTTTGGGAATGGGACACGGGACTATCTCAGACTAAGCCTTTCTTTTTACCATTTGGTCAACCGAGTTGACTATGGCCGATCCCTTTCCATTGGGAAGAGAAAGCTTTTCTGGATTTCCGATGTTACCATTGCTCCATGGGAAGAGAAAGCTTTTTTGGATTTCCGATGTTACCATTGCTCCATGGAAGTTTGGGAAGTCGATCTTCCAATCAAATTTGTTTTACCAGTGCTCCAAATCATTGCTGATTCAGCAGCATCAAGCAAGTAGGTAAGATCATTAAGGGTCATGTCATGGTCTGTCATATAGTAGTCCCAAAGGAACTCACTATGTGACTTAGGAAGTGATTGAAGAACCTAGTCAACAACAAACTTCCTCAAGACTTTGACACCCAACTCTCCCGGCCTGTCTATATATGACTTCATATCCAAGATGTGAGCACATACAGACTTTGCTTGCCAATAGGGCTTGAGTGACCTTAAACTTGTGGGTTAGGGAGAATAATTGGAGGAGGTGGAGGAAGAGAAGTATGATTTCCATGATCCAATCGTGGGTCATCATCTTCATTAGGAAAGCTTGTTCCAAGAGATTTGGGAAGATCATAGTTGTCTGAACATGACATCTACAATGGGAGAAATTCAAGATCATAGTTGTCTGAACATAACACCCAATATGAAATATTAAGGCTAGGACCCAACACAATATTTTATAACTTGGAAGAGGGATGCTGTAATCCAAGCTACAAAATATTTGAAGGTAGGTAAATGACGATTTACCAATTTCCACCATGAAAAACGAAAAAGAATTTTAGGTCTTAAATGGATTGAAACTCCTAGATCCTGTGAGATTCATTGAACTTTTCAATGACATGTTTAAATCTCGATTGTGCCCTCTCAAGTTTGTGACTGGGATGCCGAGGATCACAAACAAGGTGTGAATAACCATGCAAATTAACTTGGTACCCTTAACTTTATCACCCAATCGATGTGCCGGTTAATCACACGCGCTCCACCGATCTATGATAAACATTAAGTTACCCTTTGTCACACTTACTAGTCCATGTTAGTGTGCCGGTTACCCACACACGCTCCACTAACGACTTGGTAAGGTACAAAGTGTAATTTCATGGGTTAGCACCAATTTCACATTTTCCTAAAGTAACTAAGATTGGGAATTTATAAAAGGTTTAGTTAGTTTATATGTATCATTATACTTTTAATGAGAATTATAGTCCTTGTCCTACCCGTTCGGCTAACGACCCCCACCAGTCAAGGAAGTGGTGGGTGAGAGTGTACAACCATTAAGCTGCCATTTTATAGGCAACAACCTTATACCCCTTTGTAGACCGGCTTCGTGAATGAGGCCTACTATCGATAAGACTGACTTGATCTTATATATATATATATATATATATATATATATATATATATACATATATATATATATATATATTATTAACTTATAATACTATAAAGTATAAGGGTTGAATTTTAACTTTTAAAACTCTAGGGTTTGGAATTAAAGTGTGTGTGAGACTTTACAAATTCCAAAACTTGAGGGAAAGTTTTGAACAATTCAAAAAACTTTTCAATTTCATAACATATCAGTTTAATATAGGTTTTAAAAACTTTAATGAGGAGACTTTTGAACATCCATAACTTGAGGACAAGTTATGGAGTTCATACAACTATTTATGAGAAAATGACTCTTCAAGTTGTGTAACATATGGCTTTAATGAAGATTTAACACAAAAACTTTTGGTTTTCCATAACTTGAGGAGAAGTTATGGAATCCATTAAAAAAACACCAAGATCATCAATTCAACTAACAAGCATGTCAAGAAAAAATATGATCTAGATTAAACTCACATGAACAAGACAATTCAAATCAAACAATTTTCATGTAATTAGCCTAACCATTAAACTAATACAAAACATGAATCTATTGAAAATTATCCGTTGAATTGGATTAGAATGATCATTACCACATCAAAAACATGTTTTATAAGACCAAAACAGTTTAGGGTAATGATTCTAGTCCATTTCCAGCAGCAAAACTCGAAAATCTGCACACATGGCCTCCTACTCGCCGAGTGCAAGAACCTACTCGACGAGTAGGATGAGTTTACACTTGGACTCGTCGAGTCCCCCCATGGATTCGGCGAGTCCACTGAACAGTGAACAGTTTTTCGACTTTTTAAAGCATTTTTGCATCAAGTATAATGAAAACAAGCCTAGGCTCTGATACCACTGATGGGTTTTGAGCATTCTAACACTCCTATGGTATAAATGCAACCCTAGAAACCTTTGATCTATGTTTTATCTATTATACATGCAAATATGATTTTTCCAAGGTTCCCATCCTAACTAGCATACCATGGGGTACTTGTAATATAAAACTTAGTAGGATAACATACCTTTTTCTTGTGGTTGATTCCTTGGAATCACAAATCACCAAAACAACTTGGAAAACTTTGAGAGAATAGTAAGCACACTAGAAATCGGCCCACTCTTGTTCACTCACACACTAGTGCCATTTCATGTGCCAAAGACCTCTTTATAAAGTATTGTGGATTAAGGTTACATCCATGTAAACCCTAATACCCATGACCTTTGATTTCCATAGGATCCATGGGTTAAAAACTCCATGGACTATCCATGCAAGCTTAGCCCATCCTAAATGAACATTGGCCCATTCTATATATATAAGAGTCCATATTTAATTAGTCTCTTTTGATCACTAAATTAATTCCAAATTAATTCTTGATCAATACTAATTAAATAATATGATATTAATATATTATAACTTATAATATATTAATAAATCATAAATATACTATTCTCAAAAGATTATCCATACAAATTGTTTCGGTGAAATGCAACCCAAATGGACCATGCCGGGTCGGGTCGAGTACATACCAATAATAGTTATGGGCTTAGACATCTAATCCAACACATAAGTGTGTTGTAAATTTTGCACTATTATCTATTGAGCTTTCTCTCTCTCTCTCTCTCTCTCTCTAATTACCCTTGTACTCATTCTGGACAATGAGCTGAAACAAAGATCTTATTTAGATTTATGTTTTCAATGAGTTAATTTATATTACGATTGATTGAAACTTTATTCTAACATCATTTCAATTGGTATCAGATCAGGAAACGACATATCATTTTGAAGAATCTCATTCACATTTTCATCTTATTGAATCTTTTGTTCAGATTCAATCATTCCGCAAGTGAAAATGTAATTCTTCATTCGATCACTGTGATTGAACGATTATGCAATCGTTTTATCAATTGTTTTGTATTTGATTTCTTTCTTTTCAAGATTATCCTCTTTTTACTTGATTAAATGTAAAATCTGAAAGCCAACACTATGATGAACTATGCAAATCTACTTGGATATACAACAAAAATTTCACTGCTGCTTCCAGAGTATTAAGATCAATGGACGGATCGTATGGAAGACTACCTCAACGGAATCGATGAAGATTTGGTAGTATTGGTCCTTATTGTGCCGATCGTATTCAAGTTGTTGGAAATGTTGGTGCTGCAGAAGATGTGATAGTTGAATAAAATAAGTAGAAGGCTAATGAAATGAGATGTCTTCGAGAGCTACGTGGTGCTTTGCCAACATTTGTGTACAACTATATTCGAGGCTACAAAACTGCTAAAGAAATATGGGACACATTAAAGGAGAAATTCCAAGGGAATGAGCGAACCAAGAAGAGCTTGGTAACTCAATGCTTATCGAAGTTAGCCGACTTTAAGTAGAAGGAAAGTGAATCAATTGAATCCTATTACGATCGATTCAATGAGCTCATTTATAAGTGTACCAGATATGGTGTTGTTCGTACAACTCACGAGTTCAACACCACCTTCATTCTGGGGCTGAAGAAGGAATGGAAGAACATTTGCTTGATGATCAAGACTCAGGAGAACTTCGACACATACTCATTGTCGAATCTCTACAAAATTTTGAAATCACATGAGTATGCGGTGAAGGAGATAGACAAAGAAAACAATAAAATGAACTTTAGAGGTCCTATGGCTCTTGTCTTGAAAACAACTAGGAAGGAATCTGGTACTGATGATGAAGCTGAGGAGAATAAAGAAGGTCATCTGCTGAATTAAGATGACGAAGCTATTGCTTATTACTCAATTAATAGGGTGAAGAAGTTTTATAATAAGTTGTTCATTGGAAAAATCAATAACAACTCTGTGAAGAAGCCATTATCGAATTCTGGTGGTAGTCTAAAAAGTGTTGAAAAGAAGGGGGAGGAGAAAGAATAAGAGGAGAAGATTGAGAAGAAGCTTAAAGGAGATTCTGGTTACAATTGCAACTATTGTAACAGACATAATCATCTTGCCCATGACTACATGTTGAGAAAGAAATAAGAGAAAAAGGAGAAAATGAAGGATGGGGCATACTATGGAATGAAGATTGAGAAACTTCGTGCAAAATCCAAGAATCTATCCTTGGTTGCGAAGGGTTCACACGATGATGATGGAACTTATCAAGTTTGGTCTTCAGGCTCCGATGACAAAGATATGCATCATCATACGCATGGAGTCATGTATGTGAAGCATGTGGTTGATCATTCAAGTGGAAAGATTATTTTGGTGAATTCGAGAAGGACAGTGATTTGGAAGATTTCGAGAAGTAGAATGAAGATGAGAGTGAAGAGGAGGAATAAATGATAGCTGGAAGATGTTTCGTAACGACTGCTTCAAAGTCTCCCATGACTGAGAAGGTACGCAATCTTCTTATCTCTCTTAACGTTCCTTTAAATTCTTGCAATGCCATTTTATTTGATTTTGATGATATATGTTCTTACTTGAATGATATGTTGATTTCTATGAGTAGAAAAGTGGAGAAGAATAAGGCATTGCTTTACGATGTGAGAAATAAGTTGAAGGAGAATAAAACTAGGATAGAAGGCCTAGATTTAAAACTTATGAATGTAATGATTGAAAGGGACTCATTGAGAATGTCCAATAGTTTACTTGTGAAACAAAGGAATATAAATTGTAATACTTCTAAAAGGTTGTATTGTAAACTAACTGATCTCTATCATTCATATGAAATCTATAAGGAACAACATAGTAAGTTACTCCCTTTCATTAAATTCAAATGTGAATTAGTTGATGAAACCACTTATGACTGTAAGAGTAAAGTTGCGAATTATGATCAAGTTCCTAATAATTCTTATGCATATGGTATTGTGAATATCGATGATTGTTTAGATGTTGATGAATTGGTTGATATTGTGAATGAGACTTAGTCTAAAAATGAACAAATGAAAATTTTTAACAAAACTGGGAATTTAACACAAAGTACTCAACAAACTTTTTCTGATATCGAAGATGATTATGGCAATATCAGTGAAATTAAGGAAGAAGAATGTGTTGATTACTCAAAATTGTATGTCATTAATGTCACTTCGTTAGCCAAAAGAAAAGAAACCGATGATTCAAAATCGAAGCTAAACAATTATTCGTCTTCGACAACCATAACTGATGATTCTCAAGAGTCTGTTACTGTCGAAGACATAAAAAACAATGAAAGTGATAGTGATGATGATTCTTGTGACAAATAAATACCACGAGTTGTTAAAGCTCAAGTGTTTTGAGGATACAGAGGAATTCACAAAAAATTTGAAAGAAAAAGGAAAACATTTTCTTGAATAAAACTCAGTTCTTTATCCATAATTTCTAGATTTTCCAAACCAAGTTTTCGTTACAAAAGGAAATGGAGACAAAGTTGATCCCAAACTGAATGAATTGTTGAAAGAAGGTAATGTGAAAGTAACTGATAGAGGTTTTATTTAAATCAAAATGTTGTAGAAAATGATTTGAATTAAAGGTCAAAAACCTTTCAAGGTCAAAAGAGTCAAAACTCTTTTCCAAAAGAAAATAAAAATATTAAAAATGGTGTTTGGTTTGTGAAAACTATCAAACCTGATGTCGAAGGCGAAACATAGAAGTGTTGTGATAAGTCTTTACCCGATGATTTGAATAATCAAAAGGAAAAGACTCAAAATATCGAAAAATATGATGAAAAATCTGATTTGAAAGAAGAAATTTGAAAAAAGAAAGCTCAAAACAAAGCTTATTGGAAGAAAAGAAGAGATTTTCAAAAGGAAAAGAAATTAAAACAAAAATCACAAGTTCATGAAAAGATGGTTTTGCAACAACAACAAACTAAACTTCACTCTTCAAAAGAAACTTCAAAAGTTTTTCACAAAGAAGTCAAAAAAATGTGGAGAACAAAAATCAATGCAAAGAAGTACATACATGTTATTGTAGATAATTTTTCATGCTTTACTTGGGTTTATTTTCATAGACAAAAATCTAAGACTGCTCAAGTGATGATTGATTTCATTAAAAGCATTGAATTGAGTCCTAGGAAGAAAGTTCGACGGATCAAAAGTGATAACAGAATGAAATTCAAAAATCATGGTCTTGATTGATTTTTAACAGATTTGGGAATTTCTCATAAATTTTTGTCTCCTTACATACCACAACAAAATGGTGTCGTTGAAAGGAGAAATCGATCCTTATGTGAAGTTTCTAGAACTATGCTCACTTACGCAAATCTGCCTCAATATTTTTGTGCAGAAGTAGTTTCTACAGCATGTTTTACACAAAATCGCTCCTTTATTCATTGCATATTTAACATCACACCTTATGAAATCATTAACAGAAGGAAACCTAATGCCAAAATTTTCCATGTTTTTGGGTTTAGATGCTTTATCATGAACCTGAAAGATAATCTTTAAAGATTTCAGAAAAAGGCTGATGAGGGAATCTTTCTTGGATATTCTCAAAATCATACTATATTATAAAGGAATCATTTTTCTTTTCACCACATTCATTTGAAACTCCCATGACTTTTCAATTTCTTTCTAATAATAATTATAAGTTTGTTAATAATGTTAAATAAATATAAAACCTAAAGTGTAATTATATATAAACTAAATTTCAAAATTAAAATAATATCTTTATTTCTACTTATTAAGTGATTTTTTTTAACTTTTAACATATTATACTTAATTTATTAGGTTTAATATATTGTTGGATGTAAACCATTATCATTTTAAAGATACAATTTTGGAACAATTTGTATAAAATGCTTAAATTATTAATTTGAATATAACATTACAGTGTCAACTTAAATATAAATTTTAGTTTAACTTAAATAATTCAAAGAATATTTTGTAAATAGTTAAAAGTGATTAATTATAGTGTTTTTCTAATAATGATTATAAGTTGGTTAATAAGGTTAAATAAATATCAAACCTAAAGTGTAATCATAAATAAATTAAATTTCAATATTAAAATAACATCTTTACTTCTACTTATAAAATTATGTCTTTAACTTTTAACAAATTGTACTTAATTTATTAGATTTAATATGTTGTTGTATGTAAACCATTATCAATTTAAAGCTACAATTGGACAAAATACTTAAATTGTTAATTTAAATATAACATTACAGTGTCAACTTAAATATAAATTTTAGTTTCACATAAAAAAACCTAATGAATAATTTGCGAATAGTTAAAAGTGATAAATTGTAATGGTAAATGCTAAAACAGAATTATAATCTCAATTTAACTAAAATATTTCCAAAAGATATTTATATAATCGTTAAAGGTTTTCAAATAAGTAGCCTAAAATAATTTACAATAACAATAGTTAAAAATAACTCTATATAAATGATTATATTGTTACCTTTAAAATCAAAAAACAATGTTTGATGTTTTAAATAATTATAATCATAGAAATTAGAACGCTAAGCAAATAAATTTTAAAAAATTAATTAACAATAACAACAACTATAAATAACATTAAACCATATATTATATTTAATTTTATTCATGAGTAACTCGAGGGTAGAAGTCATTCGAATGGTTGAGATTATGTAGTTATAATAGATATATATATATTATCATATAATTGAAAATAATCAATATATTATATCAATTTAGTATACGAATTATTATATCAAATTTAATAGCAACGTTATTGTTATATTGAAAAAAAACATATATTTGTAAAGATTTCAACTATATAGGTGTTTCTGCGCAACGCGCGGGCATTCGCCTAGTTATGTATCATATAGGGTGATGAAAAAACAAACACGAAGATTTGAAGAAACTTTCAACCTAACATTCGATGATTAATATGTCAAAAGAGTCGAACATGAATTTTCAAAGAAACCAATACTTTCTAAGTCTAATGAAGATTCTGAGCAAATGCTTACTTTCGATGTTCATTTTGATTTCCTTTTTGGTAATCCTGACAGAGCTATTGATGCAGAGGTTAATATCGAAGACAATCAAGTTCCTGAAGAATCGAAGCATTCTGATGACTCAACAATAACTGATGAACGAACCGATGAATATTCTTTATCGACACCAAGAGTTAATGTCAAAGAGGGTCAAACTTTGACATATGGTCAAGCTAAGGGGGAGCACTTGACTACACAACCCCAAGTCGAGGGGGATCCATTATCTTCGAATGTTGGTGTTGAGGGGGAGCCTCACATAGCAAATCCATGTGTTTAGGGGGAGAAAGATCGAGCACATACCGAAGATGATTTCGAAGCTCTATGTAATGAAAATGATGATATTAAAGATAATCTTTCCATTGCATAAGAAGTATCTGAAACTATAGAAACATTTGAAGATGCTCATTTGGATTTTGATCGATCATTTCCTCCCATGGAGAAATGGACACGTGATCATCCAAAAGAAAAAATTATTGGTAATCCTACGTCTGGCGTGTTAACTCACATACAAATTAGAGCTAGGAATGAAGGTCTTAATGTTCATCAAGAATTTGCATGTTTAATGTTTTTATTTATAATAATTGAACCAAAAACAGTTAAGACTACATTCAAACATCCAGATTGGGTTGTTGCAATGCAATCTGGATTGGTTGAATTTGAAAGAAACAAAGTTTTGAGGTTAATTCCTAAATCATAAAATATTTCGGTAGTTGGTTTAAAATGGGGTTTCAAGAACAAAATGGATAAAGAAGGAAATGTGGTTTGCAACAAAGCAAGATTAGTTTTAAAAAGGTTATAGTCAACAAAAATGTATTGATTATGATGAAACCTTTGCTCCTGTCGCAAGACTCGAAACAATACATATTATTTCTCTTGCTTATGTAGTTCATAAGAATTTCGACATATACGAAATGGATATGAAATGTGCATTCCTCAATGGTGTACTCGAAGAAACAGTCTACGTTGAGCAACCGCCTGGATTTGTGAAGGATAAATATCCTAATCATTGTTATATCACTGACAAAGTTGTTTATGGATTAAAACAAGCACCTCGTTGGTATGCCACTTTAAATAATTTTTGAAGATCGTTAAATTTAAGCAAGGATCAGTTGATCCTACTCTATTTCGAAAGAAATTTGGGGATTATCTAATGTTTCTTCAAATTTATGTCGATGATATCATTTTTGGTTCAACTGACCATTCATTTTCAAAGGAATTTGAAGATTTATTGAAGATTCAATTCGAAATGAGTAGGATGGGGAAGATCAATCAGTTCTTAGGACTGAACATTCTCCAAAGCAGAGAATGAATCTCTATTAATCAAGAAAGTTATATGTGAAACTTGCTTGAGCGCTTTGGAATGACCAACTGTTTAGACAGGAAGGCTCCCATGGCATTCAGAACTCGCTTAATTCCTTCGTTGGGTAAGCCAACCATTAATTTAAATACATATCGAAGCATGATTGCTTCGTTGTTGTATTTAAATTCAAGTTGACCTGATATTATGTTTTTGGTTTGTTAGGAAGTAAAGCGGATAACTAGCAAATCTATAAGTACACAAGACACAGTATTTACGTGGTTCAGTCAAGGTGACCTACATCCACAGGTAGGAGGGGAGTATTATGTATTTCAGAGCTCTCAAATATAGGTTACAAGTACAATTTTCACAGAGATTTGTCTAACACTCTAGTTATCAAGATACAAAATGACCTAGCGTGCATCCTTATTTATACTTGAGGGATCAGACCAAAAACCCTAATGGGCCAAACCTATTGGCCCATCGGCCCATGAAAGATGTCAACCAATCACAATCCACCATGCAACATCTTCTTAAACATTCTTCCATGTCATACAACCCATGAGTATCAACAATGCACATATGGACCACCTTGACCATAATGGAGCATCATGATGCATAGGTGGCACATCATGAACACTAATGACCCAAAATCCATCATGGTGGTACAACATGGTGTATTTCTTGAGCATGATCATTTTCTAGGAAAACATGGATCAACGTGGCACAACAAAGGAATCGAGATGGCGCATCATGTACCAAGATAGTCCATGATGGACCAACATCTCATGAGGATGGTGAAACTTCTACTCAAGATGGCGTAACTTCTCCTCCTTGGCCAACTCCACTCCTTGATGGTGCAACATCAACCTCTTGGTGGCTCACAACGGCGGCAAAAGAGTTGGCAGCGTTGGTTGTGAATGGTGATCGACGAACCAGCAACACTCGAAGGCTGCCCTCCACTCCTTGTTGGTCTCGAGCTCTTCCATCATGGGGTGGGGGGTAGAAAGGTCGACAGCGGTGGTCGTTTGGTGGTCCACAGCAGCGTCAAGGCGATGACGACGACTATGGGTGAGTGGGTGATAAGGTGGCGGTTGGGGAAGTGATGTAGGGTTAGGGTTTGGATGAGATGCAAGGGATGGGGAGGTGATGGGTTTTAGACCCGCCTCCACCTTCAAACTTCATTCCATTTGACACTTTCGGCCCCTCCTCTATTTATTTTCAAATCAGATCCACAAATTAGCAAACAGCCCCTGCTCCACGGATTTTTTACATTTCAAGTCCAAATGTTACAATATAGATCCCAAATTCCAAATATATGTGTATATATATATATATATATATATATATATATATATATATATATATATATATATTAAATAACAAAAAGTTTCATAAATGGTCCCTGTGGTAGTGAAATGATGGAAATACTCTTCACTTAACGGACAAATTTTGACGGAGCGAGAAATAAGGACCTTTTGTTAAAAGTTTTGAAACCGCATGGACCATCTGTGAGGTTTTTTAAAGATAGAGACTAAAGTTCAAATTTCGGGATACCACATGCACCATTTATGAAGTTTTCTCTTAAATGTAAAATAATTAATAAATGAAAATAAACAATTGAAAATTGGCAAAAAGTTTCTTATCACATATCCACGAGTCATAAAACACAGTTGAAAACGATCCATAACATTTTTTATGATTGATGTAACTATGAAGGTTGGTTCTTTAAAGGTTATTTAAGTAAGCAGATAATTTTGTAAAATTTTCTTTATGATCATGATCCGAAAAACTATTTTGAAACATTTTTATAACACAGTTACAAATTATTGGTTGTAAGTGAAAGAAAAGAAGATGGAAAACACATGATATGTAGTGTAAAAGTTTCCGAAAATGGTGTCTGGAATGTACTTAGACAAACCGAAATGTATAATGTCAGCCCGGAACACCGGCAGATAGTAAAAAATGTAAGTCCAACATATACGGTGTTGGCTATGTTCTTACGAAATTGATTACGTTAATCCATAATGTACTTTTATAGGCTCTAGATCAACTTTATACCTTGTTCCTGAGTTTTTTTTTGCAAATTCATTAAAGGAAAGGGAAGGAAAATTTTGACAGAAAGAAAGGGAGGTGAAGGAAAATATTCATTATGCCGTGTTCTCGAGTTCGAAGTAAATGAAAGGAAAATTTTAAGTTTTGTGTTTCCGGGTTAGGAGGAAAAGGAAAATAAAACTTAAAATTTTCTTTCCCCTCACTTTCTTCCCAAATCCGCCCAATTTGGGAGGAAAATTTGGAAGGAAAATATGGCTCCAAAATCCTTCCTCTCCCCTCACTTTCTTTTCATTAATGAAACTTGGGAACACGGTTTTCCTTCGACACCCATCACTTTCCCTCCGTATCCTCTCATTTATCTCCTTAAGTAGAACTCGGGAACAAGGCGTAAGTGTAACTTATTTTAAAGTGAGCATAATTATTCTGGAATGTGGTGTTTCAGAAAAAAAATGTTGTTTTTTCAAAACCGTAAAAATAATTACTTTTGCCAATAAACCTATTTATATTGATTGGTTTAGCTAATTTCCCTTCTATTTATTTGTTACCTAATTAAAATTTTGCAAAAGTATTTTAGCAATATGTGTTTAAATTATAGTTGACAAGCGTATGTAGAAGTGGGCCATTCTAAAACCATGGTTTTGGTTGGTCATGTTTCCTTTTTAAGGAAAAAGTCAAGAGCTGCACATGAGAAGAGTCCTCTGTTGATGGGTACCCTTAAAGTAAACAAAAATGGAATTGACCTTTTAAAGATTCTCGTCCACCAAACATTTGTATATTTATTTTAATGTTAGATAATTTCTTTTTGCAAATATATTTATATATGTCTACTAAAATATGTAATAAGTTGAACTTTTTATCTGGATATGTAGTTATTAACAAAACTCACCTTTGTAAATGAGATTATTAAGAAAATCAATCAATTCTTTTAGGTTTTGCAAAATAATTATTTTTTTAAATGTTTATTTCAAACTTGTTTATATAATCAAAATGTTTTTTTTTTATTTTTTTTTTATTTTCGTTTATTTATGTCCGAAATTTTATTTTGAAATGTCTCATATATTTTTTTTTCAATTAAATGTTTGTTTTTTCTTCAAAAAACTATGTATTTATTTAATTTTTGTTGGATTTTAATAAAAAACAATGTGTTTTCTTAAAATTCCGAAATTGTTTATCATATTTCAGATTTTTTTTTTCAAAATCCAGAGCTTTTTTGGAATCCAAAATTTCTATAAAAAATCTGGAATTTCGGACCGAAGTATTATATATATATATATATATATATATATATATATATATATATATACCACAAATGAATACATGGAATCGCAAATGAATATACTTTGTTCTCGCGTTCTCAACCTTTTTGGTGTTCTCATTTGATCTATATATATATATATATATATATATATATATATATATATATATATATATATATATATATATATATTAGTGAAAATGTTTTATTATAATTATCTAGTACGAACTATTTTTTCGGTTGTATTTATTTAATAATATAAAGTTTATAGTTAAGAAGAAAAACTTGACAAATTGTAAATCCTTTTAAGCAGGGTATTAATGAAAATGTAAAATAATTGAAGAAAAATAATATATTTAGAAATATTTTTTTTTTGATGTAAAAACTGGAGAGAAAAATAGAATGAGGTTTCGGGAGGAAACTATGGATCGAGACTTAGAAACAAAGAGATCATTATCTTTATTTGCAACCCAACGTTTTGCTAATTTTCTTTTTAGGAAAAAGTGAATATTATTAAAAGAAACAAAGAGATGATTATTTTTATTTGCAACCCAACGCTAATTTCCTTTTTAGACTATGCCCATTGGTAAATAAATGTTTGTTGGATTGGTCTAAAAATATTAAAAAAAAATGAGATAATCTGTAGACAATAATTTTTCTCCATACACAACAATTGGTGTTTTAAAATGTTGTACTGTACAACTTTATAATGCATAAATTGTTGTGTACGACAAAAAAATGCTGTGTACAAATCACTTCCCTTAAAAAAAATTAAAAGGTTTTCAAGAATTCACCGAATATGTCTTTATATCAACCACTGTTTGACCGTTTCTTTATTAATTTCTTCTTTTTGCAATGTTGGATAAACAAAAATATATATGAGTGTTTACTAAAATCTATATTAATAAACAAAGAAAATTATTTTTAATTATATTATATTTCTTTTCTTCTAGGTATATGTATCACAAAAAAAATATAAGAAATTATCGGATATTATAATTTTTATTTCCTAATATCGATATATTTTCATATCCAATTTCGATCTTTATTTTTTATCTTTTTCGCTTTTATATTTTCTGTCATGTATCATTCGTTATAAATGTAACTTCTAAATATGTAATTTTATATTTCATGTTATATTTGTAATTTGATTTATCCTTTTTATTAAGTATGTTTGAGGAATGTTATATATTTGAAATTAGTTTTTTAATGAATCGTTACGTTGGGTTGGGTTATGAATGAGCACAGTCTTAGAAAAAAGTGAATATTATTAAAAAAAAATCTCACACCTAGCATTTTTTTTTTGAACACCCAAGAATATACTTAAATAAAAACCAAGGGAAGCTGGAAAACATGAGTACAACAAAATACAGAAGAAAACTGGGCGACGAGAACAGACAACATGAAGCAAAAAAACCACAAACTCTAAACAAGCATTTTTACATAATTAATAGATATTATTAGTAATAGATATTATTATAAATGATTTAAAATTCCTTGTTTAGTTTTGCCTTAATGTAAGTGTTCGGATGTATGTTATGCATATGAAAGATTGAAAGTAACTTTACATATTTTCAAAGATTAATAAATTATATCATTGAAATATATATTTTATGCGGGTGGATGCTTTGTACTTTGTACATTTAATTTTCTACCTTTTTAAGCGCCTATTTATTGGTACGGGTGGGCATGGCTTATGACATCAAACTCACAAGGTGATGTTGGTTTATTTGTATAATTTATTGATTTATTATTATTAAATTATACTAGATGTGGTAATCTCATTTTATTTATATAAAACTTGGTAAATTTGGATATTTGTCTAATAAAACAATGGTAATTAATCGTTTTGACCAATCTAAAAAAACCCATGATTTATTTTCGTATTTTTTTTTGAAACGACAAACTAGCTAATTTATTCCTAAATACTATCCATGTCTTCTAAGAAACTTGAACTCATGACGACTATTATCGTTTTAGTATGCATAAGTTGCACTAACTATTAATTAATAAGCTTCAAGAAATAATTTGGAATGAAATAAAGGATTTGAAAAAGATCGCAAAAATGATTTTATTCGTTTATTTATTTGAGAATGCAACGACAATGGACAACTACAATCATGGGTGTTCTTTATTTCGTTCTATACAATGAAATAAATACGACAAATAAAAAACAATTTTATTAGAGATCATTATTCATGATCCGATTAAATGCCGAAATTTTACACGACCTATATATATAGGTGATTTTACGGATGTCAACAGTGCCAAACGGATGAGGAAACAGGCTCGTCCAGCCCTGCGCATGAAATTCGTCTGATTTCCCTGACCCGAAATTCTCTCATTTCCGCGCACCCGATTCCCCCCCCCCCCCCCCCCCGAATTTCCACATCTCCCATATTTCCCTCGATTCCCCCGTTTGGCCCGAAATCCCACGTTTAACATTATTTACCCTCTTTTCATTTGTTTATTTCATTTAACCCTAAACATTACATTAATTATTTCAAATACAAAACATATATATTACACAATGGTTACTTTAAGTTTAATACATACTTTTTAGAAATAAAAGAGTTAAATATAGGGTAATAATTTCAGGGACCTACAAAGTATTCGGTGAGGAGCCCCCCATACCCGAAAACTAAACGGGGTTAAAACTCGCTTCCGCTCCCACCCCGAACCCGAAAACATTGTAAAATTACTTCCTATACAGAGACATGGTCCCTCTGAAGATTTTGACATCCCTTGGTTTTATGTTTTTTTTATTTATATCAAGATTGTATTAGGCTTCAAAAATTAGTGTCATAAGCACTATGGGAGTAAAAAATGCATGCATATTGAGAAAATGGACAATATGATCTAACATGTAGCATTCCGTTTAAAATAAAATAAAATAATTATCTACATAAATAATAAATAAATAAATAATAAACCTTAAAAACTTCGAGATGTATTTTTATATTTTATTTTTAGCCCTAAAGTCGTATTAATTAGCGGGGTGTATACATTGGGGTGTTAAAAGTTATATTTGTGAATATTGAGGGTTAAATTGTAACTTTTGGACTTGAATTGTAATGAATTCTGAAGGCTGATGGTTGTTTGGTAAATTATGGATATAAGTTTATAAGAAATTGAGAGGGAGGGACTGGAAGTGTAATAATGGGTTAAGTTTGATTATGGACAAGGTATAAACCCGTCACCCTCCTTTTGGCCTTCATTTAAAAAGGTAGCATAAACCCTAACCCTATGATAGTTTCTTAGCCGCCACCCTTATCTCCCCCTCCCCTCCAGCCACCGCCACCCCCGTTGTCGAAGTCGCGAACCACCAAACCAACACCACTGTTGTTGCTGCTGACGATAGAGGGACCAACGAGACAGCTGTTTGGACGTCGGGGTAGTAGGAGATCAAAAGAGAGAAAATTGTGGCCGTCGATGCCATTGTTCCCGGTTGGAGGTCGTGCACCTTTCTCTTCCTCGTCCCTTTCTGTCGATATGTCGTTGTCGCCGCCACCGCTCCGATCGGCTGTTGTGTGTTGCTGTCGCTGCTTCGAATATCGCACGTCACCTCGAGGGTGGCTAAGTTTGGTATGTATTTCAGTGTTGTACTCATGTTCGTGATTGTGTGTTGCTGTTGCAAGCCGTGTGTAGGTGTTTTGTTGGCCGGACAAGCGAGACAGACCACCATGGCAGCCAACCTTGGTGGCTGCCACCATTTCTGCTTTTTCTGTCACCACCAGCCACCGTGTATGGGTGGCTGTATGTGCGTGATATGGTGTTTGATTATGTGTTCTAATGGTGAATGTTGTATAAGCAAATTTTAGTCAGAAGTGAAGAAAACCCACCACCACCACCGTGAGGTGGTGGCTGCAACCTCATGCCGTCGTTCTACCACCACCAGCCGCCACCTTGGGTGGCTGTGTGTGTTTTATGGATGTTTTGTGTTTACTGGATTGCTTTGATCATGTTTTGGGTTAAAATTTATAAACTATCACCATTAAAAATGGTGGTTGCCGCCTCCTGCCGCCATGGACCACCGCCGACCACCACTTCCCGAGGTGGCAGTGGGTGGTGTCCGGTTTATTAAACATGTAATGAATTAAGCAATTAACTTTAATCCAAGTGGCATGAGTTTGGGGTTGGAAACCCTAATTAGGGTTTAGAAAACCCTAGTTTGGAGTTGGTCGGGACCCGCATTAAAGTTGTTAATTAAACATTAAATAATTACTTAATAATGCCCCTACAATTAACTTAATGCAATATTGGACTTAATGGATTAAGTCCTTAAGGGGTTAAGTGTGGATCACCCCAAGCTTAAACCTAACTTGTCCTCAAGTTAGAACAAGACTAAAATGAGCTCGGGATTAGCTAACAAAAAAGGAAAAAAGAAAGATACCATAGAACTTGGTCAACATCAGTCAACATGGTCAGAATCACTCTTTCACGGACCCTACGCATCTTCAAGATGTTCCCCGCTTTAGAGCCATAAACCACATTCTCAACCACTTTATGGGCGAATAGATCACGGCTGGATGTAGTCGCAGTGTGCAAGACAAAGGAAACAGAGGATGCGCCCAGTGGGCGCACTTTAAATCACCAATGCAGATCATAATGCATGAAGGAAAGACGCATCTTCACACACGATGATTCCTACATTTATCAGGCTAAAGTGTATAGTAACGAAATATGGTTTTGCAGCATGGCCTCCGGGCAAACATCCGGTTTCATAGGCTTATCCCTTGTACTGTCCTTTACAGTCTACCGTCTCATCGTCAAGGCCTTTTCTCACCAAAAATCAAAAATAAAATAAAATAAGAAAAATCTACTTAACCTAAACCTCACCTCTTTGTAGCTTGATTTTCTTTCTTCTTCTTCTTCTTCTTCTTCTTTCTTTTTTTTCTTTTTTTTTTCTTTTTTTTTTGAAAGAAAGTCTTGAACTTGGATTCTTGTTCTTATTTTTGTGTTGTTTTTTTTCTTCATTTTTCTTCTTTGTTTTTGTTGCTTTTCTTAAATCTTCTTCATTGTTTCTTTTTGTCTTCACTTTTCCAATTTCTTCATTTTTTTGTGTTTTCTTCTTGTCTTTCTTCTTGGAAGGTCTAAGGAATTTCACCATGTAACATAGGACTCCAATAGTGAAAATGGAGTAATAGATAGAGGCTAACATGAACACCTAATTATCATTGACAATGTGTCAAGATCTACTAAATAGGGTGGGAAATTTCTCAAAAATGGGTGTTAACGAAAAAACTTGTTCCCAAAAGATGTGAATTGGGGGACCTGCCTCAAAGTTCATCAAGCACCTCAATGCAAGGTGTGGTAAACAAAATCTATCTAACTATCTACTCTAGACCCCTAGAAAAAGGATGACATATCTTAAAAAGGTGGTGAGAATCTAACTAAGCTAGGCTCGGACGAGAATCGGGAGTACTAAGGCGTATTCCCTCCAAAACCAAGATGCGAGTCTTCAATGTCTTCTAAATACCTTACCGGGCTAATCTTTGCTTGCACACATCGGTTTGACCAACCACATCCCTCCGCACCTAGACCCAATCAAGCTACCTGTATCTGACCCCTACACAAGTGGTCTCCAAGTGGTCTATGAGGCTCAAAACGTGTCCCATTTGTCAAATACAAGGAATTCCATATCAAGACCCAGGACCAATCTATGATTCAATACTTATGACTCGGCGCTATGGTACCTGTAGGGATGAGAAGAAAAGAGAGAACAAAAATGCATGAAACTTAAACTAGAATGCATCTAAAAAGTATGGAAATTAGAAAAGAAGGAAACAAAATATGAAATATTTTTGAAATTTTTATGCAATTTTTATGAATGACCTAAACGACTTACTCTAAATGCAACAATATACAACCTAAATGCAATAAAAAAAAGATAAAGAATACCTCACCCCAAGCTTAAAATTAAGTATTGTCCTCAATGCTTAGGATGAGAGTAAGGAAGGATCATACCAGGATCAAGGTGGAGGAGGCCCGCGAGGACGGTACGGAAGCAACACATGGGTCGTACAATGATGTGTGGGTGGAGTTCTTGGCCACTGATGCGACATCGACCTCCGACGAATCTTCTGGTCTTCTGCTGCGGCGGAGATCTGGATATCACAGTGCAAAGTCGTTAGAGCCGACCAAGGGACCGTGCCCCGGGAGCGGACTCCGACGGTCAAGTTAGATCAGCTAAAAGATCTGAGATGGTCCTCCATAGCTGGAGAGAACCATCTTGGTGTTGGTGGTGGTGTATGGAGGCTGACGGCGGCGGGTGGCGGCTGACGGCGGCGGGTGGCGGCTGAGCCACCCGGCCGGAGTGTAGTGGCGGCTGAGCCATGGGGAAGATCTATGGGAAAAGGTCTTAGGGAAAGTGTCCTAGTGGTGGCTGAACCACTTGGGAAAGAGTTCTCCTTCATGGAGGAGGCACTATTCTATTTATAGTGGACAATTAGGTCAAGGGGAATTGGGTCAGGCCTTGGGCCAGCCCAATTCAGGCCCAACTAGCAAGGAGCTGGGCAAGGCCGCCCGGAGGCGCCGGGCGAAGCTGGCGGCCGCGCCCCAGGCAAGGCTGGCGGCCGCGCACCAGGAAAGGATGGCAGGGGAGCGCCAGGCGAGAGAGCGCCTGGCCAGGCCGGCAGGAGAGTCCCCAGCAGGGCTGGCAAGGGAGTCCCCAGCAAGGCTGGCAAGGGAACACCAAGTAGGGCTGGCAGGAGCGCGTCAGGCCAGGCTGGCGCTCTAGATCAGTCTAGGCCATGCTAATGGACCATATATCATCAAGTACCCCCAGTATGATGTTATTGGTACACGAAAATGACATCGGACTGGAACTAGTCATATAAACTGTGCGTCGTCAAGTCCCCCTAGTCTGATGCGATTGGGTTGCTGCCAATCGGATCGGACTAGATAAAACACCAAAGCATTTAAATAATAGAGAGAATGACCGAACCTCGCCCACGAGAGCCGTGGGGTTATGTGATGAGCCAAATGTTGCCTATGCAGCTTGATCTGACTCGATACTCCTTCATTGAGTGGAGTGCGAGTCGATCGGTGAGATGCAACGTAACTATTGTTGCGATCATGCGGACCGAGGCTGCTAAAGAGTGTTACACGACACTGATGTCGATGGAATGTCGGGCCGGGGTAGCTAAGAAGCGTAAGCTTGCCCTTCAGTCCTTAAGACTGTTATTCGACGCAGCCATTGTTATAGTTACGCACAAACAGAATGTCACCGATAACTATCTACATAGTCTTCTTTGCATGAGAACCAGTAACCGTCCTGAAGGTGTTTCCAAAGTACATTATACCTAGCTGGATTCCCCCCAGTCTGATGTGGGTAGCGTAGGTAGCCGGATCAGACTATGATAAATAAGGAAAAGTTGCTATGTCTATTCGCGACAAAGTGGTAAAACCCTTTGTACGAGATGGACGCTGTTAAACCGATAAGCCGTAAGGTTGCTGACCGTGTCATAGGTGGTAGAGGTTCCGGGAGCTGGGCGATTAGGTTGGTAGCGGGAATCACGCGGCGAGTCTATTTCCGATATCCAGCCAATAGAATTGTTGAGGGATAGGCAGTGAGGCTATAGGTTGGGGTTACATAGCAAGACCATTTCCGAGAGCCAGGAAACAGAGGTTCTGTGGGATACGCGACAAGGCTACGGGTAGGGTTGCACATCAAGACCATTTCCGAGAGCCAGGAAACAGAGATGCTGTGGGGTACGCGGCGAGGCTACAGGTAGGGTTGCACAGCAAGACCATTTCCGAGAGCCAGGAAACAGAGATGATGTGGGGTACGCGGCGAGGCTACAGGTAGGGTTACGCAGCAAGACCGTTTCCGAGAGCCAAGAAACAGAGATGTTGCGGGTTCGTAGGTAGCAGGGCCGCTGTCGGGATGACCTTCTTGCTGGAGAGTATCCTCACTATAGCATGATGTAATGTGGATAACACTTCATCGATCGTCCGAGCACAAGAGAACCATGATGACTGAGAGAGAGGAAGCACCAAGATCATGGTGTTAGACGTGGAATAAGATTGTGATGTGCGACTTATAGTGCGCGACGATGCGCGACTTATGTTGCGCGACTTGGGAGAATAGCTCGGGCTTAGCAGCCAGCGAACACGGATATGTTATGCGAGAAAGCATCGTGTGTAACAGATCGGGTTTGGCTGCTAACGATCGTAGATAGATCACGCGAGAGAGCATCGCGTGGAATGGATCAAGCTTGGCTGCCAGCGATCGTAGATAAATCACGCGGGAGAGCATCGCGTGGAATGGTCGGAGCATGTTGTTATAATGGAGTCGGGCTGAGAAGCCAGGTGACTCGAGGTAAAGGTACTGAACCTCTCATGCGGAGCTTGCCGCTATAATGGAGTCGGGCTGAGAAGCCAGACGACTCGGGGCGAAGGTACTGAACCTCGCGTGCGGAGCTTGCCGCTATAATGGAGTCGGGCCGAGAAGCCAGGCGACTCGAGGCAAAGGTACTGAACCTCGCATGCGGAGCTTGCCGCTATAATGGAGTCGGGCTGAGAAGCCAGGCGACTCGGGGCGAGGGTACTGAACCTCGCGTGTGGAGCTTGCCGCTATAATAGAGTCGGGCCGAGAAGCCAAGCGACTCGGGGGGAGGGTACTGAACCTCGCGTGCGGAGCTTGCCGCTATAATGGAGTCGGGCTGAGAAGCCAGGCGACTCGAGGCGAGGGTACTGAACCTCACATGCAGAGCTTGCCGCTATAATGGAGTCGGGATGAGAAGCCAGGCGACTCGAGGCGAGGGTACTGAACCTCGTATGCGGAGCTTGCCGCTATAATGGAGTCGGGCTGAGAAGCCAGGCGACTCAAGGCGAGGGTACTGAACCTCGCATGCGGAGCTTGCCGCTATAATGGAGTCGGGCCGAGAAACCAGGCAACTCGGGGAGAGGGTACTGAACCTCGCGTGATTGGGCGTAGCACCCCACGATCTATGCGTCTAGCTCGCGTGATCATTCTGGGTTAAAGTGGAATAGTACTTGATGCTTTGCAGCATCGCTGGTCGTACTAATAATTGATGCCTCGGTGTCTTGACTGTTTGTCGAGGTCTATGCGGGGATGCTACTTAGAGCTGGATAGTGTAGCTACCGTCAAGTGGTGCGTAGCGAGACCGCTGTCGAGAGCTGGTCATCAGGGCCGCTGAGAACTGAGCATCGAGCTGCTAGCGATAGATGAGCAGCACGACCACTCGGAATATTAATGTCACCTCGGGAGTGCACTATCATGTATAGCATCAGCTCTTCATCTACTTTAACTCTGCCCCTTCGGAATATTGTCGTACCAACCATCCCCCCCCCCCCCTTTTTTTTCTTAGAGGAGGCGAAGAAAGAGAAAGATGGATGTATAGCCGCTGAAAGCAGAGATACATAGCTGCTGGAAAGAGCTAGGTGATCCAAGTACTAACAAAAACTGGGTAGCACAGCTGGCGAGAGCTGAGCAGCGCGACTGCTGGGAGTCAGACAAAGTAGCTGCTGATGATTGGGCTTTGCGGCTGCTGAGCTAGGTCCTGTCGCTGCTGAAGGTCGAGCTGCGCGACTACTAAGAGCTGGGCAGTAAACTAGCGGGGGCCGGTCAACATGAATGTGAGAGCTGATTAGCGAGACTTCCCAGGATTGGTCAACACGGCTGCTGATAGCCGCGCAGCGCAGTTGCTGATGTCTATTTCGAAATGCTTCACTAGTCGTAGTAGCGTACTACTCTTCCCCTCCTTTTTTTTTGAAACGCTGAATGAGTTTTAACCGCTATACTCATTCTAAAGAGTTTTAACATGCGGAACTCGGGCACCGAGTGGCTGAGTCTTGTAGCCCGTTTTTGTTGTTGAACCAGCCCATTAAAAATGATTTAATGAAAACTCGAAAAATTATCGAAACCCCAAAAGCTGCTGAGCCCAAAAAGAATTGTTTAGCCCAGGAGCCCCAAAATTAGACTATTAAAAGTCCATTTAAAATACTTGGTCCAACTCTTTTTTCCCTTTTTTTTTTTTGAAAATGTCGAATGGATTGGGTCACAACACATCTTTTGAATTTTGTTGGACAACAATGCAACACACAGTCGTTGGATGGATGATTGGCAAAATTGTTTTGGGAAAAGCCCATAATAAATCATAGGGAGCCCTAAATAAATGTGTATGGGCCCAATTCGAATTTAGGAGCCCAAATGCGAATCCATAAGCCCAATTTCTTTTCCCATGTTTATTTTTTGTTTTTTTTGAAGAATTAAGTGGTACGTATTGCAACGTATTTTGCTGAGCAGAATCGTAATACTTAATTGTTGTACAGCTGATTGTCTAATTTATTCACAGCCCATTTGTCATGAGGCCAAATAGTAATTCCCTCTTCTTTCATTTGTTTTGCTTCTATGGACCTGATTGTGGGCTAAGAATCGCAAAGAAAGAGTACCACATAGCCCCACCATTCTCATTGTTTGTGCATGCCATCCCGTTACCCTCCTTTTCACTGAAGAGAAAACGACCAAAAGAAAGCAGGTATCGATTGGAAGCTAAGAATTCACGGTGGTTACTCGTTGGGTATCGATTGAAAGCAGGTATTGATGTTGTGAAGGAGGTCGCTGCTGCCTTGGCTTCATTTACCATCAGGGTTTCTTCTCATGGGTCCGATGGATGAAAATGGCGATTAGCTGTGCTCGAGTGGAGTTGCAGGTTCGAATCACAGATGACCGGAGATGGCGACCGGGTTATAAACGTCGGTATCCGAAGTTGCATTGTGGAGTTGCGGTGCTGTAAATTTGGTGGTTCTTCGTCAGGATTCATCACCTGTAGATGGAGAATGGAGCAATGAAGGAGGCCGACGGTGGTCACCGCTGGAAGCGACGGTGGCTGCTGTGAGGTGAGCGGAGATGATCGAGGGTCACTGTTTGAGATGCTCGGTGACTTGAGGCAGCCAATTGAAGGCGAGGCAGTAGTGGAGCCGAAAATGGGAGCCTTCAGTCGATACCAATGGTGGTCCAATAGCCGGAGCTGATGTCATTGGGCGCCGACGAGTGATCGACGGTACCCGGCTCCGACTGCCTTCAGCAGGTCGAGAAAAATGAAAGGCCGGTGGTGCCTCGTCGGGTGCCTGGAACTAGTAGTGACTAGTGGTTGAAATCCCCGGTTATGATTGTTTTTTCTTTTTGTGTTCCTCGTTGGAGCCCGTCTGCAGAGGAAGACGATGTTGTTGGGTCACCGGTACGCCCGATCTGGTGGTTGTTGTCGGTTGACTGGAAAGGGTGAGTCGGGTTACTCCAAAGGAGCGTTGACCCAATGCGCCCCATTTTGCCTCTTCTGTATCTTTCAATCTGCTTGGGCCCCACCTACACTTATGCTGCATATGACACACCAGCTGTATTTTGTCTTCTTCTTTTTTATCATAGTGGATACACTATACACCCTTTTTTTATTACGCCTCTTTCTACAAATTATTTCCAGAACTCTCTTTTTACTTTTTTTTTGTTTCTGAGCAGTAAATTGTAGAGGGTAGGATAAATCTTTGAGATAAAAAACTGATATATTTTGGTGACAGGGATGAGTGAATCTTGGGAGGTTTTGTGATGTGTACAAGAAACACAACGGTATGCACAAGCAAATGATTGCAAGAATGGAGTTGCACACAAAAATCATAACTGAAAATGATTTTTGGGAATACAAGAATTGAAAATTGGGTAAAAGCTTATAAAAACTCCTTTTTTTGGAGATTGAATCAAAACCACTAAAATGTGAACAAAAATAGATACGAGAAATTTCTTGCAAAGATGTATAAGATGAACGGAAATCTCAACAATTCCAATTATCTGAACGAAATATACAAAAATACTCAGATTGTAAAAGGGGTTTTCTGATGGTTTGAAAAGATAAAAGGTCATAAAACTTATTTCTTTCTCCAAGTTACTAAATAACTTGAGTTAACTTGTAAATGGAAAATCACAAATTAGATAAGACTTTCTGAAAAGATGTGAGCAGAGATGGGTAAAAACCCATAAAAACTTCTTCTCTCTTTTCTCTTTTCCTGAAGAGTCTTGTAAAATGTACAAGTTACACAACTGTGTGTACAAATAGTTGTTACAGAGATTGAAGTTCTACATAGAAGAACTAAACAAAAATAGTTTTTCTGTAACATATAAACTAAAAATGAGGTAAAAAAAAACTTCTCTTCTTCTTAAACTTGCTGAGCAAACACCAGAATATAAACAAAAACGGATTTAA
Organism: Lactuca virosa; assembly: GCF_052849685.1. NCBI lineage: Eukaryota > Viridiplantae > Streptophyta > Magnoliopsida > Asterales > Asteraceae > Lactuca > Lactuca virosa. Next base: position 459,059,959 of record NC_136430.1, read on the forward strand.
GAAGGATTTCTTCTTGTAAAACTTTTTTTTTCTTTTTGGCTTGCTCAACAAGCTATTAAAGTATCAACAACAAACATATCTGAGAAATTTTCGTTTCCTTTTCTAAGCATTTAAAGAAAATAGACAGCCTTAAAAGAGTTTGTAAAGGAAACCACAAACTGAAGGTGATTTCTCCACAACATAAACTGAGAATAAAGTAAATATTTACCAAAAAGTTCTTCAACTCTCAAGTTGGCTGGATAAAACATCAACATATGAACTGATGCGACCTAAGCTTCAACCGGATTATTGCTGGTGAATCAGGTTCCTCGTTGTATCTGCAAGATCACAAGAAAGAGAGGCCGTCAGCCGTTTCCCGGGAGGGTGCTCCCGGAAGAACGCTCCGACGGTCAAGTTAGAAGGTATCTAGGGTTTTCTGTGTCTTCTTTTAGAGAGAAGAGCTTACCTTGTGAGTCCGAGGGTGTATCCTTTTATACCTATCACTCTTGCCCAGTCCGTACTGGACAAGATCGCTTTTTGGGGAGACAAGATCAGAGGAGCTGATTGGAAGGTCGTGCGTCCTCAACCGTTAGGGCGCTCTTATTGGCTCAGGCGGTAATGGACTGACCCCACTGTTTGTCCCCTGATTGCCTCTTTTGTCTTGGAGCTGAGAGCGTTCTTTGGTGGGCGCGAGCCCCTCGCCTGGGCATTCTGCCCCGGAGGCGCTGAGCCCGCTGGGCTTAGCCCGACTGGAATGCTCGATGCTTCGGTTAGGCGCGATTCTGTCGTGCCGTCTTAGGCACGTCATCAAGTCCTCCAGTCCGGTAGCCGTAGCGTTGCAGCGCTAGTTACGGCGTTCCAGGCTTAATTAGCTTACACGTGTTGGTTTTTCTTTACCCGTCGTTCCGCCCTTAATGGCGACGTGACTGCGCATGATGGCTGGCAGTTACGTCATCGTGTCAGACATTTTAAATGCCCCGCCTTTTCTGTTTCTTTATAAAGACGCTTATAGGGTTTCTTTTTGCCTTCACTCTCCCTTCATTCTTCTTCGTCTTCCTTTCTCTGTGTTTTTCTCCTCCTCTATGGCGAGTCTTCCTGGTATCCTCCCCTCCGCCGCTGAATACCGCCAGCTTGAAATTTCATATGGTTTATCTTCTGTGGAGGGTGTGGAATTTCCTTCTTCGGGTTCTAGCATCTCATCCCCCCCTTCTGGAAAAATCGGGGTTTATGTGAAAACCCTAGACGCTGGCATCCGTTTCCCGTTGACGGACTTTCAGGAAGAAGTTATCCAGAAGGATGGCTGCAGCTTGCAGATGACCCCAAATGCTGTTAACAAAGTGGTAGCATTCGAGATGATCTGCAGGGCCAATGGCTATCTTCCAGACGATTTCGTGTTTAAGTACTTCTTCAGATTCTGCGTCACCGGTGATAAGTGCACCTTTTCAGTCCGGCGAGGAGGACATGCTCTAGTTCCCGATGCACGAACCCCCAAGAACTAGCAGGATAAGTGGCTATGGGTGAATCAAGAACTGGTTGGGAGTGGTCGGTATCGTGCAAATACCTTTGCTAATACTATCCCCAAGCTTTTCCCCCACAATCAGGGCGTTGCTGATTACCTAAAGAGTTTCCAAGTATCTCCTGAGGACTACTCTGAGGCCCTCCTCTCTGGTGTAGGGATGAGTCCCTCTTGGAGGCGTCGCGGAAAAATGGCGGTGTTCTTTTGCAACGTTGACGGTAAGTGCTTTTCTTGGCTTTCTCCTTTCCTCCTTTCCCCTTTTTTTTCTTAGGTGACTGATACTTCACGTTCTGGCCTTCCCAGGTGCTGAATCCTCTTTGTCTATGGATGAGGTTCTACGGAAATGCTACCGGGGTAAGCTGGAGTATCGCGAGGTGGGTCTAGTTGACCGGCTCCCTCCGCCTCGCCGGATGGTCCAGCTTGCTTTGACTGCTGCCCCTTCTACTTCTCTTACAGGCGAGTCAGCGTCGGAGACGAATCCCTTCCATGCTTGCCCTATTTCTGCTGTCATGCCTCTGGGTAGTACCCTCTCCTCTTCCATGGAGAGTAGCGAGGATAGCAAAGAGGGTATCATCGCTGATGTTCGGCGTATGCAGACGAAGAGGAAAGCTGTCTTGGCCATGGGTGAACCGATTACCGGCGCATCTAATGTCGCCAAAAGAATTCAGACCAGGCGTAGCTTTTCCCGCCTGTTGAGTTCTATGGCTTCCATGCCAACCGGCGTGGTTGTGATCCCTGATGACGACGCGCAACAGTCCAAAGGGATCTATGGGGCGCGTGATCAGCCCGTTGTTTCGTCTATCTCACCCATACCTGTTCCAAGTGTTCCGTTTCTTCCTTCGAAGCTTTCTCCTGTCAAGGACTCTAGCGATCCCGGCCAGGCGTCACTCCCTCTGGGCGGTGTTACTGGGGAGAGTTCCGCCAGGTCCCCTGTCTTTACCCCTTTTTGGAATCTTCACAATGACTCTCGGTTATCTGTTCGTGCCAATGCTTTGGAGTTCTCTCGCCATGCTTTTCCTCCTGCTGCAGTTAGTGACATGGAGGCCATGGGTAACGCTGCTCTTGCCCACAATATGGCTTACGTTGCTGCGCAAGCCATGTTTTACCTTGTTGCCGGCTCCCAACGCATCCACTCCCTCAGCGAAATGGAGGCCACCCATGCCACATGCGAGTCGCGTGCGGTAGGGCTGAAGCGTCGCGTTGGCAAGCTTGGTGAAGACCTCCAGCTTTCTGAACAAAAGTGTCAGCTCCTTGTATCTGAGAAGGCTATCCTTGACGATGCTAGAGCCGCTTTAGAGGCCAAGGTTGACTCCCTTACTCAAGTGAATGAAGGCTTGATGATTCAAGTTGAGAGTCTTAAGCGCGATGCTGCTGATCGTGACAAGTTAATTCTTCTTTGCAGGAGGATGTGGGTGCTTCTCGCCGGGATTTGGATTGGTTAGTACGTGTGGGTGTTGTTCGTATTGTGGACAAGTTGATTGAGCATCCGGATTTCACGAATGCTATAAGTCTCATTCGACATGCTGCTTTTGTGGCTGGGATTGAATCCATTCATAAAGTGACCGATGGGGCTGGGTCTGATGATGCTGGTGCTTGTCTTTCCTCCACTGGTCCGGTGGTTAGCGTGAACGATGCTCTGCTATCGTTTGCGAGTATGGATCATAAATCTTTATTGGGTTTGGGAGATTTGGATATTGGGGGCCTCCGGGAGTTGTGTTCTTTCTCTGGTTCAGAAGGTACCCCAGAGGGTATGGTGGTTCAAGGGGATGAAATCATGCAGGTGATCGAGGGTGATGCTGGCCAGGATGGGCAAGATGTTGAGGATGATGGCGACCGCGACATTGGAGTGGGTGACGAGGGTGTGGTGGTGGGAATGGTCGTTGGCGATGGACACAATGGTGATGAAAACAAAGATGCTCCGGCATCGTGTGCCACCCCTCCTGGGGCGTGAAAATATTCTCTATGGTTGTTTTAGTTTCCTTTTGTTGTTTTTGCCCCCCTTTTTTTGTCTGTTTCGCTCTGGGCATGTAATGTATGGACTTTGCTAAGAATTACTCTTTTGATTGTATGTAAAGACGTTTGGTGTGCTGGGTGTCCAGCTGCATGCTCTGAGCATTGCTTTCTTCTAACAATATTTTGATGCACTAAGCATTTTGTTTTGCCCACATTAGTATCGACACACTAAGTGTCAAGGCTGGGTTCTCTAAGCACCCGACAAGAAAATTTAATGCGTTAAGTATTTAAACACTTTAAGATTTAATACACTGTGTATTAAAATTTGGCATATCAACCATTCGATTACATTGACCATGGGCTCCAATACACTAAGTATGAGAATCATGTCGCTAAGCATGAAATCAAGTACACTAAGTACTTAAAAATGTGGTATACTAAGTACGAAGTTGGGCAACTGGGGCTATTTGCCACTTCGTTCTTAAAAGAAAAACTTCTTCAAGTTTCTAGCGTTCCATGTTCTTGGTATCCGCCTTCCTTCCACTGTTTCCAACACATATGCGCCATTACTATTTGCTTCTATGACCTTATACGGGCCCTACCATACTGGGCCCAACTTGCCTTGAGGTTGGGTTCGACTTGCTTCGTTCCTTCTCAGCACATACTCGCCTACTCTGAACGATTTCTCCTTTACCCTCTGATTGTAATATTTTTCTGTTACACGCTTGTATGCAGCTTGGCGTATCTCTGACTTCTCGCGCCTCTCTTCGAGGACATCCAGATTCAACCTTAGGTCTTGGGCATTGCTTTCTTCGTCCGCATTAACCGCTCTTAACGTGCCAACCGTTATTTCAGTGGGAAGTACAGCCTCTGTCCCATATGTTAGGCTGAACGGGGTCTCCCGTGTGCTTGTTCGTGGAGTGGTTCTGTATGACCACAACACTGTCAGTATCTCTTCTGCCCAATTCCCCTTTGCCTTACCCAACCGTTTCTTGATGCCATTCACAATGGTTCGATTGGACACTTCTGTTTGCCCATTAGCCTGTGGGTGCGCCACTGATGTGAACCGCTGATTTATCCCTTTATTGGCGCACCATTCTCTGAAAGGATTTTCAGCAAATTGTAGGCCATTGTCACTGACGAGCACCTTAGGTGTTCCAAACCTTGTCATGATATTTTTCCATACAAACTTTATCATGTGCCTTCCTGATATGCATGCTAGCGGTTCTGCCTCAATCCACTTTGTGAAGTAGTCTACTGCCACCATCATGTACTTCAGCTTTCCGGGTGCTTTCGGGAACGGGCCTAAAATGTCTATGCCCCATTGGTAGGATGGCCATGGGCTGGATAAGTTCTGCAGTGGTACTGGCGGGTTTGCTTGGACTGGAGCATAAGACTGGCATTCCCCACACTTCCTAGTCACTCCCAGCGCGTCTTGGTGTACAGTGGCCTGATCTACGCATTTCAACCACGGTGCCGTGCACCCTTTTCAATACAGCTCCCCGTTTATCAATGCATATGCGGGCGCCTTTATACGTATTTTCCTAGCTTCACTGTGGTCGTCTGGTAGTACTCCCCTTTGCAAATACTCCATAAACGGTGTCATCCATGTGGGCCCGATGGTTGTCAAGGTATTTATCTGCCGCTCATCTATACTCCTTTCCCTGAGCACTTCTACCAAAACCTTCTTCGATAGATGATCGAAACACGTAGATGCCAACTTGCTTAAAGCGTCTGCCCTTTTATTCTCGCTCCGAGGTATTTGCTTAATTGTGAACTGTCTGAAGGACTAGATCAGCTGTCTCACCATTCTCACATACCTCTCCATTCTCTGATCTCTTGCCTCAAAACTTCTGTTAATTTGGTTCGTGGCTAATCTCGAATCTGTTAGGGCTGTCACAGCCTTCACACCCATTTGTTTGGCTAAGCGCAACCCTGCGAGCAAGGCTTCATACTCCGCCTTGTTATTTGAGGTGTGGAAGTCGAACCGAAGAGCATAGGTCACTTCCTCTCCCTCTTGTCTAGTCAAAATTAAGCCTGCCCCTGAGCCTCCCCTGCTGGACGCCCCATCGGTATATAGCATCCATGAACAGTTGTTGGCTGGGACCTCCTCTACCGCCCAGATTCTTTCCTTGGCTGAGCTTCCTTCGTCTGGAATTTCGAGCAAGAAATCAGCCAGTGCTTGCCCCTTAATGCTTGTCCTTGGACGATAGCTTATCTCATGCTCCCCTAGCTCAATTGCCCACTTTGCTAACCGACCCGATGTTTCTGGCTTGAGAAATTTCTGTTTGATGGGGCAATTTGTTAGTACCTCTATTTGGTGCGCTTGGAAGTAGCGCCTCAAACGTCGTGCCGCGTAAATGAGCGCCAGGACTAGCTTTTCCACGGTGGGGTAATTGAGCTCAGGACCCTGTAATGCCCTACTCACGAAGTATATCGGCTTCTGCTCTCCTTCCCTTTCTACGGTCAACACCGAGGATATCGCTTCGTTCGAGGTCGAGAGGTACATTTGCAGTGTTTCCTCGGGGATGGGGCTGGCCAGTGTGGGTAGCTTGTGTAGTGCTTCCTTAATCTTCTGGAGCGCTTCTTCCGCCGCGACTGTCCATTGAAAATTGTTCTTTTCAATACAGCCTTTCAGTGTATGGAATAGTGGCATGGCCTTGTCAGCGGATTTCGAGATGAATCTACTCAAAGCCGTGAGCTTCCCATTCAGACCCTGTACATCTCTGAGGGTGCTTGGGGGTGGTGTCTCCATAAACTCGTCCACTTTAACTGGGCTAGGCTAGATGCCCTGTTTGGTAACATAGTATCCCAAGAACTGTCCTTCTTCTACCCCGAATGTGCACTTAGCCGGATTCAATTTCATTTTGACCCTTTCTAGTGTACGAAAAGTCTCCTCGATATCTTGCAACATTTTGTTTTCATGGGAGCTCTTACTCACCATATCGTCGACATACACCTCGATATTCCTCCCAATTTGCTTGGCGAAGACCGAGTCGACCAAGCGCTGGTATGTGGCTCCCGCGTTTTTCAAACCGAAAGGCATCTTGGTGTAATAAAAAGTGCCATGATCCGTGTAGAAAGCCATTTTTTCTTCGTCCTGCTCGCTCATCAGGATCTGATGATATCCCTTATATGCATCCAGGAAACACTTTAGCTTAAACCCTTGCAGCGTTTCTACTTTCTGGTCGATCTCCGGGAGAGGATAGCAGTCCTTGGGACACGCTTTGTTCAAGTCTGAGAAGTCAATGCACATACGTCATGACCCGTCTTGCTTGCGCACCATAACCAGATTAGCGATCCAGGTTGGGAAAACTGCTTCCCTTACTATTCCGGCCTCCGCCGGCTTAGCCACCTCTGCGTTAATTGCCCCTGTTGCGGTCCCCTCCCTGGACCCTTTTTTCTGCTTCACTTCCTTTGTCCCTGGTTTGGTCGCCAGTTTATGCTCAATGACCTTCCTATCTACCCCCACCATATCTGTGGGAGTCCATGCAAATATGTGCTTGTACCGTTTGAATAGGTCGACTACTGCTTCCCTTACATGACCTGGGAGGTCGTGACCAATGCTGATCGGTTGATCAGGGTATCCTTCGTTGTTACTACCTTTCCTTTTGTCGGGTCTTGTCGCAGCTTCTTTGTTTCTTTAGTCATCTCTGCTGGCTTCATGACCGTAAAGCATTGCAATTCCCTGGGAGGGGTGGCAAGTACTGTGGCTGGGCCTGCCGAAGTGTCGAATTTCAAGATTCCATGCATGGTTGACGGAACCGCTCCTAGCTTTAGGAGGGCCGTCCTACCCAAGATGATGTTGTGCTCTGCTGAATGTCGAATGACCACGAAGTCGATTAGGACCGTTTTCTTTCGTTGTTTATCATGGCTGGTGGTTGTCAGGGGGAGGTGAATCGTGCCCAGCGGCCACAGGCTGTGGCCGATAAATCCGACCAGCCTCCCCGCCGTGGGTCTCAGGTTGTCTTTCCAACGATCTGGGAGAAGTCGAAAACAATGCTCATAGATTATGTCTGCCGAACTCCCTGTGTCGACGTAGACTCTATGTATGGTTACATCCTTGATGGAGGCCTGGATTACCAATGGGTTATCACCTCTCCATCCCTCAGGACGGGGGTCTTGCGCAGAGAACGTGAGCATTCGCGCCGGGGGCCCGGGGATCCATTGGTTTGGCGACTGTGCCTCCCTACTTCTTTTGTTACGTATCATGAATATTTCCTTGGGTTGAACTCCTTCTCGAGGCGCGTTCTTGGCGTTTTCGGCGTCAAATTTGGCGCGCAGGCTCCGCGCTATTTCCACCAAGTCTCCCTTGAGCTGCTTTTCTTCCATTTCCTTCTTGAGTACCGAACAACTGGCAGTATCCTGTGTCTTGCTTTTGTGGTACTCGCAATACCGGCTCTTGGGTGACTTGGCTGGCTATTGTTTCTCTGATACCATGTACACCTCTGGTCGACGACTCCGTCTGTCGTCTCTATCGAATGGCCGAAACCTCGCCTGAGGCCTCCTTACCTGGCCAAAGTGCCTACTTCCCCCTCGAAAGTCCGTATGACTTGGATTGTGGCGTTTGGTCGTCATAGCATTTAGGTATGCCTGTTTTGCTGCCTCGCCTTCTTCCTGCCTCAGATATCGTTCTACCCTCTCCTTTAACTCGGCCCTCGTTTGGGGTTTCTTACCCATAAGCTTTTGTGACAAGGGGCCTGGTAAAAGTCCCCATGTGAAAGCGCCAGCTATGAGTCCCTCGTCGTGTCCCGGCACGTCTAACGTGGCGTTTATGAACCTGGTGAAATATTCTCGCACGGTTTCACCCTCCTTTTGCTTACAACCTATTATGGAATGAGAATCTCCTTTGTACTTTCGTAGCTGCATGAAGTTGGTAAGGAATAAGTATTTAAGTTGAGCGAAATTGGAGATGCTTCCTGGACGCAATGTCTTGAACAATGTGTCTGCATTGCCATCAAGAGTCGTCGGGAAATATGTGCACCAGAACCTCTCATCAAGCTTCAGAGACGTCATTGTCCACTCATACGTGTCGATGTGGCTATCTGGGTCGGTAGTACCATTATAGGTTTTGAGCGTTGGTAGTTTGGTCGTGTTTGGTATTTCGTTGTCTAGTAACTCTTTGACAAACGGGTATGTAACGCTGCGAGAAAGGCAGTCTTGGGTTGGAACGATTGATGTGCCTTGCGACTGGTGTTGGAGGTTTAAAACGCATGCCGACGATGCATGATAGCCTGGACTTGGTCCATAAAAGGGGTGTTGTTGGAATGGCAACTGGAGAGGATAGCCGGAGGAGAAAGGGTGTATTGGTGTTAAGGGGCTGATTGTCGAGGCCTGCTGGAGGTTATGGTTGGGGGCAATGGTCGGTCCGAACCACGTGCCTGCCATCGAGTAGATAGGTGGTGTATGAGCTACCATAGTTTGCGCCAGTGGGGGTAGGGAAATCATTGGGCCCAGTCCACCCGTCACTTGATTGAATGGTGGCACTGAAAACGGCGGCTAAATGTTGAGAACTTGACCTGGTGGTAGCATCATTGGGTGGACCGATGGTGGTTGCTGCGTTGGTGGTATAAAGAATGGCGGCATCTGAAGGGATGTGGTTAAGAGTGGCCCCGCCGGAGTTGTTCTTGGTTGGTGAGTTGCCGGTTGCGAGGCGGTGTTGGTGGTTATCGTAGAGCTTCCCTCACCTAGGGTTGCTCTGTTGACTGCCGTGGGCGGTGGTGTTTCGTCCAACGTTGCCATGGAGCGTATGGGACTAGCCTGATAGCCATCGTGTCCATCGCTGCCGTCAGATGCCATTAATTCTTCAGCCTTTTGCTTTTAGTTTGTGTTCTTCGTCTCACAAACGGATGGCGCCAAATGATGCGACCTAAGCTTCAACCGGATTATTGCTGGTGAATCAGGTTCCTCGTTGTCTCTTCAAGTGTTGGATTAATGTCTAAGTCCATAACTATATTTGGTATGTACTTGACCCGACCCGGCATGGTCCATTTGGGTTGCACTTCACCGACACAATTTATATGGATAGTCTTTTGAGAATAGTATATTTATGATTTATATTAATATATTATAAGTTCTAATATATTAATATGAAATCATATTATTTAATTAGTATTGATCAAGAATTAATTTAGAATTAATTAAGTGATCAAAAAGAACTAATTAAATATGGACTCTTATATATATGGAATGGGCCAAGTTCATTTAGGTTGGGCTAAGCTTTCATGGATGGTCCATGGAGCTTTTAACCCATGGATCCTATGTAAATGAAAGGTCATGGGTATTAGGGTTTACATGGATGTAACCCTAATCCTCCATAATATATAAAGGGGTCCTTGGCTCACAAAATTGGCACAAGTATGTGAAAATAAGAATGGGCCGATTTTAGTGTGCATACATATTCTCTCAAGTTCTTCCAAGGTGTATTGGTGATTTGTGATTCCATTTGAGGCTTCCACACTATTGGGGCTAAGCTCTTAAAGCCTGAAGACATCAAGCTACATCAAAAGGTATGTCATCTAACTAGAACTTTGTAGTATAGGTGCTTCATAATATGCTAGTTAGGATGAAACCTTGGAACAGTTAATATTTGCATGTATAATAGAGAAAACATAGATCCAAGGTTTATAGGGTTGCATGTACACCATAGGAGTGTTAGAATGCTCAAAACCCAACAGTGGTATCAGAGCCATGGGTTGTTTTCTGTTATATTGATGCAAATGTTTTATTTTCAAGTTGAAAAAAAAGGAAAAAAAACATGACGTTTGTCAAATTTTAAGATAATTACTTGTTTTGTGAAAAACGAATTATTTGTAAAATTTGAATCATTTGTTATATGAGTTGAATTAGGTCAAATTTAGTAAAAGATAAAATGATATGATTATTTTATTAGTTTTAAAAGTTTGATCTAAATGTTTTAAGGAGTTACATATTTTGTCATAAAATTTTGGAGCTCAAAAGTTTTTTTTAAAGTTGTGATCTTAAGGGTTTTTGAAACTTCCATAAGTTATGGATATGAAAGTTTTTTTTTTTTAAAAAAAATTTTGATTCAAAGTTTTTATGGAGTTACAAAATTTGGTGTTAATGTTTTAAAGAATTCCATAACTTGTTCTTAAGTTATGGAACATGGAAAGTTTCATCATAAAACACCATTAATTCCATAAGTTATGGAATCCAAAAGTTTTCAAGAATTACAAAACTTGCCCTCAAGTTTTGGAATTTGAGAAAAGTTTTTTATGAAAAAAAGAATTGAATTCTAAAACTCTTGGGTTCATAACTTAAACAATTAATTAAATGGTTTTAATTTTGAGTTTAATAATTGGAATTATGATGTTTTGTTGAATAGTTCAAATTAACTCTTATGGACTTTATTAATAGTTAATTAAAGCGTTTAATTAAAAGAGTATTATTAATCCATAAATATATGGTTTGAGTTTAATTAAATTAAAAGTCTAGTTTAATTAATAGATTAAACCACCAAGTATTTTAAATGTCTAAAATACACCCTTATACTATTATAATATTAAAAGTTTAATATATTATATGTATAAGAGCAAGTCGTCTTACCATTAGTAGGCCTCATTCACGAAGCCGGTCTATAAGGGGGGTATAAGGTTACTGCCTATAAAATGGCAGTTTAATGGGTGTCCACTCTCACTCACCGCTTCCTTGACCGGTGGAGGGTCGTTAGCCGAACAGGTAGGACAAGGACTATAATTCTCCCTTCATTATAAGTATAATGATAAATACTAAGTAACTAAACACTTATAAATTCCCAATCTTAGTTACTTAGGAAAATGTGAATAAGGTGCTAATCCATGAAATTACACTTTGCACTTTGTTTAAGCTGTTAGTGGAGCGTGTGTGGTTAACCGGCACACTAAACTGGACTTAACAAGGTAGGCAAAGGGTAACTTAATGTTTATCATAGTATCGTTGGAGCGTGTGTGGTTAACCGGCACATCGATTGAGGGGTAAATATTAAGGGTACCAAGTATATTTGCATGGTTACTTCACACCTTGTTTTGTGATCCTCGGCATCCCAGTCACAAAACCTGAAGGGCACACTCGAGATTAAAACATGTCATTGAAAAGTTCAATGAATCTCAAAAGAATCTAGGAGTTTCAAAACCAATTAAAACCTAATAATACATTTCGTTTATCTTGGTGGAAATTGGTGAATCGTCATTCACCTACCTTCAAATATTTTATAGCTTGGATTACGGCATCCCTCTTCCAAGTTATAAAATAGTTTGTTGGGTCCTAGCCTTAATATATCATATTGGGTGTTATATTAAGGACTTAAATCAACTTTACGTGAATTTCTCCCATTGTTGATGTCTGGTTTAGACAACAATGATCTTCCCAAACCAAGCTTTCCTAATGAATATGACTTCCCGAGTTTGGCTCATGGAAGTCATACTTCTCTTCCTCCACCTCCTCTAATTATTCTCCCTAACCCACAAGTTCAAGGTCACTCAAGCCCTAATGGCAAGCAAGGTTTATGTGTGATCACATCTTAGAGATGAAGTCACATATTGACAAGCCGGGAGAGTTGGGTGTCAAAGTCTTGAGAAAGTTGGATGTTCAATCACTTTCTAAGTCACATAGTGAGTTCCTTTGGGACTACTATGAAACAGACTATGACATGAACCTTAATGATCATATCTATTTGCTTGGTGCTGCTGAATCAGCAATGATTTGGAACGATAGTAAAGCAAATTTGATTAGAAGATCAACTTCCAAAAAAATTTATGGACAGTGACAATGGTGACACTGGAAATCCAGAAAAAGCATTCTCTTCCCAATGGAAAGGGATTGGCCATAGTCAACCCGGTTGACCAAATGGTAAAGAGAAAGGCTAAGTCTGAGATAGTCCCATTACCAAAGTGTCCATATGTTTATTTTGCCAAAGGAAGGGGCGTTGATTGCAAAGCTGCCAAATTTACCTAAGGATGTTAAAGTCAATAAGTTTGACTCTACATCAGGTAGAGCCCATTATCTAACTCTGTTAAGTTCTATTCTGAGATCCTCATTACATGATGTGACTGGGTCACATGTTGATGTTTTAAGAATCAAAGAATAGAGAGAAATCTTAAAGGAAGTATATGCTGATTCTGATCGCGAAGGTGGATTTCGATCGCATCAGAATTTTGAGCAGTTGCTTAAGAAGTTATGATATATTGCTAAGGAATAGATAACAACAATTTTCCATGTGGATTGTAAGGATAAGTTTTTCCGCAAAGTTTTAAAATAAAAGAAAATTGTTTAATTTTATTTATTTGAAGTATCCTTACAATGGCATTTGTGGAAAATTGTTGCTTATATGATTCCACTGCCAGCAATATTGGAAAATGGATTTGATTCTTTCATTTGTGGTAGCGTCTAAATTTACCAAATCAGGAAAGTTCCTCATCACCCAAGTTTCAATTGGACCGAAACTTGGAATCATGCAAGTTGAATAGTATGATGAATGAGAACTTTCAAGCATTGGAAAATCAAGACTAATTACTTGTTCACATGGATGTGTGAGTCAAGTGAAGGACTAAAGGGATCGAGTACACATTCTTGTGCAATGGTCATGTCCACCACAAAGCTCGTTAAAACTATTTGATTTACTAAAGTTTAGTAAATATGGTTATACTTACAAGTTTAAGTATAATTCTGAAACATTGGAAAAGTCTCAATGTATGGCAGAACGAATGGGAAGAATCAAATTAGGCAGAAAGATAAAAGTTTCTCAAATCTGAAAAGATGGGAGAGTACTTTAGTATCATGTTTGTGATCATCTTAATGATTTAGAAATCATATCACAATTAGTCCTCTAAAGGTCATCTTAGTGCATTCTTATGACTAAGAAGAGGAGTCATGAATTGTTGAAATGGTTAGATCAGGAAGATGAGTCATACTTCGTTCCAAAACAATTCTTAGAGTCATACTGCAAGATTGTAACTTGAGTGATATATCTTAAAGAAAGGTTTAAAACACTTGTCAAATGTAAGAGTAAAAGTGTCCTACTCTTGTACATTTGAAATTGGTAAGTTGTGATGTTTTGGATAAAACAAAGACCAACTAAGGCCAATTGTGTGAAGTGTTTGTCTTGATAAAGAATCCGCACTATCTCTTGAATATTTGGCAAGATAGTCTTATATGTCAAGAGGATAGTGGGAGTCTTAAAGATCCTAAAAATAATTTCAAGAACTAATCAAGAATAAAACCTGAGGTTCTTCACTAGCACACGACTTGAGGTTTATAACCTATCGTGTTGACATATTCTGTGCCCATTCCAGTTAAAGTTGGCTTTGCATAGGAGTTCTGAAAGTTCTCAATTGGTTGCATAACAACTTGGAAGCAATGGCAGGCCCTGTACTGCCAGGTGGCAAGAAGTTAAGATTGCATAACTTCAGTCCATATGAGTTTGGATTTGTCATTATCCTTGTCTTGTGACTATGGTTTTGACGATTCACATAGATAAGAACACATACACCATAAAATCTAAGGGTCATAAGGTTTCTCTCCGATTCATGAAAATGATGGTGAGGAAACACTTCCACCAAGTAGATTTGAAGCAGATGGCAAAAGGTCTAAACAATTGAGACTATGATTACGGCATCCCTTTTCATAGTTCTGAAATTGTTTAGACACACATGCATGCTATCTAAGGAAAGGTGTATGATTTTGATAAAGTTTTATCAAAGCATCTCGTATCAGAAATCTGAACTTTGGTAAGAAAGTCAATAAAGTATTGATTTCTAGAAGTCCAGCTGATTTCTGAGTACATGTCAAAGCTAGTGGGAGCATAAGTGTTATGCTAATAATCATCATGTTAGTGGGAGCATGATAATTATTGTTAGTGTTGCAAGTTAGCAATGTTAATTATAGAAAACAAAAGTTTCAATTCGTGAGGCTGCAGGGATTGAAAAAGTTGTTTTGCTATAATTAAGGGAGAGGATATACTTCATTTCAGTTCTAAAGGCTTAGATTGAGACCTTAATCATCTTTAGTCAAGAATATATATATATGAATTTCATGTTGGATTGGTTCAACTTAAGGAAATTCTCTATATTGCGTTCTCAAAATTCGATTATGATTACGACATCCCTCTTCATAGTCAAATTTTGAAAACATGGCAAATAAAAATATTGTAGCAAAAGACTGGTCTAGAATCATGTCTTTATGTGAGACATCATGAATCATGTACCATTTGCTTTGGGTACAGGATCGATTGCATGTGCTATAATATTTGTCATTTCTAAATTTTTCCAAATGCCCAGAGGCATTAAGAAGGGAAAAGGTCTAGAATTGGATATGACTAAAATGATTAAGCAATTGTCGAGGACAATCTGAGGTTTACCAAAGATTGGTTGCTCAGGGACAGTTGGAAGTATAGTGCTAATTTTGGAAGGACCATATTAACATATTCTGAAAAGAGGCATCTCTTATTCAGAAGTGATAGTCAAAATGAGAATATGGAGTTGTCTCCATAGGTGGAAGTTATCTGTGTAAGATTAGAAAACTTAATGCAAGAAGCATGTCCAAAGCAATGTACTTTGAATATGAGACTTAGTTTCCATGGAGTTGATCTCCATTGGAATACCTTATAATGACTGTTGACAAGTCTTTGTGACTTTGTACATATTCATTACAGGAGGGTCAGTGCATATAAGTTTAAAATCTAAACAGATTTCGATAAATGATAGGAATTTGAAATTCTCACATTTTTCGATAAGGATTTGGGAGTGTGAAATTAGAATCATTGAAATTATGTTCAATTGGTTTATTTCACAAAGTAAGGATCATAGACAAACATAGAGTGCATACTTGGTGTATGGCAAAGCTATTGTTTAAGAAAAACATAGTGTACATGCTTGGAGCATGGGACAACTAGTGTTTTTAATTCAAGTATAAAGTTGATAAAACCGAAACAATGAATAATGAGTAATCAGTATGGTGATAAATAAAAGTGTTTATTTATATTCATAGGGTTTGATACCATATTTGATTCATTTATTCTTGTGTTTCACTTTGCATGTTTTGACTTCCAGAATAACTAAGTCGCTCTTCCTGAATGATTAAGTTATTCAAACCATCCACAGTCGGTCATATGTTGGAAGTAGATATGAATCAAGACTGTCATGGGTTGGTTTGTAGAGGTCCAAGTTGGTGGACAAAGTGGTGCTACAAAACCCGCGCTCATTTGAATCACTTCATGGATTTTATCACGAGTGATCATGAGACGATAATATCTTATATTCTTCAAACCTAGAGATATGAGTTGTTACTATGAGTTGGTTATACATTGATTGCACGAAAACGCATTTGGTAACTCGATGTTATAAAACGTGCCTTTGTGTATGATTCAACAAGTAGTAGAACAAGCCATATGAGTCGAAGTTTATCCATTCCTTTTACCTTCGGGATAAAAGCGATATCTGTGGGCCCCTCGATGATTTAGGGATGACAGATGTGAGTGCTTGGCCAAGTCAGGACTGATTTGATTTGTTCAATCAGTCAGTCATCATAAATCGAAAATCGGGAAACAACAAATGGACAGAGAGAATGATTATAATCCATGTCTCAGTCCATATGATATCTAGAATAGAGGAATATATGATCCCTTATCTAATAGACAGGTCATTGACAAGGTCAGAGTTCGACAGCGGCTTTAAGAGCTACCATTGCCAGTTAGGTTTTGAAGTCATACTCGATAATAGTTTTAGACTTATCCAAGTGGGAGACTGTTGGATTAATGTCTAAGTCCATAACTATATTTGGTATGTACTTGACCCGACCCGACATGGTCCATTTGGGTTGCACTTCACCGGCACAATTTATATGGATAGTCTTTTGAGAATAGTATATTTATGATTTATATTAATATATTATAAGTTCTAATATATTAATATGGAATCATATTATTTAATTAGTATTGATCAAGAATTAATTTAGAATTAATTAAGTGATCAAAAAGAACTAATTAAATATGGACTCTTATATATATGGAATGGGCCAAGTTCATTTAGGTTGGGCTAAGCTTTCATGGATGGTCCATGGAGCTTTTAACCCATGGATCCTATGTAAATGAAAGGTCATGGGTATTAGGGTTTACATGGATGTAACCCTAATCCTCCATAATATATAAAGGGGTCCTTGGCTCACAAAATTGGCACATGTATGTGAAAATAAGAGTGGGCCGATTTTAGTGTGCATACATATTCTCTCAAGTTCTTCCAAGGTGTATTGGTGATTTATGATTCCATTTGAGGCTTCCACACTATTGGGGCTAAGTTGTTAAAGCTTGAAGACATCAAGCTACATCAAAAGGTATGTCATCTAACTAGAACTTTGTAGTATAGGTGCTTCATAATATGCTAGTTAGGATGAAACCTTGGAATAGTTAATATTTGCATGTATAATAGAGAAAACATAGATCCAAGGTTTATAGGGTTGCATGTACACCATAGGAGTGTTAGAATGCTCAAAACCCAACAGCAAGATCACAAGAAAGAGAGGTCGTTAGCCGTTTCCCGGGAGGGTGCTCCCGGAAGAACGCTCTGACGGTCAAGTTAGAAGGTATCTAGGGTTTTCTGTGTCTTCTTTTAGAGATAAGAGCTTACCTTGTGAGTCCGAGGGTGTATCCTTTTATACCTAGCACTCTTGCCCAGTCCGTACTGGACAAGATCGCTTTTTGGGGAGACAAGATCAGAGGCGCTGATTGGAAGGTCGTGCGTCCTCAACCGTTAGGGCGCTCTTATTGGCTCAGTCGGTAATGGACTGACCCCACTGTTTGTCCCCTGATTGCCTCTTTTGTCTTGGAGTTGGGAGCGTTCTTTGGCGGGTGCGAGCCCCTCGCCTGGGCATTCTGCCCCGGAGGCTTAGCCCGATTGGAATGCTCGACGGGCGGGCGCTGAGCCCACTGGGCTTAGCCCGACTGGAATGCTCGACGCTTCGGTTAGGCGCGATTCTGTCGTGCCGTCTTAGGCACGTCATCATGAACAAAGATGGAGGAAAACTCGTGAGAACCTCTTTCCACTCCGAGATTATAAGTAAAACCGGGTCTAAATTGATGTTTTTAAACTTGAGAGGTGATGAAGTGAACAAAAAACATACAGATCTAGAGATCTGAGCTAAAAACGAGAGTAGATCTCAAGTGTCTATGCAAACTTCGTGAATGATCATATGAGCTAAAAACTGAACAGATCTTGAGATCTAAACATAAAAACAAAAGCAAATCTAAAGATCTTAACTAAAAATGAAGTAGTTCTTGAGATCTAAATGATGGTTAAACAGATCTGAAAAGATTTTTTCAAGAACCAAATTGATCTAAACAGATCTTGGCAAAAGCCAAACGGATCTGAACAAAATGATGCTAAACATGAATAGATCTGAGCAAACCTGAGCTGAAATGCAACAGATCTGAACAGATCTAGCCAAGAACGAGATGATAGCTGCTCGTTCGAGTCCGGGATGGCGCCAAATGATGCGACATCGACCTCCGACGAATCTTCTGGTCTTCTGCTGCGACAGATATCTGGATATCACAGTGCAAAGTCGTTAGAGCCGACCTAGGGACTGTGCCCCGGGAGCGGACTCCGACGGTCAAGTTAGATCAGCTAGAAGATCTGAGATGGTCCTCCATAGCTGGAGAGAACCATATTGGTGCTGGTGGTGGTGTATGGTGGCTAACGGCGGCGGGTGGCGGCTGAGCCACCCGGCCGGAGTGTAGTGGCGGCTGAGCCATGGGGAAGATCTATGGGAAAAGGTCTTAGGGAAATTGTCCTAGTGGTGGCTGAACCACTTGGGAAAGAGTTCTCCTTCATGGAGGAGGCACTATTCTATTTATAGTGGACAATTAGGTCAAGGGGAATTGGGTCAGGCCTTGGGCCAGCCCAATTCAGGCCCAACTAGCAAGGAGCTGGGCAAGGCCGCCCGGAGGCGCCGGGCGAAGCTGGCGGCCGCGCCCCAGGCAAGGCTGGCGGGCGCGCACCAGGAAAGGATGGCAAGGGAGCGCCTGGCCAGGCCGGCAGGAGAGTCCCCAACAGGGCTGGAAAGGGAGTCCCCAGCAAGGCTGGCAAGAGAACGCCAGGTAGGGCTGGCAGGAGCGCGCCAGGCCAGGCTGGCGCTCTAGATCAGTCTAGGCCATGCTAATGGACCATATATCATCAGCCACCTAAATACACATGGATGAAAGCTTGTTCGCGCAAAGGAAGTATATGAAATGGCTCGTAATTTTCTTATGAAGTGGCATATTTGCGCGGGTACCCTCGCAAACTTTGCGCGAGTGGGGGGCAGTCTCACAAGCTTTGCGCGGGTACCCTCGCAAACTTTGTGCTGGTGGGGAGCAGTCGCGCGCATACATCAGAATGCAACTCGTGTGGGGGTAATTTGAGCTCGGATTTTGCGCGGGTAGGGTTGGGTCGCGCAACGTTTGCGCGGGCACCCGCGCAAGTTTCAGATTTTTGACACTTTTTGCATACTTTACCAAGATCATTGCTAAACCTCAAGATGCTTATTTTTAACCAACTTCAAGCCTAGAAACATCAAAACTTTAAGCGGAGATTATTTATTTACAATGCATTTATTTAACGTCTTTGCCAAGACATGGTCCTGCTTTCTTCAATCCTCATAAATCGGAGTTTCCAAAGTTACGTTGTCGAATTTTCCCGTGTCAAAGCCTTCATAAATTGGTTTCAAGCGGTGACCATCCACTTTGAATATTTGATTCGTATCCAAACTCCTAATTTCAACCGCACCATGATCAGACACTTTTATAACAATGAAAGGTCCGTGCCATCGAGATCGCAGTTTTCCCGGGAATAGCTTTAAACACGAATGATAAAGAAGAACTTTTTGACCTGGAATAAAGTGTTTTTGGGTTATGTGCTTGTCATGAAATGCCTTTTTCTTCTCTTTGCACCTTTTGAACCTTTTAATTATCTTCTTCTTGACCACTTCCATCATTGGAGGATTCAATCTTCTTTGAGCTTCTCTCTTAGGCTTGCAATAATCTTCCATAAGAATCTTGTGTGTGCATACTTTAGGGCTTATCCCGTTTATTGGCTCAATCACATCAACCCGATACAATGGAGAAATGTTGCTAGGGTACCTCATTGCTTCAAAGATGTTGAAGTGAATGATCTCTCCATCAAACTCCATAGTAATTTTCCCTTTATGGACATCAATGATCGTGTGAGCGGTATACATGAAAGGTCTTCCAAGGAGGATTATAGATGATTTGGAAGGATTCTTCTCTTCAAGATCAATGACATAAAAATCCGCGGGAAAAACAAGTTGATTAACTTGTACTAACACATCCTCCAATACTCCTCTTGGAGACACACTTGAGAGATTAAAAAACCGAGTATGGCATCACATTGATCGAGGCTCCAAGATCTAGCATGGCACTTTCAACATGCAAATCACCGATGGTGCAAGGGATAGCAAACATTCCCGGGTCCTTGCATTTGGGTGGTAATTTCTTTTGGATGACCGCGGACACGTTTGCATTGACTTGAATCTTTTCATTTGCCTTGAATTTCCTCTCCTTGGTGCACAAATCCTTGAGAAATTTTGCATAACTTGGAATTTGCTTAATAGCATTGAATAGTGGAATGTTGATTTAGACCTTGCGGAAAGTTTCAAAGAAGTCATTTTCTTCCTCGTTTTTCTTTGAAGCGGCTAACCGGGAAGGGAATGGTGGTGGTATGACCAATGGCTTGATGGACTTGTTGGAAGATTCGGGTTGCTCAATATTTGTCACAACCGATTCCTTTGGAGGAACTACATCCTTTGTAGGCTCAACAATAATAACCTCATCTTCTTCTCTTGCGGGTGACCCGGGTTCGATCCCCGGCAACGGCGCCAAAACGTGGTAGGATGTCAAGTCCACCAAGCAAGTTACACCCTTTGTTTGCAAATAAAACGTAATATAATGGTAAAAAGGGGTATCGATCCTCGGGGAAATGGTTGTATTTAATCACCAATGCAATCTAAAAGAACTATTGTAAATAAACTAACTAACTACAATTTAACTAAAGGGGGGGGGGGGGTTCTGATTGCTTGAAAACTAAAAGAATTGAATAACTAAAAAGCTTGCAATTAAGCAAGATGGTGAGATGCTCAAATGTTGGGAACAATTGGTTAACCAAGGCAATTCAACACAATGAACATTTGTGTGTTTATCATTATGATTCAATACAAAGCTTATCATTCATCCCAAATTGGTTATAGCAATCATGAAGCATGATATGCCAAGATTCCTCATAGGTAGTATGGAGGTTTGGGAATCCCACAACACACCTTCTTAATCAAAATCAAAGATCTAATTGAAGTAATTGAACCTAAGAAGTTAATTAGCCTTAAGAATGAAGGAATCCCCAATTCCTAGAGGATGTCAATGCTTACACATCCATAAAGAAGCTATGATTCATAAGCTAGAGATGATTTCCACCATCATAAAGCTCTTGTTCTAAGTAAATTCAACGATTCAATGCAAAACCAGATAAATAAACCAACAATTGCTCATTCAAGTACCAAGCTCATGATCAAAGTATCAAACAAGCATAAGAAATATGAACTAGAATCATAAACATGAGATAATTGATAATAAAACATGAATCCTTCAAAAACCCACAAACATTCAATGGTTTTTAGCCAAAGTTAACCAAAATAGAGAGTTTAGCCACTCATGGCACTAGAATAACAATCACAAAAGTCTAAATGCATAAAGAAACTACCAATAACTTGGAAAGATGAAAAGAAATGACTGTTAAGCTTCAAAATAGCCTTCTTCAGCTCTCCAATGGTGTAAAATCTAGAGTATGGCTGCTAGATCTGATCCCCCAAGGTTATGGTGTGCCAAATGACCAAAATGCCCAAACTGGGCAGTTGCGCGGGTACCCGCGCGACGAAAATTCCACCCGCGCAAATGTTGCTGTAATGTTATTGGTCCTTCATTCCTCCACTCCACCCTTACACTACCAAATATTCCTTTGGTCCCCTCCATATCCATGTGATTTAAACCAACCAATCATCATTTAGCTACAAAAATGGATGCTCCAAGCCCAAAAATAGAAGTTTATGACCCATCTTCACAAGTCCAAAATATCCAAGTCTTCAACTCTTTAAGGCCCAAGTCTCCTTTGGTGGATTCGCCAAGCCCAATAATGCATAAGAAAGCCCACTAAGCCCAACTCCAGTTAAACCACAACCGCAATGAGCTCCAAAACCCTACAAAATTCCTCATGCAAAATAAAAAGTCCCCGATACGATCCATGATAAAGAAAATAAAGAATATACAATGCAATACTAAAAAAAGAGCTAAAAATCTAAAATAAACTAATAAAAATAAGGAAATAAAATAAGCTAAAAATCACCCCAAGCTTAAACCTAACTTGTCCTCAAGTTAGAACAAGACTAAAATGAGCTCGGGATGAGCTAAACTAAAAAGGAAAAAGAAAGATATCATAGAACTTGGTCAACATCAGTCAACATGGTCAGAATTAGTCCTTCATGGACCCTACGCATCTTCAAAATGTTCCCCGCTTTAGATCCATAAACCACATTCTCAACCACTTGATAGGCGAATAGATCACGGCTGGATGTAGTCGCGGTATGCAAGACAAAGGAAACAGAGATGCGCCCAGTGGGGGCACTTTAAATCACCAATGTAGACCATAGTGCACGAAGGAAAGGCGCCTCTTCACATACTATGATTCCTATATTTGTTAGGCTAAAGTGTATAGTACGAAATAGGGTTTTGCAGCGCGGCCTCCGAGCAAACATCCGGTTCCAGAGGCTTCTCCCTTGTACTGTCCTTTACAATTTACCGTCTCATCGTCATAGCCTTTTCTCACCAAAAATCAAAAATAAAAATAAAATAAAATAAAATCTACTTATCCTAAATCTAAACCTAACAGCTTAAATCTTTAATTTTTTTTAGAACTAAAGCCTTGAACTTGGATTCTTGTTCTTCTTTTTGTGTTGCTCTTTTTCTTCATTTTTCTTCTTTGTTTCTGTTGTTTTTCTTTAATCTTCTTCATTGTTTCTTTTTGAGGGAGCCAACCGGGATGGGAAAGGTGGTGGTATGACCAATGGCTTGATGTTCTTGTTGGAAGAGTCGGGTTGATCATTGGTTGGCATAATCGGGTCCTTTGGAGTAGCTTCAACCTTCGGAGGCTCAACAACAATAACCTCATCTTCTTCTTCTCTTGAAACTCTTTTGGGGTTGCTTTCTCCAAGGGGTTTTCCACTTCTTAAGGTTATTGCACTCACATTGAGACTCTTCTCGGTTTGAGATGGAAGTTTACCCCTTTGTTCCATCTTGTTGAGAGTGGTGGCCAAGTCTCCAATTTGTGCTTGAATGTTGGAGAAAGTGTTCTTGGTCTCTTGTTGAAATTGGGTTTGGCTTTGAGCAAGAGAAGTGATGAGTTCTTGAAGGCTCATTTGATGGTTACCACTTGATTGGCCTTGTTGTGGAGGTTGTTGGTAATTTGGAGGGTTATAAGAAGTTTGTGGATATGAAGGTTTTTGGGAAGGATATTGCGGATGTTGGGGTCTCATCAAAATGTTTGGTGGATTTTGCTTTGGTGGGTATGGGTTGTTTGGGTTATTCCTCCAATTTGGGTTGAAATTGTTTTGAAATCCCATGGGTCTTGGTTGACCTTGATATCCTCCCATTGCATTCACATCCTCTGGTTCACTTCTAAGTGTGGGGCATTTATCTGTATAATGCCCCGTCATGGCACAAATACCACATACCATCAATTGTTGACCACTTCCCACCATCATTTGACTTAGCACATTAGTCAAATCCAATAGCTTTGATTCCAAGTGTTGAGTGTTGCTAACTTCACCAACCACTTGTGGGGAATTTCTCTTCATTTCATTTCGAGTCCCAAAGTTCCTTTGATTTTGAGATATGGTACCAAAAAGTGATCGGATCTCGTGAGGGGTTTTGTTGAAGATGTCACCACCACTTGAAGCATCAATCACCCTTCGATCTTTTTCATTCATACCCTCATAAAATTGTTGAAGAAGTAGTTATTCGGGTATGTTGTGTTGAAGACAACTTGTACACAAGTTGTTGAATCGCTCCCAAAAATCATGAAAAGTCTCATTCTCCCCTTGACGAATCCCCAAATATCACTTCTTTGACTTGATATTCGGGAGGTGGGATAGAACTTGCTATTGAAGGCCTTGAGTAACTCTTCCCATGTGTGGATAGATCCCGGTGGTAAGTTGAATAACCACTCTCTAGCTTTTTTTGGTCGTTGTAGTATAGTGGTAAGTATTCCCGCTTGTCACGCGGGTGACCCGGGTTCGATCCCCGGCAACGGCGCCAAAACTTGGTGGGATGTCAAGTCCACCAAGCAAATTACACCCTTTGTTTGCAAATAAAGCGTAATATAATGGTAAAAAGGGGTATCGATCCTCGGGGAAATGGTTGTTTTCAATCACCAATGCAATCCAATAGAACTAGTGAAAATAAACTAACTAACTACAATTAAACTAAAAAGGGGGGTGTTATGATTGCTTGAAAACTAAAAGACTTGAATAACTAAAAACTTGCAATTAAGGAAGAACATGAGATGCTCAAATATTGGAGAGAATTGGTAAACCAAGGTAATTCAACACAATGAACATTTGTGTGTTTATCATTAGGATTTAACATGAAGCTTATCATTCACCCCAAATTGGTTATAGCAATCATGAAGCATGATATGCCAAGATTTCTCATAGGTAGTATGGAGGTTGGGGAAGCCCACAACACACATTCTTAATCAAAATCAAAGATCCAATTGAAGCAATTGAACCCAAGAAGTTGATTAGCCTTAAGAATGAAGAAATCTCTAATTCCTAGAGGATGTCAATGCTTACCCATCCATAAAGGAGTTATGATTCATAAGCTAGAGATAATTTCTACCATCATAAAGCCCTTGTTCTAAGTAATTCAATGATTCAATGCTAAACCAAAGAAATAAACCAACAATTGCTTATTAAAGTACCAAGCTCATGATCAAAGCACTAAACAAGCATAAGAAATATGAACTAGAATCATGGACATAAGATAAATGATAAATAAGCATAAATCCTTCAAAAACCCACAAACATTCAAAGGTTTTAGCCAAGGTCTACCAAAATAGAGAGTTTAGCCACTCATGGCACTAGAATAACAATCACAAAAGTCTAATTGAATAAAGAAACTACCAATAACTTGGAAAGATGAAAATAAATGAGTCTTGAGCTTCAAAATCGCCTTCCTCTGCTCTCTAATGGTGTAAAATCGAAGTGATAGCTGATAGATCCAATCCCCCAAGGTAATGGCAAGCCAAATGACCAAAATGCCCAAAACTGGGCAGTTGCGCGGGTACCCGCGTGACAGAGATTCCACCCGTGCAAGTGTTGCTGGAATGCTATTGGCTCATTTTTCCTCCACTAACCATCCCACTACCAAAGATTCCCTTGGTCCCCTCCATATCCCATATGATTCAAATTAACCAATCATCTTTTAGTTTCAAATATGGATGCTCCAAGCCCAAAATAACAATCCATGGCCCATCTTCACAAGCCTACTTCATCCAAATCTTCAACTTTTTAAGCCCAAATCTCCTTTGATGGATCTGTAAAGCCCAATAATGCCTTGAAAGCCCACAAAGCCCAACTCCATTCAAACCGCAACTGCAATGAGCTCCAAAACCCTACAAAATTTCTCATGCAAAATAGAGAGTACCCGACATGATATTAATAAAAAGAGCTAAAAATACTAAAATAAACTAATAAAAATAAAGAAATAAAATAAGCTATCAGTGGAACACTAGCTATGGTTATCATTTTATGTGGAAACCCTAGAATCTGGGAGCACTATTTTGGACAATGATCGGGCGCATAATTAGGTTGTCGATTGGATTATTATTTCACTCAAGAATGACTAAGTCAAACCTTACTCAATCCTACCCTTAGGCGATTAAGTCCTTAATGGGTTAAGTGTTCTTACTTAACCCTAATCGTCATTTTATGTGAAACCCTAATTGTCAATTTGTCATTTCATGCGAGGTGGTTACTGTTGCAAGTGACTATGACCTGTGATCGGGTATCGACTTAAGTATCTTCATGTAGGTGATTGGAAGTGAGTTAAAGTTGGTAGAGTTCTTCATTGCTTCAGTAGCTACCTACGTTGTAACACTGTAAATTTTTAAACCAATTTTTTCATTTTTAAAAGCACATAAACTCATATATTGTATTTCATAAAACCACAAGTGTCTCAAAATGTCAACATATATCCACAAATAAAGTAAAATCCCATAATCCTCAACATAGTCTTGAACAAGTGTGTACAATCATGACGGTGCCTTCTCGCGGTCCTGATAGGTACCTGAAACACATAACACATAACACGGTAAGCCCGAAGCTTAGTGGGTTCCCCAAAATACCACACATATCTCATTAGCCTCTCATGGCTATAACTCAATAAGACCCTCCGGTCAATGTGTCTCAGTGGGACCCTCCAGTCCTACAACTCGGGTGGACCCTCCAGTCCGGTATCTCAGTGAAGACCCTCCGGTCTCACAACTCGGGTTGGACCCTCCGGTCCTAACTCAATAAAGCACACAAATAATACGCAAGATAAATCACAAAGAAATAATGCAGGATATCTCAATACTCAATATAAGCACATAAGACCATCCGGTCATCTCGTAAGTAAGCTAAGAAAATGTGTACTTCTCGAACACGAATCTACGAATCTAGCCTCCGCCTAATCACATATGATAATTATTTCTAATTAACATCTTAATCACAATTCTAAATAAACTAAGTTATTATCCCTCTCTAACTCTTGGATTGGGAAAAAGACCATTTTACCCCTCCATGGTCTCCAAAAGTCATGATTGACCAAACCCTAAAGTCAACATAAGTCAACACTCGAGTCAACTGTCCATGTTGACCTGACTTGCCGAGTGCATCTATGTCACTCGCCGAGTCCCCATTGTTCCTCATATCAACATCGCGGAAACCCAACTTAACTCGTTGAGTTGTCTCGTCAACTCGCCGAGTTACCCTTCTCCAGACTTATCAGGAAAACCCTAGTCGACTCATCGAGTCAGCTCATTGACTCGTCGAGTCCCTTAAGTCAAAATCTCATTCAGATGTTTTAAGGCAGATCTGCTACTCCAAACTCTAGATCTAGACTCCTAAGGTTCGAATGTCACGTAAAGCTTCGATCTTTACATGCATGCATGATATATTTGCTCCATAATGCCACTACAAGCTCTAACTAAGGTATTTAAGCACAAGAACTCTTTTTATGGTTCGATAAAGCTGGGACCTTTGGACTCTATGGACCTCACAAGGTCCAGATCTGATGTCTCAATGCTTAGCAAGCACAACTCACACAAAATCTCAAGGGAAATATGGAAAAAACCCCAAAAGTTCCTCACTAAAAAATCTAAACAATATGATGAGCAAGGCGATGACTTTTACCTTCCAACAGAAGCTCCAAGTGAAATAACACCGGATCCCACAGCCTTTCCTCGTTCTTTGCTTGAATATCTCTTCTTCTCTTCCAATGGTTCACCAAAAACACTCAATATAAGCTCTCTCACTCTATCTTAGCTCCAATGGCCGATTAGGGTTTCACATAGGGCAGTTGGGTGGCTGGTGAGGCGGAAATGAGGACATAAGGTTCGTTAAATAGGTCCCAACCCCAGAGATTTAGGGTTTCATCTCACAGCTCCAACTCGGCGAGTCGGCTCTCTGACTCGTCGAGTCGGTCGTTAAACCCATGTGGCCAATTCGTCCCTACTCGACGAGTTAAGGCACCAAATCATCGAGTCACCCAGTCAACTCATAAATAAACATATATAAATATTATACCTAGGAGTCAAGATGTTACATACGCGCATATCGATGTGAGTTTCGCCTCATTATATCTGTGGGTCGAAGGCATCAATGTCGGCCTACTAGTTTTAGTTATCTGTTAGTAAAGGGACACCTTAGGGGCTGTATATAGTCATGTAGGATAGATTGAGGACTTTTGATATAAGCTCCCTTACCTGTTCCTTGATTGGTTGTGGTTCTAGAGTAAGATCTCCTGTCCGGGTGACTATATCACCTTTAAGTATATTCGGCCATGCATTCCTTGGGTTGTTGATGTTTAGTATGCTGCTATGCTATAATGATCTGTTAGATCTGTGTTCTGGTGTCGAGTATGCTGGTATGCTATAGTAATCTGGTAGATTTGTGTTCTGGTATCGAGTATGCTGCTATGCTGTAGTGATCTGTCAGATCTGTGTTCTGGTGTCGAGTATACTGTTATGTTGGGTTTTGAGCACTATAACACTTCCTAAGTGCACATGCAACCCTAAATGCTTTGGATCTATTTTTTCTCTAATTATACATGCATTTTGTTTTTCCAAAGCATTCACCCTAGCTAGCATACAATTGAAGCTATATAATAAAACTTAGTTTGGATGCTTACCTCTTGAGTAGGGTAGAGTTCTTGACCTTTGAAAGCTTGAGCACCTCAAGTGTGACGCCTCTATTGGTTGACAAACACCATATGCAAGAGGAGGCTTGAGAGAAATAGGTTAGCGAGCTCAAAATCGTGTATCACTCTCTTGGAGATGATGGGGCAAACGATTTTGGCCATGAGGGGTTCTATTTATAGTGCTAAGGTTACATCTTTGTAAACCCTAATGACCTTTCACATTCTTATGCTCCATGGGTTTAACCTCCATGGACTATCCATGGATTATTTCATTGGTTTAGCCTATCTACATAATCATGGTTCATTGGCCCACACTACAAGAATCGTTGATTTATCTAATCAATCCCCACATATTTAATTAGTCTCTTTTGATCACAAAATTAATTCCAAATTAATTCTAGATCAATACTAATTAAATAATATGATATTAATATATTATACTTGTAGTATGTTAATAAATCATAAATAACCTTATTCTCAAAAGTCCATCCTATCAAATTGCACTGGTGAAGGCAACCCAAAAAGGGACCATGCTACAATCGGGTCAAGTACATCCCAATTATAGTTATGGGCTTAGACACTAAATCCAACAATCTCCCACTTGGATAAGTCTAATAACTATAATTGTCAATGTACCTCTAGGATCCGACTTAGCAATCGTAAGCTTTCAAAAGCCTATGTCAACTCCGACCCAGTCAGTGACACATCCTTTAGATAAGGGATCATATAATCCTCTGTTCTCAAGATATCAGCTGGACAAATACATGGAACAATGTCATACTTATTGTCCAACAGTTTGTTTCCCGATTTTCGATCCGTCTGACATAGAACATAACTAAACACATCAATTTAGTTCTGACCGGGCCCGGAACATAGTCAAAACAAAATCATCGAGGGGCCCAAGATATCGCTTTTAATCCTCTTAGGATAAAAGGGAACAGATAAACTTCAACTCATATGTTTGTACTAACTATTCATTGAATCATACACAACAGCACGTTTTATAACATCGAGTTACCAATGCGTTTTCGTACTATCAATGTACAACCAACTTATAGTCAACAACTCATATATCTAGGTTTGAAGACTTATATGATATTATCGTCTCACGATCACTCGTGATAAATTCCATGAAGTGATTCAAGTGAGTGTGGGTTGATCCAATACTCAAATCTTATTTCAGAAGTACTCATGAATGGTGTAGCAAACTGTTGTTATGTCTAACGCCTTAGACAATCTTACAAGCCAACTCATGACAGTCTTATTTCATACTTACTTCCAACGTATGATCGACTGTGGATAGTTTGAATAATGTTATTATTCGGGAAGTCAAAACATGCAAAGCGAAACACAAGAATAATACTAATCCTATATGGCCCCAAAACTTGTGAGTGTAAATAAAACACCTTTTATTTAATCACCATATTGATTACTCATTATTCATTGTATAATGTTTCGATTTATCAAATAATACTTGAATTAAAACAATAGTTATCCCATGCTCCAAGCATGCACACTATGTTTACCTATAGTCCTTACTTTGTGAAATAGATCAATTGTAAACATTTCCAACGATACTCATTTCACAATTCCAAATATTTATCGCAAGTGTAAGAATACCAAGTTCTTGCCACTTACTGTAATTTGTTAGATTCTAAACTTATATGCAGTGATTCTTTTGTAATGACTATGTACACAAGTCACAGAGACCTTGTCAATTACAAAACTTTCCATTGGACATTGTTGCAAGACAATTCCATAGATCCGAAGTCTCATATTCAAAGCACATTCCTTTGAACATCCTTCTTGCATAAAAGTTTCTAACTTTCTCATAGATTCTTGATATCCAACTACCGTGATGGAACCATTTCCATATTTTCCATATGACAACTCATTGTTAATAGAATCCTGTCTATTCATAATAATGTCAATATGGTCCATCCATTACTATACTTCCAACTATCCATAAGCAACCAATCTTTAGCGAACCTTAAATTGTCCTTGACACTTGTCCTTGACAATTATTTAACCACTTTAGTCAGATTTAGTTCTAGTCCTTTTTCCCTCTTAATGCCCTAAGCATTTGGAAAATTAGAACACATGAATTTTATAGCATATGCAATCAACCCTATATTCGAAGCATATAGGACACGATTCATAATGTCTTACATAAAGACATGATACTTGATCAGTCTTTTGCTATAATATATATTTCTATTTGCCATGTTCTCACAATTCGAACTAAGAAGAGGGATGCCATAATCATAATCGAATTTTAAGAATGCAATTAACATTTCCATATAGAATTTCCTTATGTCGAATATTTTCAAAAGAACATTCATATATGTCTTTGACTAAATTTGATTAAAAATCTCAATCTAAGCTTTTAGAATTGAAAAATGAAGTATAAGTTCCTCTCCCTTAATTATAGAAAAACAATTATTTTTTCAAACCCTGCAAATTTGCGAATTGAAAACTTTGTTTTTTAAAATTAACATTGCTAACTTGCAACACTTACCATAATAGTTATGCTCCCACTAGCATAATAATTATTATCTTACTGGCATAACACTTATGCTCCCACTAGCTTTGACATGTATCCAAATTCAGCTGGACTTCTAGAAATCAATACTTATTGACTTTCTTACCAAAGTTCAGATTTCTGATACGAGATGCTTCGATAAGCCTTTATCTAATCTTCTCAAAGTCATACACCTTTCCTTAGATTCATATGTGTCTAAACTATTTCAGAACTTACAGCAATGAGTTCCGAATGTTTAGACCTTTTGCAATTTCTCACAATTCGAACTATGAAGAGGGATGCCATATTCATAATCTAATTTGAGAATGGAAATATCACAAACGCTATCTCCTTAAAATCTACTTAGAGAAAGCGTTTCCTCACAATCATTTTCATGAGGCGGAGAGAAACCTTATGACACTTAAATTTTATGGTGTATGTGTTCCTATCCATGTGAATTTGTCAAAATCATAATCATTGTGTTGGTGACAAATCGAAACTCATACGGACTGAACTTGTTCTATCTAAATTTCTTGCCACCTGGCAGCTCAAGGGCCTACCATTGCTTCCAGGTTGTTGTGCAAACAATTGAGAACTCATAGAACTCACATGCATAGTAACTTTAACTGGAATGGCCACAGAAACAAGAATATATCAACACGATAGGTTACAAACCTCAAGTGGTGTGCTAGTGATTAACAATAGGTTTATTCCAGATTAGATCTTGAAACTTGTCAAGATCTTTAAGACTCCCACTGACCTCTTGACATATAAGATTCTCTTGTTAAGATACATTCTTGACAAACAAATATTCAAGAGTTAGTGCGGATTCTTATCAAGAATAACACTTCACACAATCGGTCTTAGTTGGTCTTTGTCCTATCCAAGACATCATAACTTACCAATTTCAAATGTACAAGAGTAGAGAACATTTTACTCTGCATTTGCTGATATGTCACTCAATATACAATATTGGAGTATGACTCTAAGATTTGATTTTGCAACGAAGTATGATTCATCTTAATTGATTTAACCATTTCAACAATTCCTGATACATCTTCTTAGCCAAACAAATGCACTAAAATGTCCTTATAGGATCAAATTGTGATATGGTTTTTCATAATCATTAAGATGATCATAAAACATGATACTCAAGTACTCTCCCATCTGTTCAGATTGGAGAAACTTTTATCTTTCTGCCTAATTTGATTCTTCTTATTCGTCCTGCTGTACATTGAAACTTTTTCAATGATTCAGAATTATACTTAAAATTGTAAGCATAACCATATTTACTAAACTTTAGTAAACCATAACGAATAGTCTTATCGTTCTTTGTGGTGGACCTGACCAGCACACAACCAAGTGTGCCCGATCCCCTAGTCCTTCACTTGACTCACATATACATGTGAACAATGAATTAGTCTTAATTTCCTAAAGACGAAAATTCTCATTCATCATACAATACAAGTTGAATGATTCCAGTTTTCTGTCCAATTAAAACTTAGGTGATGAGAATCTTTCCTTATTTGGTAAATTTTGACACTACCACAAACGAAAGAATCAAATCCATTATCAACATTGCTAGAGACATACAAACATCAATTTTCACAAATGTCATTGTAAGGAGATATAATAAAAACATGATAAAATCAGAATTTTATTAATTTATAAAATGCGGAAAAGCTTTTCCTTACAATGCAAGTACAAATGAAAGACTATGTTATTACATATTCCTAAGCAGCAGCTTCAAAAATCCGATCTTTGAACCATGCGATCGAAATCCATCTCTTCGCAATCAGATTCAACATGCTCTTACTTTTAAGCTTCCTTTCTTTTATTCAATCCTACAAAACATCAAAATGTAATCTTATCACATCATGTATTAAGAATCTACAAATAGGAACTTAATAGAGTTAGATAGTGGACTTACCTGAAGTAGAAGCAAATTTTTTGATTTTACCATCTCTTAGATCTCTCAGGTAGTCAGGGCAGCTTCGCAAACAGTGCCCATTCTCTTAGAAATAGAAACATATGGACTCTTTGGGAATGGTACACGGGACTATCTCAGACTTCGTCTTTCTCTTTATCATTTGGTTAATTGACTTGACCATAGCCGATTCCTTTCCATTGGGAAGAGAAAGTTTTTCTGGACTTCCAATGTTACCATTTTCAAAGTCCGTGGAAGGTTGAGGAGTAGATCTTCCAATCAAGTTTGTTTTACCGTTGCGCCAAATCATTGCTGATTCAGCCGCTATTAGCAAATAAGTAAGATCAATGAGGGTCATGTCGCGATCTGTCATATAGTAATCTTTAACGAACTCACTATATGACTTGAGAAGTGAGTGAACAACCAAGTCAATAGCCAACTTCCTTGGAAACACGACACCCAACATTCTCATCCTATCAATATGCAGCTTCATGTCCAAGACATGAGCACATATAAACCTTCCATCTTGATGTTCCATTGCAAGTAGGGCTTGAGTGAACTTGAACTTTTCAAGTCTTTGAACTTGTGGATTAGGGAGAATAATTGGAGGAGGTGGAAGAAGTGAAGTATGATATTGTGGAATATCATCTTCATTTGGGAAGCTTTTCCCAAAAGATTCGGGAAGACCATAGTTGTCTGAACTAGACATCTACAAGGGAAAAATTCAAGTTCAGTTGATTTAAGTCCTTAATATAACACCCAAAACGAAATATTAAGGCTAGGACCCAACACAATATTTTACAATTGCGAAGAGGGATGCCATAATCCAATTGTAAAATATTTGAAGGTAGGTAAATGACGATTTACCAATTTCCACCCTGAAAAACGAAATAAATTATTAAGTTTTAATTGGTTTGAAATTCCTAGATCTTTGAGATTCATTGAACTTTTCAATGGCATGTTTAAATATCGATTGTGCCCATCAAGTTTGTGACTGGGATGCCGAGGATCACAAACAAGGTGTGAATAACCATGCAAATTAGGTTGGTACACTCAATGTTAAAAATCACCTAATCAATGTGCCGGTTAACCACCCACGCTCCATTGATATATGATTAACTTCAAGTTACCCTTTGCCACACATTGTCAGTCTCATATTAGTGTGTCGGTTAACCACACACGCTTCACTAACGACTTAACAAGGTTCAAAGTGTAATTTCATGGATTAGCACCATTTTCACATTTTCCTAAAGTAACTAAGATTAGGAATTTTAATAAAAGTTTAGTTACTTTATATTTTATCATTATACTTTTAATGAGGGAGAATTAGTGTCCTATCCTACCCGTTCGCCTAACGACCCTCCACCAGTCAAGGAAGCGGTGGGTGAGAGTGGACACCCATTAAACCGCCATTTTATAGGCAGTAACCTTATACCCCCCTTATAGACCGGCTTCGTGAATGAGGCCTACTAACAGTAAGACCGACTTTGTCTTATACACATATATATTATAAAACTTATAATATTATAAAGTATAAGGGTTGAATTTTAACTTTTAATACTCTGGGGTTTGGAATTAAAGTTTCATTAATGTAAATTTTCAAGTTCCAAAACTTGAGGGCAAGTTTTGTAACTTGTCAAGACTTTTGAAATTCATAACTTATGGGTTTAAAGTTGCATAAATGAGACCCTTTCAATTCCATAACTTGAGGACAAGTTATGAACTTTTCATGACTCTTGGTATTTCATAACTTATGAAAATTAATGTTTCATGAATGATGTGATTTTTCACATTCCATAACTTGAGGACAAGTCATGGAACTATTCAAGAAACAATTATAAATCAAATTAACTAATCCAATTATGATAGGATGATCATTTACCAATTAGACCTATTTTGATTCATATTTCATGATAACTTCAAATTGTACAAATAACTAGTATTTCATAAAACAAGTAGTTATCTTAGAATTTGACAAATATCATGTTATTGGATGGGGATTAACATTACCATATCATTAAAAACAATTTTATAACCAAAAACAGTTTGTGGTAATGTTCCTAATCCAAAACAGGCCAAGAAACTCGAAATTCTGCAAACAGAGCCTTCAACTCGTCGAGTGCAAGAACTGACTCGCCGAGTTGCCTTGTTTACTGAGTGGAATCATCGAGTCTGTTCATGTACTCGGCGAGTTCACTAGTCAGAGGCAAAAATTTCGACTTTTTCAGCTTTGAAAAACTAGTAAGCATCAAAT
Organism: Lactuca virosa; assembly: GCF_052849685.1. Taxonomy (NCBI): domain Eukaryota; kingdom Viridiplantae; phylum Streptophyta; class Magnoliopsida; order Asterales; family Asteraceae; genus Lactuca; species Lactuca virosa. The sequence goes on from NC_136430.1 coordinate 459,094,593, forward strand.
ATAATGGAAAACAATCCTAGGCTCTGATACCACTGTTTGGTTTTGAGCACTATAACACTTCCTAAGTGCACATACAACCCTAAATGCTTTGGATCTATGTTTTCTCTAATTATACATGCATTTTGTTTTTCCAAACCATTCACCCTAGCTAGCATACAATTGAAGCTATATAATAAAACTTAGTTTGGATGCTTACCTCTTGAGTAGGGTAGAGTTATTGACCTTTGAAAGCTTGAGCACCTCAAGTATGATTCCTCTATTGGTTCACAAACACCATATGCAAGAGGAGGCTTGAGAGAAATAGGGGCAGAGTTATTGACCTTTGAAAGCTTGAGAGAAATAGGGACAAACACCTCAAGTGTGAGCTTTGAAATCGTGTATCACTCTCTTGGAGATGATGGGGCAAACGATTTTGGCCATGAGGGGTTCTATTTATAGTGCTAGGGTTACATCTTTGTAAACCCTAATGACCTTTCACATTCGTATGCTCCACGGGTTTAACCTCCATGGACTATCCATGGATTATTTCATTGGTTTAGCCTATCTACTTAATCATGGATCATTGGCCCACACTACAAGAATCATTGATTTACATAATCAATCTCCACATATTTAATTAGTCTCTTTTGATCACAAAATTAATTCCAAATTAATTCTTGATCAATACTAATTAAATAATGTGATATTAATATATTATACTCGTAATACATTAATAAATAATAAATAACCTTATTCTCAAAAGTTCATCCTATCAAATTGCACTGGTGAAGGAAACCCAAAAAGGGACCATGCTATAATCGGGTCAAGTACATCCCAGTTATAGTTATGGGCTTAGACACTAAATCCAACATGTTATGCTATAGTAATCTGGTAGATCTGTGTTCTGGTATTGAGTATGCTACTATGCTGTAGTGATCTGGTAGATCTGTGTTCTGGTATCGAGTATGCTGCTTGCTGTAATAACCTGTAGAACTGTATGTGTTTTTATGATTACCGGGTACGACCCGATGTCGGGCGGGGCCCGAAGGCTAGTCTGTATGCTATTTACCTCTGTGATTATGGCATGTGTTTACATATTATATAATTATCTGCTATGTGTTTATATTATGCGAGTGTGGGCGGGGCCAGTATCTCGATGGGCGGGGCCCGTTACGCGAGTGTGGGCGGGGACCGTTATGCGAATGTGGGTTGTAATGTCTCGTTCCTGGTATGCAATTAAGCTTTTTATTTATTTATTTTTGAAGGGCTACTCGGCGATTTGGTAGCCCTAACTCATCGAGTAGAAGGCAGATTAGACGCGGGTTTTTAGTGAGCTACTCGACGAGTCGAAGTCCTGACTCCATCACCTCCAAACCCTAATATTTGGGGTTTGCACCCTATTTAAGCATCATATCTGGCCTCCATCCCAGCCTCCATCACCTCCAAACCCTAATCTCGAAACCCTAATCAACCTTGGGTGATCTTGAGCTAGTTCTTGCCATTTTGTGATTAAAGCTAGAAGAAGGAAGCAAAAGCCTTGGAGTTGCAGAAGGAAGGTCAAAGATCCAGAGCTGAGGACTCATTTTTGTCTTCATAGAGGTATAAAGCTTGTACATTGGCTGTTATTCATTTAGATCTCCTTCCTAGCTTGTATGTTGTCATTTTTGGGTCATTTCCAAGGTCAATTCGAGTTTTGAACCTTTGGGGATGTAAGGACTTCAAATATGGGCACTCTTGAGCTTTGGAAGCTCAAAGTTGCCACCTTTATGCAACCATGGCTCCATTCTATGACTTAGACCTTCATTTTAGTATGGATTGGGGTTTTAGCTTCATAACACCATGCATGCACGTAAAGTTAGCAACTTTACATGTAATGCTAGCTTAGGGAGTCCAGATCTATGAGTTAGAAGCACTGGAATGGATTAGAATCAACTGAATAGATACGTCACAAGGAGGATGTAACACCGTAATTTTTCAAACAGATTTTTCATTTCAAAATCGCATACTTTTCATAACATATTGTGTAGAAATCTCGTTTATTCAAAATACAAGCACAACTCCATTGATAATCTAGGATCCTCAAAATACAACTCTTTCTCTGGTGTGTACAATCAAGCCGGTGCCATCCCGCGATCCTGAGAAAACCTGAAACACATAACACATAACACTGTAAGCACAAAGCTTAGTGAGTTCCTAAAAATACCACATATAGCACATATTAGCCACTCGAGGCTATAACTCTGTGGGCCTACTAGCCCTAACTCTGTGGACCCTCTGGTCCTAACTCTGTGGACCCTCTGGTCCTAACTCTGTTGCCCTTCCGGTCCTAACTCTGTAAACTCTGGGATACACACAGCATAATCACATAGAAATAATGCAGTGCAACACATCACATACATAACATACAAGATACTCTGTCACATAACTCTAATTACCACTCAAGGTAAAGTATAGTGAGAAGACTCACCTGACCAATAGCAAGTAAAGACCCCGCTCCCGAATCTCGAACTAGCCTCCACCTAACACAAGGGATGAATATCTATAAGTGATACTCTAATCACAACTCTAATGACCGAAGGCTATTCTTCCTCTCTTTAACTCTTTGAAGTGGATAAAAGACCATTTTACCCCTCCATGGTCTCTACTACTTATGTTGGTCAAAGCCCCAAAGTTAACAGAAGTCAAACTCGAGTCAACAGTCCATGTTTGACCCGACTCGTCGAGTGCACCCTTGCGACTCGTCGAGTCCACTTACTTTCCTCAGAAATCTCGTGACACTCCAACTTAGCTCATCGAGTTGACCCCCAACTCGTCGAGCTGTCGCTTGATTCGGTTCCTCGGGACAAACCCTAACCAACTCGTCGAGTCGGCTCATCGACTCAGCGAGTTCATTCAGACCAAATGTTCATTCAGACGATTTAAGGCAGATCCATCACCCCAAACACTAGATCTACTATCCTAAGGGTCGAATGTCACGTAAAGCTGCAAGCTTTACGTTTAAACATGGCATATAAAGCTCATAATGCCAATATAACTCTAACAAGGATGATTAACCACAATAACTCTTCTATGGTTAACTAAAGCTATAATCTTTGGACTCTCTGGACCTCACAAGGTCCAGATCTGAAGTCTAGGCCTCATAAGAGACCTTATGCATACAAAGTCCCAACAATGGTGGAAGAAACCCTAATCTTCCATATCTACAAGATCTAAGCAAAACAACAAGAAAGGTGCAATCTTTTACCTCTTACTCAAGCCCTTGCACGAAGTTACACCAGGTCCACTGATTCTCTAGCTCCCTTGATGGGTGGTCTCCTCTTCTCCTCAAGATATGCACTAGTTTACTCCACGTTTTAGCTTCTAAGACTCTCATGGCTCTCCATACACGTTTAGGGTTTGCTCTCAAGGAAGGGTAGCCGCAAATGAGGCTATAAGTTCCTTTAAATAGGTCTCAAACCCGGGAAATTAGGGTTTCTCTGCCCAGCACCTACTCGGCGAGTCCCTCCTCTGACTCGTCGAGTCCATTCATTAAATTCACGCGATTAACTCGATTCGACTCGGCGAGTTGGTCCCTCAACTCGTCGAGTCCCTCCTTAAATCACAAGATTAACGTACACGATAATGTTCCTGGAAATCCGGATGTTACAATTCTCCCCCACTTGAATTAGATTTCTCCCTCGAAATCGCTCCTCCACCACATATAGATCCAATTCATTAACCAAACAGCACCATCGAAAGGGCCTCATACCACACCACTTTCTTCCTCTCTGGACACCTGAATCCAAACAGGAATTCCTCCCTGGAAAAAGGTCAGACCCATCAGCCACTATGCTACCCCTTCTGACTCTCAAGAATCTGGAACTCTAGTAGCCTGACACACAGCCATACCGCCCTCTCCAGATGTCACCATGTTATTCGCTCCTCGAATAACAAACCCCGATAGCTCACTGCCCCTCTGATTCTCTAGTGGGAACCGATAAAACAAGTCCATGCCCAAAACTGGCTACCGATCACTCGTCCCAGACATGATAAATAATCCAGATCATATACCAAGGAATGGAAGGATCACATCACACCAGGGACTCATCAACTGTACTGCAATCACAACCCCTCTGAACAACGAACCCTCAACACCCTGTCCTCAGACACGAACAATGACTATGCTTGTTCAGAAGCGTCCTCCGACATCTGACAAGCATAAACCTCAGCTCCCTTCTCAATATCCCTTTCAAGACTGAGCGCCAGGTCATCTCCCGACCCAACAATTGAACCTCCAAAGGTTACCCATTGTGTGTACCAACACGCCTCACTGACTTCCTTATCAATGCAACTATCTCGGCTCTGTGTGACACACGAGTCATGAAGTTCGCTTCACTTCAAGCGAGTACGGAATTCGACTCGCTCTCGACCTCTACCGTCTACTACTCATTAGTTCCATGTGTTTCGTGGTTTTCTCATACCAACGAATTGACCCACTCCGATTTAAGACACCAGATGGAACAATACCCCTTCCAAATGATGTGCATCTCTGAATCTGGAATTTCATTACGTCTACTCAATACACCACTAGAATCGAACTCAACTCAAGAGTCTGATCCGGCACAGAATTGGAACCACTCGTCCCAACGAACCACTCAAATCATGACTCCTGACCCGCAACTCATGCGTAAACCGTTTCTCCAATTCCCTTGGGTTGCGACAACCACAACTCAATTCAGAGTATAACGTTTCCCGACAAATATAGAGACCTTCGTCTCTTTCCTGATCTGGCCCCCAGGCTCCCGAATACTCAACCCAAATAAGGCTACTCAAGCCTAAGAACTCTCCTGCGTCATGCTCTGGTCAACAAATAACGCGGCTCCCTGCCGCACCGTGACGCCCTCTTACTGACTAGTGGGTACTACGGCTCCCCGCAGTATCACAACACCCTCTCGCTGACTAGTGAGTACTACGGCTCCCCGCAGTATCACAACACCCTCTCGCTGACTAGTGAGTACTACGGCTCCCCGCAGTATCACAACACCCTATCGCTGACTGGTGAGTACTACGGCTCCCCGCAGTATCACAACACCCTCTCGCTGACTAGTGAGTACTAAGGCTCCCCACAGTATCACAACACCCTCTCGCTGACTAGTGAGTACTACGGCTCCCCGCAGTATCACAACACCCTCTCGCTGACTCATTGAAACTGTAGCTCCCTGCAGTCTTACCGCACTTACTCTTACCACTTCACAATCTCATCCTCAGGTTGACACCATACTGCGATCATTAACTCATGCTCTGCGGCCTAGCATAGATAGGTAAACACACACCCATCCGGGCTAAGCATCACTACTTCGGACGACCACCGTCGTGAAAAAACCTCTTTTTCTCGCTGCAATTCACATTCTCAAATAAATCCATTTGATGTCAATTAGCTGAAGGGTCCCCACCGGAACCATAAGCACTCGATACACCACTCGTCTTCTCAAACTCAAACTCAAAATAATCCGAGATTTTTATACATTAAACTCGGATACCCCGGAATATCAGCACAATGCCTCGCAGTGTCTTGGCTCTACCACTGATCTCATACTCATGACATCATACTCAGATACCGTATTGCTTCCTCAGAACCTCGCAACCGGTCTTTCTCTCGTGCCACTTGTAACCCCTGAATACTCCATCTCCCAATTTAAAACACGGAGAAATTGCCAACGACTCATAACACGAAGATGACAATCCGAAACTTGATCCTCTATTGCTCAAAACTCATGCAAGAATACTCTTAACGACCCTAAAGTTGGTTGCCCAAACAACTTCTTCCCTTCCCATACTGCATATAATAGCCCATACTCTGATCCAGAAATTTTCAAACTGCCGAACTACCCTCACAAGCCAACCACCTCGAATTCACCATTTAACCTTGAAGGATTCCTAACCATCATAAGGTCTCCGAACAACGGCCACTTGCCGTAGAGACACTCATCCTTTCTTAAACACGTACCACATGCACTATCTCACTCTGCACCTCTCCTTGACCACCAATAACCCTGGTCTCAGGAATCCGCACCGCAGGCCTCTTTATCCAGTTCTCTAACCGTTCTTGAACAAATCTCTGATCTCCTCAAAAGTACCCGGTCCTCCCCCACTCAGGGTTCGAACCATCACCAATTGGTTCGCCAACCATCTAGCCCAAAAACTATTTTTTACCAATAACATCGCACCTACTCTTGGAAGGTGATACGCAATGCTCGATAATCCCCCCGACGGAGGTCGAGCAATTACAAATACCCCGAATCTCCGATGAAATCCTCAGAAACTTCTCATCATGACTTCCTCTAGTCATTCAGAATCTCATACCGTCCCACTACCGGACATCTCAACTGTCCAGTCGCAACCCTGACTCTCAGTCTGAAATAACGAACTAAAATTTTCCTCATCCTTGACTTTTCAACCAACGTTCCATCACGTGGGTTGTAATAAGAGTGGAGTCCTCATTACCACACTCGATACTCATCATATATAATAAGAGCCACCGCTCCAATATCCTCTTCTTGATCGTCTGCCGCTGCAGCTAATACATGCCCTACTATGCTCAAATAGGGTGTATCCTTGTCCTTAATCATCTCAGTCCCCGCTGACAGCCTGCTCATGCTCTAACATTACCTCTCGGCAGACATACTGCCCAAATACTCTGATGAAAGATCGTAACCAAAGCTACCCCACAGGGCTCACCCCCAACCTTGGAAACCGAAAATCTCAATACCCCTCATGTTTCTCACAGGAATAGAAATAACACCGCTCAGGTTACAGAAAATGACATCTCCACCATCGGCTGATTGCTCAACTCATGCCGTAATCCTCCATAACCGCCATCTCTACTTATTCTTGAGTCTTGCGACTCCAATTGGCATTTCACCAACAATCCCTCGGAGCTAACTCGATTTCCCTTTTAAGGGATGCTTCACTAAAACTCGTTCATCATGGCCCTCTAGCCCCATACACTTTCACCTCTGATATCAGTCTAACCAATCACCACGGAATAACTGGTAGAACCAATAACACTAACTGCCACGGGTCATGGTACTCGAACCATGTGGCCACCTCTCGATCTGCTATGAATCATGGTACCCGAACCATGTTATCTCTTCTTAATCCGCTACGAATCATGGTACCCGAACCATGTTATCTCTTCTCAATCCGCTACGAATCATGGTATTCGAACCATGACATCACCTCTCGATCTGCTACAAATCATGGTACTCGAACCATGACATCACCTCTCGATCTGCTACAAATCATGGTACTCGAACCATGAAATCACCTCTCGATCTGCTACAAATCATGGTACTCGAACCATGAAATCACCTCTCAATCTGCTACAAATCATGGTACTCGAACCATGAAATTACCTCTCGATCTGCTACCTAGATCCTCCGGAATGTTCCCCGTATCGAGTATGGGTCCTCTGCTTTCAGTAGTACGGGCCCATACTACCTGCCACATCTACCCATACTTTCTGCACGGACCATCCCTGAGTTCCTAAGTAGCTGCTCAACCTTCTCGATCACCAATCCTGTCACGTGTGTTCGCTCCTCTGCGAAATGCTCTACTCTGTCAGCGTACTCATCTGACTAGGGTCACCCTTTCCTAGGCTCTTCCTAGGTTCTCACACTTCTCCGCCATCAGCTGCTGAAGAACTCCTTATGATGCCAGCAACCTACCTCCTTAATATCGTCATATTCACTTAGTAGGTGACTCCCATCATCAAGAGTTCCACAAAGCACGAAGCAAGCAGCATTCGGGCATCGAATAACCTCTACCAACATGTAAAACCACTCTAGGTTATTACCCACTTGCTCTCCTCATACTCAAAAGATATCACCGAACTCAAGCAACTTTACCCCATGCGGGCATCTTACTACTCTCTCGGTAGGCTCCTCAAATGCTCATCTAGGTATCTCTCCTAGATTACTCCTCTACTCAGATCCCTCTCTAAAAGGATTCATGCTGGATACTCATACTCAGCACATACTCGAGGCACATCACATATAACAGCAACTCCTAGGCTAAGTCATCACAAATCAGGCCACTCTAGTCCTAAAATATGAAATACCTAGCCTATCTCTAGTATGCATAGCATATCACATAGTATCTCATAACACATAATGTAAGGGTATTTTGGGAAATCACCGTTCGGGCGCTGGCTGATCGTACACACTGCTCCGTTCTGATTTTCTCAAAAATCTTTTACTCTTTTTAGAAAAATTGTTTCTTTTATGAAAAACTTCCTCAAATCCTCAGTTTGAGTTCAGATACGCCCGAAGGTGCATCCGAATCCCTCAAACCAAGGCTCTGATACCAACTTGTAACACCGTAATTTTTCAAACAGATTTTTCATTTCAAAATCGCATACTTTTCATAACATATTGTGTAGAAATCTCGTTTATTCAAAATACAAGCACAACTCCATTAATAATCCAGGATCCTCAAAATACAACTCTTTCTCTGGTGTGTACAATCAAGCCGGTGCCGTCCCGCGATCCTGAGAAAACCTGAAACACATAACACATAACAATGTAAGCACAAAGCTTAGTGAGTTCCCCAAAATACCACATATAGCACATATTAGCCACTCGAGGCTATAACTCTGTGGGCCTACTGGCCCTAACTCTGTGGACCCTCTGGTCCTAACTCTGTGGACCTTCCGGTCCTAACTCTGTAAACTCTGGGATACACACAACATAATCACATAGAAATAATGCAGTGCAACACATCACATACATAGCATACAAGATACTCTGTCACATAACTCTAATTACCACTCAAGGTAAAGTATAGTGAGAAGACTCACCTGACCAGCAGCAAGTAAAGACCCCGCTCCCGAATCTCGAACTAGCCTCCACCTAACACAAGGGATGAATATCTATAAGTGATACTCTAATCACAACTCTAATGACCGAAGGCTATTCTTCCTCTCTTTAACTCTTTGAAGTGGATAAAAGACCATTTTACCCCTCCATGGTCTCTACTACTTATGTTGATCAAAGCCCTAAAGTCAACAGAAGTCAAACTCGAGTCAACAGTCCATGTTTGACCCGACTCGCCGAGTGCACCCTTGCGACTCGTCGAGTCCACTTACTTTCCTCAGAAATCTCGTGACAGTCCAACTTAGCTCATCGAGTTGACCCCCAACTCGTCGAGTCGGCTCATCGACTCGGCGAGTTCATTCAGACCAAATGTTTATTTAGCCGATTTAAGGCAGATCCATCACCCCAAACACTAGATCTACCATCTTGAGGGTCGAATGTCACGTAAAGCTGCAAGCTTTACGTTTAAACATGGCATATAAAGCTCATAATGCCAATATAACTCTAACAAGGATGATTAACCACAATAACTCTTCTATGGTTAACTAAAGCTATAATCTTTGGACTCTCTGGACCTCACAAGGTCCAGATCTGAAGTCTAGGCCTCATGAGAGACCTTATGCATACAAAGTCCCAACAATGGTGGAAGAAACCCTAATCTTCCATATCTACAAGATCTAAGCAAAACAACAAGAAAGGTGCAAGATTTTACCTCTTACTCAAGCCCTTGCACGAAGTTACACCAGATCCACTGATTCTCTAGCTCCCTTGATGGGTGATCTCCTCTTCTCCTCAAGAGATGCACTAGTTTACTCCAAGTTTTAGCTTCTAAGACTCTCATGGCTCTCCATACACGTTTAGGGTTTGCTCTCAAGGAAGGGTAGCCGCAAATGAGGCTATAAGTTCCTTTAAATAGGTCTCAAACCCGGGAAATTAGGGTTTCTCTGCCCAATACCTACTCGGCGAGTCCCTCCTCTGACTCGTCGAGTCCATTCATTAAATTCACGCGATTAACTCGACTCGACTCGACGAGTTGGTCCCTCAACTCGTCGAGTCCCTCCTTAAATCACAAGATTAACATACACGATAATGTTCCTGGAAATCCGGATGTTACAGAGGACTCGACGAGTTGTTCTTGGACTCGGCGAGTCGGGTCGTGAACCCTAACTCATTTTATGGTTATGAGTGGAACCATTGAGTTTACGAAATGACTCAGTGATTTGGGAAAGATTAGGACTCGGAAGCTGAAGAACTCGACGAGTCCAATGAGGGACTCGACGAGTTAGAGTCGATATGTCCCGATGTTATGATAGGAAGAACTCGACGAGTCTGTGAAGGGACTCGACGAGTTGACTTAGTAGACCACGGGTCTGAATTGTTCATGAATTCGCCGAGTTGGGAGATGACTCGACGAGTTAGGGTTGACTGGTAGTTGACCTTGACATTGTCTTTGACCAGGATGTTGACTTTAACCAGGGGTAAAATGGTCATTTTACCCTGATAAGGATTATCAGATTTTGACTAAGTATTATTGTGATATTGATAGTCTGGGAGTCGTTGGAGCAGCTATCAGATATTTCTCACCGTGAGTTTTTGCAGACAGCTTTACGAGGTGAGTCCTCTTCCAGTAGGAACGGGTCTCAGGCACCAAGGCCGGCCTGTTTAAATGTTTTTCGGATTCCAATTCGATGCCGGGGGCGGTCTCGAGGAATGCTTGTATGCTTGTATGTTTGATGTCTTTGTGATTCTTGCATGTGTTTGTTATGTGTTATGTGTTCCGAGCTTAGGCCCGATGCCGGGACGGTTCCCGATGAATGTTAGTATGTTTCCGGATCTCGGTCCGATGTCGGGCGAGGCCCGAGGAATGATTTCACGCTAGAGTTATGTGTTTATGTTATATGTTGTTGATATGTATATGTATGTCAAGATCTGCTCGATGTCGGGCGGGGCCTGATGCCGAATAGGGTTCGATGTCGGGCGGGGCCCGATGCTGAGCTTGACTTGATGTAGCAGGGGTGGGGACCAAGATATTTCATGTGATATGTGTATGGTATATGGTAGTTGGGGAGACTCACTACGCTTCACGCTTACAGTTTTGAGTTTTGGTTTCAGGTACTTCCACCAGCAAGGGGAAGGGCTCGGGATGATCGCATGGCACACACCACAGTTTCAGCCTGGGATGTTTAGACTCTGATATTTTCTCATATGATTTTGATATAGTATTATGACATAATGTTTTGAGATACACGAATTATGGTTTTCTTTATGATGATGGATGACTTATGGTTTATTATAAATGATTTTAAAAAGAAATTTTTGGTCTGTATTTTTGGGATGTTTCAAGTTGGTATCAGAGCCTTGGTTTGAGGGATTCGGGCACACTCTCGGGTGTGTCTGAACTCAAACTAAGGACATGGTATGAAAATTTTCAAAAGAAAATCATTTTTACAAAAGAATTTTAAAAAGAGGAAAAGAACTTTAAAAAAAAAGAGTGTGGTGCATGCAATCAGCCGAGCTCAATTAAGTACTCCCAAATTATCCATACAAGTTATGTTATGTTCATGAGAATTGCATGCTAGATTAGGACTAAGGATCTAGGAAGGATTCCTTATGTGCCTATTATATGTGTATCAACTTCATGAGAATTGCATGCTAGATTAGGACTAAGGATCTAGGAAGGATGCCTTATGTGCCTGTTATATGTATCTCAGCTTTATGAACTGTATGCTAGTACAAATTAGTTAGTGATGGCATGAATGTGATATGCTTGATTATGTGTACTCGATGCTCGAATGTTGATTGCTTTGTGCTTTTAGGAGTTCTAGTTATCTCTTACTAACTAGTAAATGAATATGTTAAGTTACATATTGTGAGGACTAAATAATTTCAAAAGGTTAGGTCTAGCTCTATTACGCAACTCTTGTTTGAGTCGAACCGTTGTAGGGTAGGATCTCTCATTCGAAGAGTTATCTAGTCTTAGTGATATGTAATAGTATCCACGAGCTAGTTAGGGGGAGATAGCAGGGATTTCTCATGCAGCTGATAGCAGAGAGGGGTTAGTGATTACCCTAGGGAGAGATAGCAGGGATTTGGTGGAGTCAAGGCAGTTCTTAAGGAAAGTATGGATAGATGTGGAAGGTAGTATGGGCACGTACTACTGAAAGCAGAGGATTTGTACTCGAATCAAGGAAGGCTGAGATGAATCCAGGAAACTTGTAGAATGTGAGATCCCTCGAGATATGATATGTATACTGATGTTTGTTATGGTGTATTTTCAGTATGGTGGTTCTACGCACTAGGCCAGTTGGCACTTCAAGAAGTGGTGAGGGATCAGGCTCGGGCTCTGGAGCCGGGCAAATGGATGAGAAGACGAGGGAGTTTATCTCGTCTGAGATCACACACAACATTCTAGATTAGACTCCTGTGATCTTTGGATCGGGCAAGGAGGGTATTTTGGAGCTTCTGGATGAGAAGCTGAGCGCATTTCGTACTGAGGTGGCGGCCATGATGGGGTCGCGTACACTGACCTTCCGGGAGTTCAGGGCGTGTGGAGCTCCCGACTACCATGGGGCACGGGACCCCATTGCTAGCAATAGGTGGTTGGTTGATGTCGCCAAAACGTTCCGCACCAGCAGATGTCCCGGGGGGACAAGGTTGGACTAGCATCATGTCTTCTGAAGGACAGGGCATGTGACTGGTGGGAGGAGATTAGGAGAGCCATTGGGGATGATACAGTGCTGGATGCTATGACCTGGAGTGACTTCTCGGCCAGGTTGAGGGCCGAGTTTGCACCCGTGATTGAGGTGCAACAGCTAGCGAGGGAGTTCCAAGATCTTGAGCAGACTACTGAGACTGTGGCGGAGATCACCGCCAAGTTCAGGGAGAGGGACCTTCTTGTTCCGCAGTACGTGGCGGACAAGAAGATGAAAAAGGCCCGATATCATAAGATGTTGAGTAGCGACATACGACAGTTTGTGAGCCGTTCCAGCTGCAAAACGCTAGAAGATATGATTGCGAGAGCTCGGGAAAGGGAGCTAGACTTGGAGATGGAGAGGAAGAGGAAACCCGAGGGGGTACAGACAGCGAGTGCGAGCAAGAAGCCCAAGGTGTCAGATCAAATATCGAGGAGCCAGCAGGGTCGCAGCCGGTGTGGCAAGTGCGGCAAGATGCATGAGGGGGCGTGTAGGGCGGGGAGTTCGGGTTGCTTCAAGTGCGTCCGAACTGGTCATATGAGTAGGGATTGTACAGCTACCACCACCACCACAGCAGTTTCAGATCTGAATTGCTTCCATTGCAATCAGAGGGTCCACAAGAAGGTCCAGTGTCCGAGTCTGGCACCAGCAGGACAGGTGGCGGCACCCGATCCTTCCACATTGCGGATTACAGATGGCCGCCAGGGCCGGGCTGAGGCGCCTATGGCGCGGAGCAGGGCTTTTCAGCTCATAGCAAAGGAGACTCGAGTAGCTCCTGATGTGGTGACGGGTATGTACCTTTCTCTTATCTCTTTATTGATATTGTTTGTTACTTATGTTTATGTATTTTGTTATAGGATTGTTCTTAGTGAACGGTATATAAGTTTTGGTACTGTTTGATTCGGGTGCCACCCGATCTTTTGTGTCGCTCGCACTTAACAAGCGATTCGTTGGAGCTCCGGGGGAGCTATAGTGTCAATTGGACGTCGAGATAGCAGATGATAGGATGGTACGGGTCGCGAGGGTTTACCGCGGATGTACGCTACAGTTGTTTGATGAGCAGTTTTCAGTGGACCTGGTTCCTATTCCCCTGAGTGGGAATAAGGTTATAGTTGGTATGGACTGGTTGAGCCCCAATGGGGCAGTGATTGACTGCGAGCAGCAGCTAGTGATGGCTCGGACTCCTAGTGAGGGAGGGTTAGTGATTCAGGGCGAGAGGTCGCAGCATGGGTTGACTCTATGTTCAGCAACGAGAGCTAGGCGCTACCTTCAGCAGGGGTGCGCAGGTTATATCGCCTATGTTATCGATACCCGGGATAAGGGTAAGGCGACAGTGGACGATGTACCGGTAGTGCGAGAGTACCCGAACGTATTCCCGGAGGATCTTCTGGGGTACCTCCGGAGAGGCAGGTCGAGTTCAGGATTGACATAGTCCCTAGTGGATGGTGCGGCTCCGATAGCCAAGTCACCGTATCGGTTGGCTCCTCCCGAGATGCAGAATTTGTCTACGCAGCTGCAGGAGCTTCTAGACAAGGGATTCATCAGGCTGAGTAGTTCGCCATGGGGAGCGCCGATCCTGTTTGTGAAGAAGAAGGACGGGTCACATCGCATGTGTATTGACTACCAGGAGCTGAACAAGGTAACGGTGAAGAACTGTTACCCACTCTCGAGGATAGATGATTTATTTGACCAGCTTCAGGGAGCATCTTGGTTCTCCAAGATTGATCTACGATCAGGTTATCACCAGATGTGGGTCAAGGACGAGGATGTTCAGAAGACAACTTTTAGGACTTGCTATGGGCACTATGAGTTCGTGGTGATGCCGTTCGGGCTCACCAATGCTCCAGCCGCGTTCATGGACCTCATGAACCGAGTGTGCAGACCGATGTTGGATCGGTCTGTGATAGTTTTCATCGATGATACCTTGGTCTATTCCAAGACTCAGGAGCAGCATGAGGAGCACCTGAGGGAGGTGCTGGAGACACTGAGGAGGGAGAGACTTTTCGCAAAGTTCTCCAAATGTGAGTTCTGGTTGCGCGAGGTGCAGTTTCTAGGGTATCTCGTCAACCAGAAGGATATTTTGGTCGATCCGGCCAAGATAGAGGCCGTGATGCAGTGGGAGGTTCCGAGGTCTCCAACTGAGATTCAGAGTTTTCTTGGTCTAGCGGGTTATTACAGGAGATTCATCCAGGATTTCTCCAAGATCGTCGTTCCCTTGACCCGACTGACCAAGAAGTTGGTGACATTTCGATGTGGGTCTGAGCAACAGGCAGCCTTCGAGACTCTCAGATAGCGGTTGTGCGAGGCACCGATTTTGACTCTTCCCGAGGGAGTAGATGATTTCGTGGTGTATTGTGACGCGTCGATTACTGGCATGGGTGCAGTTCTGATGCAGAGAGGTCATCTGATAGCCTACGCGTCGAGGCAGCTGAAGCCTCACGAGGCTAACTATCCGACACATGATTTAGAGATGGGGGCTGTGGTGTTCGCCCTCAAGATTTGGCGGCATTACCTCTAAGGGGTCCGTTGTACTATTTACACGTACCACAAGAGTTTGAGGTACCTCATGGATCAGCCGAATCTGAACATGAGGCAGCGTCGGTGGTTAGATGTGGTAAAGGATTATGACTGTGAGATCCTTTATCACACGGGCAAGGCCAATGTGGTGACCGATGCCTTGAGCCGCAAGGCGGTAGCGGCTCCGATTAGAGAAATATGTTTGAGGATGATGGTGGTCACTCCACTGTTGGAGCAGATTAGAGAGGCGTAGGTTGAGGGCCTGAAGGAAGAGCGCCAGAAGTGCGAGAGGATTGTAGGACGGGTGGCATCGTTTGATTATGACAGTCGAGGGTTGCTGACCCTGCATGGGAGGGTCTGGGTTCCGTACTGGGGTGGAGTGCGGCAGGTTCTGATGGATGAGGCCCATAAGTCGAGGTTCTCCATCCATCCTGGGGCGACAAAGATGTATCGAGATCTTCGCCCTGATTACTGGTGGCCCTGCATGAAGTGGGACGTAGCATGGTATGTGGAGAGGTGCTTGACCTGTAGAAAAGTCAAAGTTGAGCACCAGAGGCCACACGGCAAGATACATCCGTTAGACATTCCCGTATGGAATTGGGAGGATATCATCATGGATTTCATTACCAAGCTTCCCAGGACTGCACGTGGAGTAGATTCGATATGGGTCATCGTGGATCGGTTGACCAAGAGCACTCATTTCATCCCGATCCAGGAGAGCATATCAGCCAAGATTTATGTGCGTGAGATAATAGCACGGCATGGGGTGCCTGTCTCGGTGGTGTCAGACCGAGATGTCCGTTTCACTTCTAGATTTTGGAATCGGTTTCACGAGGAGATGGGTACTCGTCTCCATTTAAGCACCGCTTTCCACCCTCAGACCGACGGACAGAGTGAGAGGACGATACAGACTCTTGAGGACATGCTACACGCATATGTTTTGGATTTCGGTGGCAGTTGGGATATGTATCTTCCGTTGGCGGAATTTTCATATAAAAACAGTTACCACGCCAACATAGACCAACCTCCCTTCGAGATGCTTTATGGGAGGAAGTGTAGGACCCCAATATGTTGGGGTGAGGTCGGTCATAGAGTTATGGGGAGTACTGAAGTAGTACTCAAGACTACAGAGCGAATCCAACTGGTCCGGAGCAGGCTCCAAACTGCTCAGAGTCGGCAGAAGAGCTACGCCGACAAGAGGCGTTCAGATTTAGAGTTCCTGGTGGGCGACATGGTCCTCCTGAAGGTGTCACCTTGGAAAGCTGTCATTCGGTTCCGAAAACGGGGCAAGTTGGGCCCCACGTACATTGGTCCATTTAGGGTTTTGGCCTGGGTTGTTCGGGTTGCTTACCGGTTAGACCTTCCAGCAGATCTCAGCCAGATCCACAACACTTTCCACGTTTCTCAGTTGCGGAAGTGCTTAGTGGATGATTCAGCAGTGGTACCCTTTGAGGATATTTAGGTTGATGACATCCTGAACTACATCAAGCGACCTATAGCTATCATTGACAGGAAGTCGAAGGATTTGAGGAACAAGAGAGTGGAGTTGGTAAATGTGCAATGGCAGCACCGCAAGGGTTCGGAGTTGTCACACCCCCGAACCAGACGGCGGAAACGTCCGAGGGCTCGTGTGACTTAAATTGAAATATCATCACAATGAGTATACATGAAACATAACATAAACATCACCATGCATCAATATATTACAACTGACATTGTTCACATCAAGTACATTGTTTTACATTACATAATCCAAAACATAAATTGTTTGATGATTGACATTACACAAAAGAAATTTCGAAAACATACACTTGATGATTCTTCATTTTAACGGTTACCTGAGAATACAAGTTATTTTGAAAACGGTCAACATTTATAATGTTGGTGAGTTCATAAGCATGATTGATATAAAAGGTTTGTATTATTTGTAAAATCCAGAAAATCCGATATTTCCTGTAATAAAACTAATTACGACATGATGTGGTGATCCAATATGTGTATATGTATGTGATTTCAAAACGTATAGAAGTGGATGACTTTCATAATTGTTCCTTGTATTAAAGTTGATGTATGTAGAAATGAATGACGATGTTTCCCGGAAAACCCAATGTTTTCCGATTTAGATAGTATGATAGTTTTGTATTATCGTGTGAATCACTTTGTATGGCCATAATGTATGAATATGATTTCCCATGAATACTTAGATGGTAACGGATCTCTCTGTGAGTCGTTATAACCATGCATAATAGTGACTAATTCGCCTGTCTTGGCATTTTTCCAACCGCCGGTTTTGATCAAGATTTTGTCACCCTAGACTGGCCTAGTCTAACTGTAGCGAACAACTCAGGTGTGGGGGAGTCACCCCCGTATAGATCTATACACAAACTCTCGCTCCCCCTCCAAGAGATTCTGATTATAACTACAGGCTACGACCGACAATTATTGGTGCCACCCGATATTTCTCACTAAATCCCATTGAAATTATAACATTGTTTTACAACCCGATTGATGTTTACGTGAATATGAAGTAAGCCTAACAGACACGAAAGAGGACAACGGTGGCCCACTAATCATGTATGTTATTATAGGCTGTCGAGTATGCTACGGACACGTTATAGCCCATTAAGCATATGATGAATGTTTAGGGCCATATTAGCAATGCAAATGGGCCACTAAGGCCCAATAGCATGTTAAAGCGGATAAAGGCCCATTGGGCATGTAATTGGGTCACCAAGACCTAATAAACATGTTTGAATATATTGGGCCCAATACTCATGGAATTGGGCCACAAAGGCCCAATAGCACGAATAGAAGATTTTGGGCCCAATCATTGTATCATTTATTTGATTATCGAATTTTAAGTTCGTAGTGTGGGATTTGGTTCACACTTAGTGTTTACTTTCGATGTTAAAATACTCAATGTTGGTTTATAACGATATTCTTAGTTTATATAGAAAAATACCATTTTTAAACCTTCATGTTGTAAAAATTTATATCTTTGGTCAAATTGTTTAGAAATTTACATATTTGGCCCAAAATGTTTATTTGACCATTTCAGTCCCTTTTTCATACAAAATTTACATTTTCAGTCCTTAATGGTGCTAAATGACACTTTTAGTCCCTTTTGATGAAAAATGACATTTTAGTCCATTAGATTATCTAACTTGGCATTTTCGGCCCAAATAAAATCTTAAATTATAATTTCAGCCCAAAATGCATCTTTTGACATTTTCAGCCCTTATTTATTAAAAATTTACATTTTTGGCCTATTTGCCGTAAGTTTTACACTATTGGCCCAAAATCTAAAAACTTTGCATTTTTAGTCCAATTTAGCAAAAATGGTCATTTTCAGCCCCTGAAATAGTTTAATTATGTTTTAGACTCATACTTTTATGAATTTACAATTTTAGTCCCTAAAATTCTTCATTTTTGCAATTTTGGGCCCAAACATCCGTGAGGCCCAAATATAAGCCCATTAAGCAAAAAATTTATATTTTTGGCCCTTTGAAAAGTATTATTTTCATAAAAATCAGCTTTTATATAAATAAATACTTTATAACCCTCATAAAACCGAAAATTATCATCTTTCAACTAAATCTTTGTTATTTTTGCAAAAATGACACTTGTAAAGATCTTTGGCTTTGTTTTTCACTTCTTAAACTTAAGGACTCTTAGATCTATGATGTATGTTGTTTATTATGTTTTGTTTATGAATCTTTCACATTTTAGCTATAGATCTCGAAATATAATAAGTATTAACACATTATCACAACATAAATCGAAGAAATCACATATAACATGCAAACACACATAAATCAACACATAACACTTGTATTATCCCCCAAAAACAAGTAAAAACCGAAAACAAGGGGGTATGAACTCACCTTGGGTTTGTGGTTTCGGTTTTGAAGAAGAAATGGAAGAAGATGGTGTGGTTTTCAGCCTTATCAAGCTTCTTGAAGGGACCTTCAAACTAAGATGAGTTCTATGGAGTATGATCAAGAGATTAAGGTTGTAAGAGGGGTGAATGAGTGTATAAAGAAAGTATGTTTGTAAGATCTTACCACTAGTATATAACTTAAAGTGATTTTTGGATGAAATCCTCCTTGAAGCTCTTATGATTCTCGAAATATTTGAGAGGAAATAAGAGGTTGTTGTTGTGAGTTCTTGAGAGAAACTTCAAGTGAGTTGTGTGTGTGTATGATTCTCGGCCGAAACAAGAAGAAGAGAGAAGCTTGAAGTGATAGTTTCTTGGAGATATGGGAACTTGCATGGAAATCCAAGAGATAAAAATTAGGTGTCTACTTCTCCTTAATCCATATCTTTCTCTTTTCTTTATATATATATATATATATATATATATATATATATATATATATATATATATATATATATATATATGGCCGAGAATGGGCTAAAGGAAGAAGAAATGGATTAACTTGGCCCACTTCAAATCTTGGTTCGAGATTTTTAAGGCCCATAGAGAAAGTTTTCGGCCCATTGGGCCTTTAGAGTAGTTCACGGCCCAAATTGTATAAAGGAATGGATTTATTGCCCATTAAGGCTAATTAGGTTAGTTATGGCCCAATAAGGCTTATTAAGATAAACCAATTCATTTTGGATCCATTATGGCCCAAAATGTTAGTTTCATGAAAGTGGGTCCAATTAGAGCCCATTTAAGGGTTCTAAGCCCCAAAATAGTCAAATTGGAAACTTATTGGTCCATTAGGCCCAATAAGGAAATCCTAGTCCACATTGGACTTAAACTGGAAATTTTAGGGTTTCCAATCTTTCGTTGACCAATTGAAGTGTTTATATATGGTTTTTGAAAAAAATTGTTTTCATTGAATAAACACCAAGCATGCTTTCAAAATTTTGGTTACAATTGCTATCATTGTTATAGTTACAAGGATATAGAATTTCCTAGTTGTGACATCATCCCCCCGTTAGAGGGAATTTCGTCCCGAAATTCTTTTGATGCTAGGTCTGAGAATTCGAGAATAAGTGAGGGTACTTCTGCTTCATTTGGTCTTCGCGTTCCCATGTAAATTCCGGTCCACGCCTAGCGTTCCATCGAACCCTTACAATCGGGATGCGCCTTTGTTTCGTACGCTTCACTTCCTTGTCCATGATTTCAACTGGTTCCTCGATGAACAAGAGATTCTCGTTGATTTCGATTTCTTCCAATGGAATAACAAGAGTTTCATCGGATAAGCGCTTTTTCAAATTGGAAACATGGAACACGGGGTGTACGCTGCTAAGCTCGGCAGGTAGCTGCAGTCTATAGGCTACTGGACCGATTCGGGCAAGAATCTCGAATGGCCCAATGTATCGCGGGTTTAGTTTCCCCCGTTTCCCAAAATAAATCACCCCTTTCCAGGGAGAGACTTTTAATAACACCCGATCCTCGACTTGGAATTCCAAGGGCTTTCGTCGTTTATCAGCATAACTCTTCTGTCGGTCCCGTGATGCTTGAAGTCTAGCTTTTATTTTAATTATCTTCTCCGTTGTCTCACGTATGATTTTCGGCCCTGTTAAAGCACTGTTTGGTGACTGCCCTCTTGCTAGCTGAGTGTCACCCACCTCAGCCCATCATAATGGTGATCTACATTTACGACCATATAACGCTTCAAAAGGAGCAACTTTAATGCTCGTGTGATAAATGTTGTTGTAAGAGAATTCAATTAAAGGCAGATGGGTTTCCCATGATCTGCCGAAGTCAATCACACAAGCTCGGAGCATATCTTCGAGCGTTTGAATGGTTCGTTCACTTTGGCCGTCTGTCTGGGGATGGTAAGCAGTGCTCATGTCGAGTTGTGTCCCCATAGCCCTTTGAAGCGATTGCCAAAAGCGTGAAGTGAATCTACTATCTCGATCTGAGATGATAGATATTGACACTCCATGGAGTCTCACAATCTCCTTGATGTAGATTCTAGTCAATCGTTCCATCTTGTATGATTCCTTTATCGGCAGGAAATGGGCGGATTTTGTCAACCTATCGACTATTACCCATATGGCATCCAACCCATCAGTTGTCTTGGTTAATTTGGTCACAAAGTCCATGGTAATCCTTTCCCATTTCCACTCGGGTATTACGGGCTGTTGTAATAGTCCCGAGGGCTTTTGATATTCCACTTTCACTTTGGCACAAGTGAGGCACTTGCCCACGTAAGTGGCAATTTCTGCTTTCATATTTGGCCACCAATAATGTTGTTTGATATCTAGGCATCTTATCTGATCCCGGATGGATGGAGTATCGTGTCTTGTGAGCTTCATTCATGACTACCTTTCGGAATCCCCCAAGTTTAGGGACCCAAATTCGGTTCATGAAATAATATGTTCCATTCTCCTTGACTTCGAAGTTCTTTTCCATTCCACGTAACGCTTCGCCTGATATGTTTTCTGTCTTCATGGCATCAAACTGGGCTCCTTTCATCTGCGAGATTAGGTGGGATCGAATGGTTATCGAGAGAGTTTTCACACGACGACTTGAATATTCTTTTCGGCTCAGGGCATCAGCCACCACGTTAGCCTTGCCCGGATGATACTTGATTTCGCACTTATAATCGTTTAGCAGCTCGACCCATCTCCGCTGCCTCATATTTAATTCTTTCTGATTCAGGATGTGCTGGAGGCTTTTGTGGTCGGTGAAGATGGTGCACTTTGTACCATAAAGGTAGTGCCTCCAAATCTTTAATGCGAAGACCACTGCCCCCAATTCGAGATCATGAGTGGTGTAATTCATTTCGTGCGTTTTCAGTTGTCTGGATGCATAGGCTATCACCTTTCCTCGCTGCATAAGTATACATCCCAAACCTTGATTTGAAGCGTCGCAGTAGACTATAAAGTCTTCGGTTCCTTCTTGTAAGGATAGCACAGGTGCACTGCAGAGGGCTTTTTTCAGGGTTTGGAAGGCAACTTCCTGCTTCTCTGTCCATTCGAATGGTACGCCTTTTTGTGTAAGCGTGGTAAGAGGCTTGGCTGTCCTGGAGAAGTTATGGATGAATCTTCTGTAATAGCCTGCGAGACCCAGAAATTGACGAATTTCTATGGGTGTCGTTGGGACTACCCATCCTTCAATGGCTTTAACCTTGGAAGGGTCCACATGTATCCCTTCTTGGCTGACAACATGACCTAAAAAGTTTACGCTACGGAGCCAGAACTCACACTTAGAGAGTTTCGCGTACAACTTTTCGGCTCGCAGGGTTTCCAAAATTTTTCGGAGATGTCGACTATGTTCTTCTTCGCTTCGAGAATAGACCAGGATATCGTCGATGAAAACGATTACAAAGTTGTCATGGAATGGACGGCAAACTCGATTCATCAGGTCCATAAATGCGGCAGGGGCATTCGTTAGACCGAAGGGCATTACAACAAATTCATAATGTCCATAGCGAGTTCCAAAAGCGGTCTTGGAAATATCCTCCTCTCGGACCTTGAGTTGATGATAGCCGGATCGCAGATCTATCTTAGAGAAGTAATTTGCTCCTTGAAGTTGGTCGAATAGATCGTCGATTCGTGGAAGTGGGTAGCGATTTTTGATAGTGAGCTTATTCAGCTCTCTATAGTCGATGCACATCCTAAAGGATCCGTCCTTCTTCTTAACAAAAAGGACCGGAGCTCCCCAAGGCGAGAAGTTGGGTCTGATGAATCCTTTGTTCAAGAATTCGCTGAGTTGGCTTGACAATTCCTGCGTTTCCGCAGGAGCCAACCTATAGGGCGATTTGGCAATGGGAGTAGCTCCTGGCACAAGGTCGATTCGGAACTTGACCTGTCTTTCTGGGGGTATCCCCGGAAGATCTTCAGGAAAGATGTCAGGGAAATCGCAAGCCACTGGGATGTCTTGAATATTAACCTCTTCCTTGGATTTATCCACAATGTGAGCCAGAAACACAGAGTCCTTCTTTTGTAGACACTTTTGTGCCTTAATACATGAGATAAGACGAAGGTTCGTACCGGGTTTGTCTCTGTATATGATTAGGGTTTTGTGGTTAGGGAGATGAAGGCGAACGACCTTCTCGTGGCACATAATTTCAGCATGATGGGGGCTCAACCAATCCATGTCAACAATCACATCAAAACTCCTAATAGTTACAGGCATCAAGTTTATTTGGAATGCGTGGTGATTTAAGGTTAGGGTACATCCTACGTAGATTTCCCCAGCTGATTCTGTTTTCCCATTAGCCATTTCCACCGTAAAGGTTTCATTAAGCTTCCGGGGTTGTTGTTTTAGCAAATGTTTGAATTTATTAGTCACAAAACTCCGCTCTGCCCCAGTATCAAACAGGATGCATGCATATGTGTTGTTAAGGAGAAACGTACCAGTGACAACAGCGGGATCCTGAACCGCTTCCCCTTCGCCCATGGTCGACACTCTCCCTGCTCCTCCATGTCCTTGTCAATCCCATCGAACTCGTAGTCCGTATCAGTGTACTCATCGGGCTCAATGCCAGGTGCTGCCCCTTGTCCTTCCTCAGGGTCGTCTTCAATCATTTCATGGGCCACCAGGGCCTGGTGAAACTGAATGCCGTGATGCGCCTCCTCCATAGTGATTGTGTAGGAAATTTGTGGTGAAAAATGTGTAAGGAGGGTAAATTTGTAGAAATTAAGTTTTTGTTTCATCGATCATCACAATCACACCCGGGCACATGACAGTCGTACTTTGGGTGATTGTAGTTGATCAGGCTACATTTACCCTTAATATGACTACATGATTGTCTGAGCGTAATTGGAAATGTTCGAATTTCTCCGAAGACTTCATTAAGTGTTGTTGTATTATTATTTTAATATAAGCACATAAGTATGAAATTTTATTTTTGTTCAGAGTTATTTATTTCCAATATGTTTATAGTTGCATATCATGTATGGTTAGATATGCTAGTTCACTATAAACAAAGCTCTGATTCCAACCTGTCACACCCCCGAACCAGACGACGGAAACGTCCGAGGGCTCGTGTGACTTAAATTGAAATATCATCACAATGATTATACATGAAACATAACATAAACATCACCATGCATCAATATATTACAACTGACATTGTTCACATCAAGTACATTGTTTTACATTACATAATCCAAAACATAAATTGTTTGATGATTGACATTACACAAAAGAAATTTCGAAAACACACACTTGATGATTCTTCATTCTAACGGTTACCTGAGAATACAAGTTATTTTGAAAACGGTCAACATTTATAATGTTGGTGAGTTCATAAGCATGATTGATATAAAAGGTTTGTATTATTTGTAAAACCCAGAAAATCCGATATTTCATGTAATAAAACTAATTACGACATGATGTGGTGATCCAATATGTGTATATGTATGTGATTTCAAAACGTATAGAAGTGGATGCCTTTCATAATTGTTCCTTGTATTAAAGATGATGTATGTAGAAATGAATGACGTCGTTTCCCAGAAAACCCGATGTTTTCCGATTTAGATAGTATGATAGTTTTGTATTATCGTGTGAATCACCATGCATAATAGTGACTAATTCGCCTGTCTTGGCATTTTTCCAAACGCGGGTTTTGATCAAGATTTTGTCACCCTAGACTGGCCTAGTCTACCTGTAGCGAACAACTCAGGTGTGGGGGAGTCACCCCCGTATAGATCTATACACAAACTCTCGCTCCCCCTCCAGGAGATTATGATTATAACTACAGGCTACGATCGACAATTATTGGTGCCACCCGATATTTCTCACTAAATCCCATTGAAATTGAATAACATTGTTTTACAACCCGATTGATGTTTACGTGAATATGAAGTAAGTCTAACAGAAACGAAAGAGGACAACGGTGGCGCACTAATCATGTATGTTCTTATAGGTTGTCGAGTATGCTACGGACACGTTATAGCCCATTAAGCATATGATGCATGTTTAGGGCCATATAAGCAATGCAAATGGGCCACTAAGGCCCAATAGCATGTTAAAGCGAATAAAGGCCCATTGGGCATGTAATTGGGTCACCAAGACCCAATAAACATGTTTGAATATATTGGGCCCAATAATCATGGAATTGGGCTACAAAGGCCCAATAGCACGAATAGAAGATTTTGGGCCCAATCATTGTATCATTTATCTGATTATCGAATTTTAAGTTCGTAGTGTGGGATTTGGTTCATACTTAGTGTTTACTTTCGATGTTAAAATACTCAATGTTGGTTTATAACGATATTCTTAGTTTATATAGAAAAATACCATTTTTAAACCTTCATGTTGTAAAAATTTATATCTTTGGTCAAATTGTTTAGAAATTTTTGCATATTTGGCCCAAAATGTTTATTTGACCATTTCAGTCCCTTTTTCATACAAAATTTACATTTTCAGTCCTTAATGGTGCTAAATGACACTTTTAGTCCCTTTTGATGAAAAATGACATTTTAGTCCATTAGATTATCTAACTTGGCATTTTCGGCCCAAATAAAATCTTAAATTATAATTTCAGCCCTTATTTATTAAAAATTTACATTTTTGGCCCATTTGCCGTAAGTTTTACACTTTTGGCCCAAAATCTAAAAACTTTGCATTTTTAGTC
This sequence comes from Lactuca virosa, assembly GCF_052849685.1. Lineage (NCBI taxonomy): Eukaryota > Viridiplantae > Streptophyta > Magnoliopsida > Asterales > Asteraceae > Lactuca > Lactuca virosa. The sequence continues at coordinate 459,120,180 of NC_136430.1, forward strand.
CAATTTAGCAAAAAGAGTCATTTTCAGCCCCTGAAATAGTTTAATTATCTTTTAGACTCATGCTTTTATGAATTTACATTTTCAGTCCCTAAAATTCTTCGTTTTCGCAATTTTGGGCCCAAACATCCGTGAGGCCCAAATATAAGCCCATTAAGCAAAAAATTTATATTTTTGGCCCTTTGAAAAGTATTATTTTCATAAAAACCAGCTTTTATATAAATAAATACTTTATAACCCTCAGAAAACCGAAAATTATCATCTTTCAACCAAATCTTTGTTATTTTTGCAAAAATGACACTTGTAAAGATCTTTGGCTTTGTTTTTCACTTCTTAAACTTAAGGACTCTTAGATCAATGTTGTATGTTGTTTATTATGTTTTGTTTATGAATCTTTCACATTTTAGCTATAGATCTCGAAATATAATAAGTATTAACACATTATCACAACATAAACCAAAGAAATCACATATAACATGCAAACACACATAGATCAACACATAACACTTGTATTCTCCCCCAAAAACAAGTAAAAACTGAAAACAAGGGGGTATGAACTCACCTTGGGTTTGTGGTTTCGGTTTTGAAGAAGAAATGGAAGAAGATGGTGTGGTTTTCGGCCTTAGCAAGCTTCTTGAAGGGACCTTCAAACTAAGATGAGTTCTATGGAGTATGATCAAGAGATTAAGGTTGTAAGAGGGGTGAATGAGTGTATAAAGAAAGTATGTTTGTAAGATCTTACCACTAGTATATAACTTGAAGTGATTTTTGGATGAAATCCTCCTTGAAGCTCTTATGATTCTCGAAATTTTTGAGAGGAAATAAGAGGTTGTTGTTGTAAGTTCTTGAGAGAAACTTCAAGTGAGTTGTGTGTGTGTGTGATTCTCGGCCGAAACAAGAAGAAGAGGGAAGAAGAGAGAAGCTTGAAGTGATAGTTTCTTGGAGATATGGGAACTTGCATGGAAATCCAAGAGATAAAAATTAGGTGTCTACTTCTCCTTAATCCATATCTTTCTCTTTTCTTTATATATATATATATATATATATATATATATATATATATATATATATATGTATATATATATGGCCGAGAATGGGCTAAAGGAAGAAGAAATGGATTAACTTGGCCCACTTCAAATCTTGGTTCGAGATTTTTAAGGCCCATAGAGAAAGTTTTCGGCCCATTAGGCCTTTAGAGTAGTTCACGGCCCAAATTGTGTAAAGGAATGGATTTATGGCCCATTAAGGCTAATTACGTTAGTTATGGCCCAATAAGGCTTATTAAGATAAACCAATTCATTTTGGATCCATTATGGCCCAAAATGTTAGTTTCATGAAAGTGGGTCCAATTAGAGCCCATTTAAGGGTTCTAAGCCCCAAAATAGTCAAATTGGAAACTTATTGGTCCATTAGGCCCAATAAGGAAATCCTAGTCCACATTGGACTTAAACCGGAAATTTTAGGGTTTCCAATCTTTCGTTGACCAATTAAAGTGTTTATATAGGGTTTTTGATGAAATTTGTTGTCATTGAATAAACACCAAGCATGCTTTCAAAATTTTGGTTACAATTGCTATCATTGTTATAGTTACAAGGATATAGAATTTCCTAGTTGTGACAGGAGTGGACTTGGGAGCCCGAGGAGGAGATGAGGGAATACTACCCAGAGTTGTTTTTAGATTCAGTAGACTTCGAGGACGAAGTCTAAGACAAGTGGGGGATAATTGTAACGTCTGGTTCCTGGTACGCAATTAACCTTTTTATTTATTTATTTTTTAAGGGCTACTCGACGAGTTGGTAGCCCTAACTTGTCGAGTAGAAGGCTGATTAGATGCGGGTTTTTAGTGAGCTACTCGACGAGTCGAAGTCCTGACTCGACGAGTAGGCCAGGCTGGATGAAACCCTAATCTTTAGGGTTTGCACCCTATTTAAGCATCATATCTGGCCTCCATCCCAGCCTCCATCACCTTCAAACCCTAATCTCGAAACCCTAATCAACCTTGAGTGATCTTGAGCTAGTTCTTTCAATTTTTGTGATTAAAGCTAGAAGAAGGAAGCAAAAGGCTTGGACTTGCAGAAGGAAGGTCAAAGATCCAGAGCTGAGGACTCATTTCTGTCTTCATAGAGGTATAAAGCTTGTAACTTGGTTGTTATTCATTTAGATCTCCTTCCTTTCTTTTATGTTGTCATTTTTGGGTCATTTCCAAGGTCAATCCGAGTTTTGGACCTTTGGGGATGTAAGGACTTCAAATTTGGGCACTCTTGAGCTTTGGAACCTCAAAGTTGCCACCTTTATGCAACCATGGCTCCATTCTATGACTTAGACCTTCATTTTAGTATGGATTGGGTGTTTTAGCTTCATAACACCATGCATGCACGTAAAGTTAGCAACTTTATATGTAATGCTAGCTTAAGGAGTCCAGATCTATGAGTTAGAAGCACTAGAATGGATTTTAGAATCGACTGAACGGATATGTTACAAGGAGGACTCGACGAGTTGTTCTTGGACTCGGCGAGTCGGGTCGTGAACCCTAACTCCTTTTCTGGTTATGAGTGGAACCATTGAGTTTAGGAGATGACTCAGTGAGTTGGACAAGATTAGGATTCGGAAACTGAAGAAATCGACGAGTCCAAGGAAGGACTCGACGAGTTAGAGTCGATATGTCCCGCTGTTATGACAGGAAGAACTCGACGAGTCTGTGAAGGGACTCGACGAGTTGACTTAGTAGACCACGGGTCTGAATTGTTCATGAACTCTCCGAGTTGGGAGAAGAATCGATGAGTTGGGGTTGACTGGGAGTTGACCTTGACATTGAATTTGACCTGGATGTTGACTTTGACTAGGGGTAAAATGGTCATTTTACCCTGATAAGGATTATCAGATTTTGACAAAGTATTATTGTGATATTGATAGTCGGGGAGTCGTTGGAGCAGCTATCAAATATTTCTCACCGCGAGTTTTTGCAGATAGCTTTGCGAGGTGAGTCCTCTTCCAGTAGGAACGGGTCTAAGGAACCAAGGCCGACCCGTTTAGATAGCAGTAGTTCCGGACCACGGTCCGATGCCGGGCGGGGCCCGAAGTATGTTTATATGTTTTCCAGATTCCGATCCGATGCCGCGGCGGTCCCGAGGAATGCTTGTATGCTTGTATGTTTGATGTCTTTGTGATTCTTGCATGTGTTTGTTATGTGTTATGTGTTCCGAGCTTAGGCCCGATGTCGGGGCGGTTCCCGAGGAATGTTAGTATGTTTCTGGATCTCGGTCTGATGTCGGGCGGGGACCGAGGAATGTTTTCATGCTAGAGTTATGTGTTTATGTTATATGTTTTTGATATGTATATATATGTCGAGATCTGCTCGATGTCGGGCGGGGCTCGATGCCAGGTGGGGCCCGATGCCGAATAGGGTTCGATGTCGGGCGAGGCCCAATGTCGGGAAAGCCGATGTCGAGCTTGACTCGATGTAGCAGGGGCGGGGCCCAGGATATGTTATGTGATATGTGTATGGTATGTGGTAGTTGGGCAGACTCACTAAGCTTCGTGCTTACAGTTTTCAGTTTTGGTTTCAGGTACTTCCACCAGCAAGGGGAAGGGCTCGGGATGATCGCATGGCACACATCATAGTTTTTGCCTGGGATGTTTAGACTCTGATATTTTCTCATATGATTTTGATACAATATTATGATACAATGTTTTGAGATACACAAATTATGGTTTTATTTATGATGATGGATGACTTATGGTTTATTATAAATGATTTTAAAAAGAAATTTTTGGTCTGTATTTTTGGGATGTTTAATGGGTGGGGCTCGTATCTCGATGGGCGGGGCCCGTTATGCGAGTATGGGCGGGGACCGTTTCTCAGTGGGCGGGGCCCGTTCTGCGAGCGTGGGCGGGGCCCGTTATACGAGTTAGGGTGGGGCCCGTTATATACACTGGGCGGGGCCTATTATATGTTATGTTTGGTATGCGGTATTTTTGGGGGGAAAATCACTAAGCTTTATGCTTATGCAGTTGGTTATTGTTTCAGGTATCATTGGAGTCTATGGGAAGGCAAAGGCGGGAGGGTACACACGCATCAGCAACGTTGAGGATTCCGTTTTTTCTATATAACTTTGATTTTGAACAAATGTAATTTGGAATAAACGGTTTTCTAAATAACGGATTTATAAATTGGAAAGTTTTCACGTTAATAAAAATGAAAAAAATTTGGTTGTGAAAATGGGACGTTACATAACAAATTGTAAACAATATTATTTTAGCTGCTCACATTGATCCGTTCCGGAGTTTATGTGAAAGATTAATTGCATAACACTATAAATATTTTTGAGCGTCTCATGGGTTGAACATTAGACCTCCTGCGTCAAATTCTATACGTCAACTACTAAATTCTTATTTCGCAAGGGTGAATCTAATTTTTATTAGCCAAATTTTGAAATATCTTTGATCTCACAATTTAAAACATTTATATATGTTAAGACTAATATTATAAAAGTCCTAAGTTTTTAACGCGTTATTAGAAAAAGTTATTATATTTTTTTATTACTGTCATAGACACAACTTTCTCGCAGAATTATCACTCTAGCCCAGTTAACGAGTATCATGGTTAACTCTGTTATATTTTTTGCAAACTCTGTCCTATACTTGGGTTTAAAGTTCAAATTTAGTCCCTGTAGTTTGCAAAAAATTAAACTACATGGTTTTTAACTTTATTTTTCGTTTTTTATTTACTTTATTTACTTTCGTTTATATATATATATATATATATATATATATATATATATATATATATATATATATATATATATATATATAGCTCGGCGGTCGAATGACGTTAAACGATTAATCATTAATCAGACTAGGCGGGGATTAATCGGATATCCTAACTTATTGATAAAATTATTTAAAAATTTAATATTTCCTAAAAGAAATAAGTATTTAAAAATTTAAAATTTTTAAAATTTGAAAATTTTAGTATAATATTTTAAATTTTGAAAACTTAAAAATTTAAAAACTTAAAATTTTGGTGTAATATTTGAAAATTAAAAATTTTGAATTTTTTAAATATTTCCTGCCTATGACCGCCGACGACCATCAAGCCCGAGTTTGACCGATTTTGATCAATTTCCGCCGAGCACCCTAATTGTAATTAGTTTAAGACCGTCAAACGATTAATCGTCGATTAATTGGCCGCCAAGACCGATTTCTGCAACAATGATATATATATATATATATATATATATATATATATATATATATATATATATATATATATATATATATATATATATATATATATATATATATATACTATATTTATTTTCGTTTTACAAATACTTTATTTATTTTAGTTTTTTGTTTACTCTAATATATTCATACATTTTATAATTTTTGTATTTTTTTTGGGTTTTTCTTATTTTTTTACGTATTATATTTTAATTTTTCGTATTTTTAATTTTTTCTCATTTTTTTCGTATTTGTTTTTGTATTTGTCTTCGTATTATATTTTTTCTTTTCATTTTTTCGTATTTTTAACTTTTTCTTGACATTTTTTCAAAAAGTCTAAAATATATTAATATATTAGAGTATATTGCAATTTTTGTAATTTATAGTTTTTGTAATTTTTTTATTTTTATTCAAGTAAATAAAAAAGTTATATTTATATTTGTAATTTCGATTTAACTTATTTATTTATTTTTTATTTTTTTTAGTGTTATTATATTTATGCTACGACAAAAATGAAAATTAAAAAAGCATAAAGAGCTTGTTTATTGAGAATTAATGTTTCAATGTGTGATATAACTTGGAAATTAAATCATATTACCATATGTGATATCAATAGTTAAAATTCAACATAGTATTTTTCAATTTGATAATAGACTAAAAACATTAGAAAAACTTTAAATAACTAAAATTGAAAAAAAAATAGAAAACAAAATGTTAAAAAAGGTAAAAAAAATCAAATTGCTGAAAAATAAAGTTCAAAACGAAAACAAATATATATATATATATATATATATATATATATATATAACGAAAATATATAAAGTATATAAAAAACGAAAAATAAGTTAAAAAACCGTGTGGTGTAAATTTTTGCAAACTATAGTGACCAAATTTGAACTTTAAACCCAAGTTTAGGACTGATTTTGTAAAAAAAAAATAACATAGTTAACCATGAAATTCGTTAAGTTAGTTAGAATGATAATTCTGCAAAAAAGTTGTGGTCATAACAGTAATAAAAAAAATGTGAGAGCTTTTTTCAATTACGCGTTAAAAACTTAGAACTTTTATGATATTAGTCCTATATGTTAAACAAAATAATCGAAAAAAAAGGTGACACTACATGTCGTTGTCTAATCTTCGCAACTCCATCACTAGACGTACACATAGAGGGGCTCATATGGGGAAATAAACCGACCGTGGGCCAACAAAAAGGGTTTAATGGTGATATATGAGATTGGAAAATAAAATTTTCTTATATACTACCTTCTATTTCATCCTAATATATATATATATATATATATATATATATATATATATATATATATATATATATATATATATTAGTAAATTTCTATGGCCCGTGCTAAGCACGACCCATGAAGGGTAATGCAGGTATTTTAAATGGTCACTTTAAAAATGGATGAAAGTACAATGTTAAAAATGAGAAGATTTTTCAAAATACAATGTGTCGATAAGACAGAATTATAAGTAAAATACTGTAACAGGTGAAAATGAAAGTAAAATGTTATAAATGACAATTAAATGGAAGTACGTTCCTGTTTCTTCCTCTTTCTTGTGTTCAAAACTTTGAAATTGTTACAAAACAAGACTTACATGCATAAATAACCAAGCAAGTATATGAATCTTGGCATTAATGCTTAGATGACTTTTTATCTAACTGGCAAGAAAAAAAACCATTGCTTATGTAACATTTAGGGGGTGTTTGATAGTTGTTGATTGAGTCAGCTCTGACTGAGCCAGAGGCCTGACTGAGTTAGAAGATCTGACTAAGTCTGTTTTGATTGAAACCATGTTGTTTGATGATTCATCTGATTGGTTGTGGTGAATAATAAAAATGACCATATTACCCTTCTATTCTATTTTGTGTTGGATAAAATTTTGATAAATCATTTCAAATTTAAATATAAAATGCATATAATTCAAACATTTACAACATTATCAATTTAAAATTGCTATTTTGTATTGCTATGAATAAATATTATAATTTTTTTTATTACTATAAGCTAAAATATATCATTGTCTATGTAAACTAACGAAAAACAACCATGATTCACAGCACGTTAACAAATAAGGATAAAGCAAAAAAAAATTACTTCCACAACTTCAGTATATTCGATGGACACTACAAAAACAATTTACTTCCACATCTTTACTGTAACTTACACTTATCAATTACAATAAATACTTTTTATCACCTTCTTGTTTCAGTTGTGGAAGAATCTATCACTGGTTCATTCTTATTGCTTCTTGTTTCATGCTTTAGTTCCAAGAGTTATGGATCTGATTTGGTATCCAAAGATCCCATATGAATCTACATAGATATTTGGATTAGAACTGCATAATGAAAAACTTCAGGGTCTACTTCTAGCATTGTATGAAGTTCCTACAATAGATCATAGTAAAATTGGGATTATTGAATAACAATAAGAAGAGATCAGTCATTATAAATGGATTATTGAAGATACAACTTGAAAAACCTAAAAACCTAAATAGCTCTTGTTCCATTTGTAAAAAACTAATGAATTAAACACCCAAAATCACTTGTATTATACAAAAAACATAAAATTAATTGTTACCATCGTCTTCAGGGGACCAATATCATTTGTAAAACAAACACGTACATAGGGAATTAAACAAACACGCATATGGATAGAGATATGGATCATATCTAACTAAAAAGGCAAGGGAAAATAATGAAACCTTTTCAGCATCAATTTCAGATGGTAGTGGAAAAGGTGCAATTTCATCATCGATTTCAGATAGTGTCGCCAAGGTCAAGATGATTTCAGATGGTGTCCATTAGGTCAAGATGATTTCAGCATCTATAGGAAGAAGAGCAGAGCGAAGAGAGGAGAGAGGCGTAGCAGGGGCAACGAAGTCTAATTTCCCAGTCAACGTTTATTTTTGGATGACTAGGTAAGCGATGTGTGGACCGAGTAAGAGGTTTAAGGGGGTGTTATCAAACAAAAGGATCAGCTTTACCCATTAGATGTGTAGGTGGTAATTCTTCAGCAGATATTACTGTAACACTCATCTACATACAACCCTTCTTTTTTATCAACTAAATCACCATTTTCAATCACTGAACCATCTTTCAGAACATTTCCCAACAATAGCATCGAAAAATTGGAAGTAAACGGGTTAATAAACTCATTTCCGACACCATCTAGGCAACATAACAACTCCAAGTGCACCTTCCCTTTGTCTTCATTGCCACTGTGGACCTCCAAATCTTATAAAAAATTTAACCACGCATCCTCCTATTTACTTGTCACAAGTTCAGTCAACTTCACTTGATGACATCCCAATGTAATGAGGTTAAGCATTGTTATGTAGGTACCTGAATCGGTTAATAGTAAGAGGACAATATTAGAATACACACCGTATTGAAATGTAATTAATTCCACCATGTTCCATATAATTAACATTTAACTAACAAAAATATCCTTTGTATGTGTGACTGAAAGCAAATAATCTATGAGAAATGAAAACTAAAACAAAAAATCATACAATAACTTATCAATTGGCAAAATTCACAGATGAAAATTTTACTTTACAGTAAACTCCATTGACTTATAATGTTGTATTGTTTTCTCTTTACTAACCTTATATGTCAAATACAAAATGATGTTCAAAATCATCCACTAAAGCCATGCCTGGTGTTTAATGGAACGGTAAAGAAGGGTAGAGATGTAACATCCGGATTTCCAGGTATGATAAATTGAGTATTTATTTTGAGATACGAGGAGTGGCTCGACGAGTTAACGCCTCAACTCGTCGAGTAGGATCGCGACTTGGTGACGTGGAAAATGAATGGACTCGACGAGTCGGAGAGCCGACTCGACGAGTCAGTGCTGGAGGCAAAAACCCTAGTTTTCTCGGGCTTGGGCCTATTTCAAGGCACTTATGGCCTCCTTGGCCCCTTCCCATCAGTGTCTTCGTCCCTTGAGAGAAACCCTAGAGTCATTTGTGAGCTAGAGAGGAAAGAGGCTAATTTGAGGTCATTTCTTTGAGAAGAGGATCAAGGGTGTTGCAAGAATCTCAGAGGAGAGTTGGGGGATCAGTTTCATCTTCACTTCAAGCTTCATATCGGGTATAAGCTCTTACCTTCCTTGTTTTTGGATAGATTTTCCTTTGGTTGCTAAGTTAGGGCTTGTATCACCATTTTGATGGGGTTTTGGGTGCATCCAAACCCTTTCTCGAGTTATTCTTTAGATCTGGACCTTGTGAGGTCCAGAGAACCAGAATGTAGCTAGCCATGTCTGGATAACCTTGGGGTTTTGAGGCTATGAAGCTTTTAGAGGGCCAAAATGGTATATAGAGCAATATACACCATGCATGAACCCCAAGTTCAGACCTTTACGTAACTTTTCGATATTAGAGGGCCAGATATATGAGTTAGAGTTCCGGATCTGACCTCAGAAGGCCATATGAGTGATGCAATGGAGACGACTCGCCGAGTCCATGAGATGAGTCGACGAGTCGGATCGGACTTGCCCCGCGATTCGTGGCCTAGTGATCACCCGTCGAGTTGGAGGATAACTCGACGAGTCGTGTGAGGCCTTAAGGGGAATCCAGATGATACACATGAACTCACCGAGTCACATGAGTGCACTCGGCGAGTCTAGTCAATATTAGACAGTTAACTGGAGTTGACTTCAGTTGACCTTAGGGTTTGGTCAAACTGATTAAGAGAGGTCAGGGAAGGGTGGAATGGTCTTCCACTGATTTTATAGGAATGAGAATGTAAGGAGTGTATTAATTAGAAATTTATCCTTGTTATAGACGGAGGCTAGATCGAGGAGTTCGAGCATCAGATTTTTACTAGCTATCTTACGAGGTGAGTCTTCTCACTATACTTACCTTGAGTGGTAACTTATGTGTGACCAGCGGGTCTTATCTCTATGTGCTGAGTATTGATAAATCCTGCTATTTGTTTTGTGATATGCTTACCATGTATTATATTGAGATGCTGAGTTGAGGGACCAGAGGGTCCATCAGACCTGTGGGGCCGGAGGGTCCCACTGAGACACATTGACCAGAGGGTCTTATTGAGTATAGCCTCGAGTGGCTGTTGTGTTGTGTGTGGTATTTTGGGGAACTCGCTAAGCTTTATGCTTACCGTGTTATGTGTTATGTGTTTCAGGTAGTTCCGAGGATCGCGGCAAGGCACCGGCATGATTGTACACACTGGCGATAGATTGTTTTATGATTCTGGGATTTGTGTTTTATTTGTTGACATTTGGGACACATGTGATTTTGAGAATGATGAAATGAGACATATTGTGTTTTAAAATGAGAAAAATTGTTTGGAAATTTTACGTCGTTAAAAGTTGGTATTAGAGCCTTGGTTTGAGGGATTCGGATGCACCCTCGGGTGTGTTTGGACTCAAACCGAGGATTTGAGAAAGATTTTCAAAAGAGATAAATTTTTCTAGAATCGAGAAAAAGTTAAGAGAAGATGAACCGGAGCAGTGTGTACAATCAGCCAGAGCCGAGCGGTGATTTCCCAAAATACCCTCATTTTTGTGTATGAAATATTTTATGAAATATATGCATGGTAGAGAATAGGCTAGACAATTCATATATTAGGACTAGGGTGGCCTGATTTGTGATACTTTAGCCTAGGGATTTCTGCTATCAGTGATTTGTTTTGAGTATGAGTACTTAGCAGGAGCGAGCCCATGAGAGGACTACTGTGAGAGTAGCTTGAGAGGTATAGAGTACTTGCTATTGGGATCCGAGGAGGAGGACTTGGGGTGAACACTGATGTGGTGTGGAAGGTAGTATTGGGCCCGTAATACTGGAAACACCGGATCAGTGAGCAGTCCAAGTAAGAATCCTTAGGATTCTAAGGAACAAGTAGGGGCAGGTGGTCGAGTGTAAGTAGGCTCGAGCGAGTCTCTGATGAGTTTGTGTTGTGTTTCAGAGACATCATGGTGGGGACACGCCACAACCCGGGAGGCAGTGGGAGTAGTGATGAGAAGATACGGAGGATGATCCACGAGGAGGTGGCTGCAGCTATCCGAGCAGAGATTCCAGAGATGTTTGGGTCTATCAAGACCACCTTGATTCAGACGTTCGATGAAGGATACGCTGCTATCACTGAGGCTGCTGCTGCAGCCGCTGCAGCCGTCGCTGCTGCTAGGCCTCAGGGAGGTGACGCGTTGCTATTTCGGGAGTTCAGCAACACGAAGCCACCAGAGTTTGATGGGACTCAGGACCCGATTGATGCGATGAGATGGATCTCCGATGTAGAGGGGTGTTTTTACACGTGTTCATGCCCTGACCACTTGAGAGTTCGGTTCGCGCTGAACCAGCTTCGCGTGGGAGCGAAGGACAGGTGGAAATTTGTGACAGCCGGTTTTACCCCCACAGATCATGCGGCTATATCATGGGAGAGGTTTGTTCAAATGTTTCGAGACGAGTATGTTCCCCCGGTGGAGAGGGAACGTTTGGCACAGGAGTTTCTGTCTCTCAAGCAGAAGACGGAATCAGTGACTGAGATTTCGAGGATGTTCCATGAGAGGGCGATGTTCTGCCCTGAACACGTGTCCACTGAGCAGGCACGTGTGAGCCGATATCTGAGCATACTGAGGAGGGACATACGAGAGTTCGTGGAGAACTCATCATACAGGATATTGGCCGAGCTTCAGACCAATGCCAGGAGGAGGGAGATTGAGCTCGAGTTACAGACCAGGGAGGAGGAGGAGGAGTCCCGGGGGAGGGACCGGAGACCAGTTCAGTCGCAGCCGGCGACAAATCGGGCCAAGCCCGCTGATTCCAGAGTTGGGGGCCAGAAGGGCCGCACTTGCGGCAAGTGCGGTAAGAGTCACGAGGGTTCTTTCCGTTCGGGGATTTGCTACAAATGCGGCAAGGAGGGGCACATGGCGAAGGATTTCCCCAAGGGATTTTCGGTTTGTTTCATTGCAACCAGACCGGCCACCGGAAGGCTGAGTGCCCTCAGCTCGTGCAGGGTTCAGCCCAGGGACCTGCACCTACTTCTGTGCTTGCTAATGAGATTCGGCCAGCGAAGGTCGAGATACCGAGGGTTCGTGGGAGAGCCTTTCAGCTGACAACGGAGGAGGTCCGCGCAGCACCTGATGTAGTGGCTGGTACGTGTTCTTATTATATTCTTTTGAGATATTATGTGCTTATATTGTGATTATATATAGGTACTTTTCTTGTGAGTTTTGTGCCTACTTTGGTGTTATTTGACTCGGGTGTGAGTCGATCATTTGTATCATTAGCATTTAGTCATCACATCAATATCCGGCGAGAGGCGTTGAGTCGACCTCTGGGAGTTTCCATAGCCGCTGAGCATGCGGTGTTTGCGTCTGATGTGATTCGTGGATGTGAGCTTGAGATCTTCGGAGTTAAGTTTTCGATAGATCTGGTACCGATCGTGATGGGGGATGTCTGTGTCATCGTGGGCATGGACCGGTTGAGTCGATTTGGAGCTGTGATCGATTGTGAGCGTCAGCTGGTGACCATCCGAGACCCTAGTGGGGGAGTGCTTTCAGTATATGGAGAGGGTACCAGATCAGGGTCGGCATTTTGTTGGGCCGCCAGAGCGAGACAGAGTCTACAACAGGGATGTATGGGATTTTTGGCGTATGTGATGGATACGCGGGTTACTGCAGAGAGATCGAGTTCTATCTTCGAGGTTACGATAGTGTGCGAGTTTCCAGATGTTTTTCCCGAGGAGTTGCCAGGAGTGCCTCCTGAGAGGCAGGTAGAGTTTCGAATCGATTTGGTGCCAGGAGCGGCGCCTATTGCCAAGGCACCTTATCGCCTTGCGCCTCCGGAGATGTAGGAGTTATCCTCGCAACTGCAGGAGCTGCTGGGGAAGGGGTTTATCAGGCCGAGTAGCTCACCGTGGAGAGCCCCGATCCTTTTTTTCAAGAAAAAGGATAGTTCACACCGGATGTGCATCGACTACCGGGAGTTGAACAAGTTGACGGTCAAGAACCGTTACCCACTTCCGAGGATCGATGATTTGTTCGATCAGTTGCAGGGGCGTCTTGGTTTTCCAAGATCGATTTGAGGTCCGGGTATCATCAGATGAGAGTCCGCAAGGAGGATGTTCAGAAGACGGCCTTCAGGACACGATATGGGCACTATGAGTTTGTGGTGATGCCTTTCGGGCTCACCAACGCACCGGCAGCGTTCATGGACCTCATGAACCGGGTGTGTAGACCCATGTTGGATCGTTCGGTGATTGTGTTCATCGACGATATTTTGGTGTATTTGAGGTCTAGAGAGAAGCATGAGGAGCATTTGAGAGAGGTCGTTGGAGTATTGAGATCGGAGAGGCTTTATGCCAAATTCTCCAAGTGTGATTTCTTGTTACGAGAGGTCCAGTTCCTAGGACACCTCGTCAACCAGAATGGTATTTTAGTCGATCCGGCTAAGATTGAGGCAGTTATGAGATGGGAAGCACCGAGATCCCCCACCGAGATCAGGAGTTTTCTGGGATTGGCCGGATACTATCGGAGATTTATCAGAGATTTCTCCAAGATTGCTGTCCCTCTCACCAGTTTGACCCGGAAGGGCGTTGCGTTTACTTGGGGTCCCGAGCAGCAGACCTCATTTAAGACCCTTCGCCAGAGATTGTGCGAGGCTCCCGTGTTGGCCCTTCCGGAGGGAATTGAGGATTTTGTGGTTTATTGTGATGCATCGATTACAGGCATGGGTGCGGTGGTGATGCAGAGAGGGCATGTAATAGCATATGCATCGAGGCAATTGAAGCCTCATGAGACGAGATATCCCACCCACGATCTGGAGCTGGGGGCAGTGGTGTTTGCCCTCAAGATCTGGCGTCACTATCTGTACGGGGTTCGGTGTACCATATACACGGACCACAAGAGTTTGAAGTATCTTATGGATCAACCCAACCTTAACATGAGACAGAGGATGTGGTGAAGGATTACGACTGCAAGATCCTGTATCACCCGGGCAAGGCAAATGTGGTAGCCGACGCCCTGAGTCGTAGAGCAGATAGTACCCCGATCCGAGACGTGTGTATGAGAATGAAAGTGATGACTCCAGTCTTAGACATCATTCGAGAGGCCCAGGTGGAGGCCGTGAGACCGGAAAACCGCAAGAGGGAGCGGGTGATTGGGCAGGTGTTCGAGTTTGTGACGGACAGCAGAAGACTTTTGACCTTCCGAGGAAGGATTTTGGTGCCCTATACAGGCGGAGCGCGGCGTACGCTGATGAAGGAAGCGCATAGATCGAGATTCTCTATCCACCCCGGGGCCACTAAGATGTACTTGGACCTGAAGAGGGATTATTGGTGGCCCTGCATGAAGAGAGACGTTGCGTGGGTAGTCGAGAGGAACTTGACCTGTCGTCGGGTTAAGGCCGAGCACCAAAGTCCTCATGGCATGTTGCAGCCACTGGAGGCTCCCTAGTGGAAGTGGGAACAAATTTCTATGGATTTTATCCCCAAGTTGCCGAGGACCGCGCGGGGTGTCGACGCGATTTGGGTGATTGTGGACCGGTTGACGAAGAGCGCTCACTTTCTTGCTTTTAGTGAGAGCTCTTCTGCAGAGAAGCTGGCAGAGATATATGTGAGAGAGGTGGTGGCTCGGCATGGGGGTACCAATATCCATAGTGTCAGATCAGGATATGCGATTTACTTCCAGATTCTGGAAGAAGTTTCATGAGGAGTTGGGTATGCGATTGCATTTTAGCACAGCCTACCACCCACAGACAGACGGACAGAGCGAGCGGACGATTCAGACGCTCGAGGACATGCTTCGAGCGTGTGTTATGGACTTCGGTGGAAGTTGGGACACATACCTACCCCTGGCTGAGTTTTCTCACAACAACAACCACCATTCCAGTATCGGCATGCCTCCTTTTGAGCTCCTTTATGGGATGAGGTGTCGGACCCCGAGCTGTTGGCGAGAGGTAGGGCAGCGAGTGATGGGTGGCACTGAGATAGTGCTCAAGATGACTGAGCAGATTCAGCAGGTCAGACATAGATTACTGACGGCTCAGAGTCGCCAGAAGAGTTATGCGGACAAGCGACGATCCGAGCTCGAGTTTCAGGTTGGAGATTTCGTTATCCTGAGGGTATCCCCATGGAAAGGGGTAATACGGTTCAGGAAGAGGGGCAAGCTGGGGCCCCGATACATCGGTCCTTTCAAGGTGACCGCTAGAGTGGGTAAGGTAGCATATCGTTTAGAGCTACCTGCTGAGTTGAGCCAAATCCACGATACTTTCCACGTGTCCCAGCTGGGAAAGTGTGTAGCTGATGAGACAGCAGTCGTGCCATTGGAGGATATTCAGGTTTATGCGAGCCTGAATTATATTGAGAGACCAATCGCGATTATGGATCGAAAGGTGAAGGTTTTGAGAAATAAAGAAGTGCGCCTGGTTCAGGTTCAGTGGCAACATCGGAAAGGGTCCGAGATGACTTGGGAGTCGGAGTCCGAAATGCGAGAGCAACATCCAGAGCTATTTGAGGAGCATGACTTCGGGGGCGAAGTCTAATCCTAGTGGGGAAGAATTGTAACATCCGGATTTCCAGGTATGATAAATTGAGTATTTATTTTGAGATACGAGGAGTGGCTCGACGAGTTGACGCCTCAACTCGTCGAGTAGGATCGCAACTTGGTGACGTGAAAAATGAATGGACTCGACGAGTCGGAGAGCCGACTCAACGAGTCAGCGCTGGAGGCAGAAACCCTAATTTTCCCGGGATTGGGCCTATTTAAAGGCACTTATGGCCTCCTTGGCCCCTTCCCATCAGTGTCTTCGTCCCTTGAGTGAAACCCTAGAGTCATTTGTGAGCTAGAGAGGAAAGAGTCTAATTTGAGGTCATTTCTTTGAGAAGAGGATCAAGGGTGTTGCAAGAATCTCAGAGGAGAGTTGGGGGATCAGTTTCATCTTCACTTCAAGCTTCAGATCGGGTATAAGCTCTTACCTTCCTTATGTTTGGATAGATTTTCCTTTGGTTGCTAAGTTAGGGCTTCTATCACCATTTTGATGAGGTTTTGGGTGCATCCAAACCCTCTCTCGAGTTATTCTTTAGATCTGGACCTTGTGAGGTCCAGAGAACCAGAATGTAGCTAGCCATGTCTGGATAACCTTGGGGTTTTGAGACTATGAAGCTTTTAGAGGGCCAAAATGGTATATAGAGCAATATACACCATGCATGAACCCCAAGTTCAGACCTTTACGTAACTTTTGGATATTAGAGGGCCATATATATGAGTTAGAGTTCCAGATCTGACCTCAGAAGGCCATATGAGTGATGCAATGGACACGACTCGCCGAGTCCATGAGATGAGTCGACGAGTCGGATCAGACTTGCCCCGCGATTCGTGACCCAGTGATCACCCGTCGAGTTGGAGGATAACTCGACGAGTCGTGTGAGGCCTTAAGGGGAATCCAGAGGATACACATGAACTCGCCGAGTCACACGAGTGCACTCGGCGAGTCTGGTCAATATTAGACTGTTGACTGGAGTTGACTTCAATGGACCTTACGGTTTGGTCAAACTGATTAAGAGAGGTCAGGGAAGGGTGTAATGGTCTTCCACTGATTTTCTAGGAATGAGAATGTAAGGAGTGTATTAATTAGAAATTTATCCTTGTTATAGACGGAGGCTAGATCGAGGAGTTCGAGCATTAGATTTTTACTAGCTATCTTACGAGGTGAGTCTTCTCACTATACTTACCTTGAGTGGTAACTTATGTGTGACCAGCGGGTCTTATCTCTAAGTGCTGAGTATTGATAAATCCTGCTATTTGTTTTGTGATATGCTTACCATGTATTATATTGAGATGCTGAGTTGAGGGACCAGAGGGTCCATCAGACCTGTGGGGCCGGAGGGTCCCACTGAGACACATTGACCAGAGGGTCTTATTGAGTATAGCCTCGAGTGGCTGTTGTGTTGTGTGTGGTATTTTGGGGAACTCACTAAGCTTTATGCTTACCATGTTATGTGTTTCAGGTAGTTCCGAGGATCGCGGCAAGGCACCGGCATGATTGTACACACTGGCGAGAGATTGTTTTATGATTATGGGATTTATGTTTTATTTGTTGACATTTGAGACACATGTGATTTTGAGAATGATGAAATGAGACATATTTTGTTTTAAAATGAGAAAAATTGTTTGGAAATTTTACGTCGTTACAAGAGAAGATAATAAAGGTGAAACATCTAGCCTCACCAACTCATTAACCAGACCAACCTATAATCGTTGGATTTGTAAAGTGTTAACCCTAATTTGTAGCAAACGATCGTTGATTGAAGAACTTGGTTTCTCCGGTAGAGTCATGTGGTAGAATGTCACTCTAGCCACCACAAGCAGATCCCTTACATCCCTTATGTTATGTTGCTATCACCATAGGTTTAAGATGCCCCACTTCATCTAATCCGACTGTCTAGGGCAGCCCGTCCCAAACGGTGGGCGATAGGGGCGACCGTCCAGGGCCCATCATTTAAAGGGGCCCAATTTGGAAATGGTTATATTTAGAATATAATACAAGTAATTTTCTTTCAGTTATTGAGTTATTATAAAAAACTTGATGACATTTGTGTATTTTGAGGGCCCATTTTTTTTTTCTCTCGCTCAGGGCCTAAAATATGTTTGGAACGGCCCTAGTCTCAGGAATACCCTATGGAATCATGTGTAATAGCTATGGTTGTCAGCAGATCGTGGTTAAGGTTTCAAAATAAACGAAAAAAGAAAATTAAATTAAAGATTAAGAATAAAGTGAAATCTTATTTGACCATCGATTCCTTCAGTGATATCAACCAATCAAATAAAATCTAATAATTGTTTTTGTAAAGAAAAAAAACCCTAGATACCATCTAATCCAAGGAAGATTCTTCATTTTCTGTGCTGAACTGCTCTCGCTTTCAAGCATCTCAATTAAGCTCATGGAAAAAAGAAACATTAACGACGACGAAGATAAATAGACGACGAGGACGAGAGAAGGCGTATGGAAAAGTAAAGAGCAATTGAAGCGTACTGATCTTGATCGGAGAGAATAAGGTATATATATATATATATATATATATATATATATATATATATATATATATATATATATATACCCTCTTTGTCTTCAAGAAGCGTATTAGAGGTCGTGTCGGTTGAGTGCCTCGTTTTCTGGAATCGGTGGGAAAAATCGTGTCAATTTACTTAATCCCTTTGTAGACAAGGTGACATATGTATTTCTCCAAACCCATCTCACTGGCTGTACGCTCTTAGTAGTTGCAGAAGGAATTACGTTCTTTTTTGGGGATAATATGGTCGGATTTCTTGTTGAGGATGAAGTCGGCGAGGTTGTCGGAGGAGATGGGGGATCGGTAGATATGTTGATGTGCAGAAGGGAGATGATGAAGGAGAATAGAACACGAAGGATTGAGTCGACCTAATGATAAATTACGTCGATTGGTGGGTGGGTTACGTGGCAGTTTTGCAACCGTGTGAAATTGATTTTGGAGGCACAATAGAAAACGGGTCTTTATATATAATAATGATATATATATATATATATATATATATATATATATATATATATATATATATATATATATATATATATATATATATATATCTTATACTATATTATAAAACATATTAGTCATTTCTTGAATTTTAAGAATTATAAGATACAAAGCTCTTTGTACAAATCAGTTATGCAAAAATAGATCATTAATACTTAGCAAAAGTTTGAAGATTTGAATTAAAGAAGTTTATTAAGAAATTTAATTTAAAGCAAAATGACAATTTTAAAATATTAAGTTCATGTATATAAATTAATTTATATTTCTTAAACTAAGACAACGATAATAATCAATTTACATCAAATGTATAAATAGACAATATAAATATAAGGTCTAAACATAAATATTTTATTTAAAAATGGTAACTTTTTCATTACATAATAACTAATAATAAAATCTAACAACTATTTCCTCGTAAAAAAAATTGTTCGCCGCAAAAGCTATTTATCGCCGCCGCTTTGCGCAGGCATATATATATATATATATATATCTATATCTATATATATATATATATATATATATATATATATATATATAAGATCGGTTGAGAACTCATAGTTTCCCGAGACCACGATAACTAAAAGTGAAGCGTTAGATTAAAAAAATTACGGGCTAAGATCTTTTATGACACTTTTGTAAATAAATAAGAAAAAAAAATCGGGAGGGTATCTCAAAAAAATAACATAAGGACATTTTATGGATTTAGAAATTATCCCCCAAATAAACATATCAGATCCCTAATTAGTCTCTTTCTATCGCTCGTTCCCTTTTCCCCGATTCTTCACTAACTCCATCGACCTCCTCCCTAATTTCTTCTCATCCAACAACAAAAACCAATCAATCAAATACTCAGTTTTTGTTCTTAATCCCGATTCAACTTTCATCATGTCTGACGAAGGAGTTTACCACAACGCCCCCAAAACCGAAGAGTGCGTCGAACATCCACCGCGGTGGTGGAGCCTGAAACCGTCGAGAAGTCTAATCAAGGCCTGTTTGATATTTTTTGGAAGAAATACGAAGAGAAGAAATGCGAAGAGGCAGCGATCTCATCGGAGTTTAAACAGAAAGTTCAAGTCTCTCACCCGGAACCGGAGGAGAAGAAAGAAAGCTTGCTCGAGAAACTTCACAGATCCGATAGCAGCTCCAGTAGCGTAAGTTTTCACTCTCCATTTTCTAACCTTTGAATGAAATCGCTTACTTAATGATATGATTACGATATGTTTCCATACTAAAAATATGTTTCGTTTGTTGAAAATTGTTAACAGTCGAGTGACGAAGAGCGTGCTGAGGTACATTTGTTATACCAACATAACTTCATACTTGCATTATTCGAACTGATTTTGATGCTTGAACTACTTGCATTTACGATAATGATTCGAAGTTGAAGGAGGAAACTGTGCCTCCTGGTTATGATCCGGAACAAACCTAAATCCAAATCGGCTAAGAGAAATGAACGAAAGAAGGAGAAGTGCTTGCAGGTATCATAATAAAATCCCTAATTTCACATGTTCTTTTGTTTGTGTTTCCGGCCAGATTTTCATATGTGTTTATTTGATTCCAAAAATGCTACTAGTTCCAAAAGTAGAAGTCGAACCGAATAAACTTGCACCTCTAGAAGTAGAACTAGAGTCGAAACCAAAAGTGGGTGATGGAACAGAAAATGGCATATGAGAAGATGGTGTGGCCCCATCAGGTACAGTCTTGGCCAGGTAGAAAAAAAATAATCCCAGTCTTATCTTATGAACATTAGAATTACAGAAAGAAAGAAAAAAACTTGCAACATCAATTTACATACGGCTAATCAGATAACTATTTTGCAAAATAAAAGGTGAATTTACAATAAGTCCCTATCTATTACAACATTTTACTTTGAAAAATCTACCCATTTATGGCGTCAACCAGAATTCCAAATACAAAGCAAAGTGTTCAAAGTACAATGCCTTGATAAGAAAAAAAAATTTGAGGTAAAAATAATACACAAATAAAAAAAGCAAGTTGCTATTCATTTCATACTTCCAAGAAAGTGAAATACACAAAACTTTTTATATCTCCCTATCTTCTAGCAAGTTATAATTTGGACAACCGACCTGATTTATAGGAGGACCAGCTGCCTGATCAAATCCAGGTCCAGGAGGACATTTTGTGGATAACAACATCGGATCGCATCCAAAAAATGAAACCCCAGATGATGAAAATTGTAAATCTTGTAGGTATCGTAACTAGATGACGAAAACGATAAATCAATTTACGTGTGTTTTGTTTGTATACAAGTGAGTGTTCATGCCATTATTGTTGCTAAAATAGCGAATAGTCTTGCAGGTTGTGGTGATAAAGATCCAACCTTGGGTTTTTACATGTTGAAAAGTGGTGATTAGTTTCTCAACAACAGTGGACTCATAGGAGTTGTTTGCTCATGTCATGGAATTCTTATGTCAATCTCCAAGTTTTCAAAGGTAATATATTTTGTGTAAATCACATATGAATTACATGTGATTCACAAGTAATTCACATATGAATTACATATGATTCACATGTAAATCACATGTAATTCACATAGGAATTACATGTGATTCACATGTAAATCACATGTGTATCACATATGAATTACATGTGATTCACATGTAAATCACGTGATACACATGTAATTCACATATGAATTGCATGTGATTCACATGTAATTCACATATGAATCACATGTGATTCACATGTAAATCACATGTAATTCACATATGAATCACATGTAATTCATATATGAATTACATGTGATTCACATGTTATTCACCTATGAATTACATGTGATTCACATGTAATTCACATATGAATTACATGTGATTCACATGTAAATCACATATGTATTTTTGTGAGTGTTTTTGCATCATTTAATTTCTTTTTAATTTTCTTGTAGATTTGGAAGAAATTGTTGTGAATATTGAAGAGCTGAAAAATGATAAAGTGAAGAAAATAGGGAAATATTGACACGAAGACATGAAAACGCTTTGAAATTTTGTAGCTTTTTTTTGTTTTTTATATTTTATTTTTTATCGAATAAAATACTTATTGTATAGTGTTCTATAGATTATTAAATAAAATGAGTTTTCCTATGATTTCCTTACAAATATTATAATATATGAAATATGCATATATGCATTTGTAAAAATATGCATAAATGTACCTAAAATGTTAATTTTTTTGGTTAAAAAATTATAGTATTTTTAAATATTTCAGTTTTTTTAATTTTATTGATTTTTAAATGCTTTTAAAAAAATTGCAGTTTTTTAAAAAAAATATTTTTTTCAATTTTTTTTCAAAAGTTCATGTTTTCTATAAAAAATTAAAAAATCTGCATTTTAAAAAAAAAATTGAAATAATACTATTTTTAAAAAAATCCGAAAATTTGATTTATTATGTAACTTTTTTAGACATTTCTATTAATATTTACAATAACACAAAAAATTAAACATTGAATGAGATTGATAAGATTACGATCATGCCCTTAATAATTGGTTTTGATCTCTCTCTCTCTCTCTCTTTCTTTCTCTCTCTCTCTCTATATATATATATATATATATATATATATATATATATATATATATATATATATATATATATATATATATATATATATATATATATATATATATATATATATATATATATATATAAGACTCATGTATTGCATGAGTTTATTTAAAAGAAAAAACTAAATATAAAATTCTAAACATTTGAGAAGTTTGAATTTATAAAAAAAATGAGAAAAATATTGAATTACAAAAATTAAAGTGTTTTTTTTTTCTAAATTTAAACAAATAATTTAGATAAATAAATAAAGGAAATTAATGAAACTTTAATTTAATAATTTTAAAATTAAAAGGAAAGTTCATTAAGAAAATTTATATGTATTTATTATTGCATTTAAATACTATGTGGAATTAATAAAATAGAAAAACCATAAAATGACATATGCAATAAAAATTAATTTAAAATAAATACAAAATGACATTTGACAAATTAAATAAGAGTGTGACAAATAGCAAAAAAAATCATTATTTATTTATTAGAGTAGATGATTGATCTGTTTCATCATCTCATCATCGTTTAATTTTGACATTTTTCATGATAAGATTTAATAGGAGGATATTGAATCTATGTATGAAATTTAAACTCTTTAAAATAGAAATGCCACATGTTTAAATCCTACATGCATTAATCTTGAAGTGTCGTGCTCTTACAAAACAAATATGCATGGAGGTGATTCTATGCTGTTTTTTACATATAGGTAGAGTTAGGCTTAAAAAAGTCATATGACATGCACATATAGGCAATTTGGTGTCCCTTTTTTCCTAGATTTAGGTGGGGTTAGGCTTCGGGTCGTTAACATGACGAACCCATTTATACTTTTACCTTTTAACACGACTAACTTGATAACAATTTGATAAAAAAAAACTTTGATTAGTTTTAAAACAAAACTTTAGAACATGAATAATTGTTATGACTCTAGTATCATATCAAACATATTGATTTTTGATTAATCTAATATTATCAATCACTTGTGTAATATTTTTTTTTAATTTATATATTCACTAAAATGATCATACCGTGGGTATTATGTCACCACACAACCAAACTTTTCCGGACTTTAAAAAAGAATAACAACCTTACTGTGAAATTTTCAACATGTACCGACAAAAAGCTAACTCCAAAAATTTTCTTTGGTTTAATATATTTTTCGCGAAAGAATATGTATTATAGTTTCACGGTCTCCGCCTAATGAAGATCAATAAATGTTCACGTCCACGAGCGACCATTTTTCTCGCAAGAATTAATGTTTTGCTCATTTTTTTTTTAAACGACAAATCTAATCTCCTAAACTACTCCTTAAATCCACATATGTCCACGACTGGAGTTGAACCCTCAACCTCAAGGATGGAGGGCAACACCGGATACCGCTGGGCTAGAAGTCCTTTGGTGTTTTGCTCATTTTTGACCTAACCTTCGACCATGTATACGTTATTCATCATTTTTGTTCGTTAAAGAGTCATTATATCAATTACTTTTGTATATATAATAGGGTTCGGAGGTTATTTTTGTATACATCATTTCATTGAAGAAAAGTGAAAACACATATGCATGAAGATGCACCCATGCTTACATTTTATTGGAAAATTTATCTTCTTTGTGGACCATTCTTTTTCCAAGACCGTACTATATATGCTTCGGATCATTGAACTTTTTTTCTAATACAAACTAAAGGCATGATGTAACTTGTCGACAACCGCATTTTTGGGGTTTTGGAGATGTATTGTTAAAACGATAATCGGATGTTTAATAATCATACGAATATAATTAAAGTATATTTAGAAATTAGTTTTGAAAGGGATTATATGCCATAATAATCATCACATGATAATTAGTTGTAATATGTATAGAATTGAGATTGAAATCGACTTGATTCATTCATCATTCGAGAAGGGTTTAAATACAAAAGCAGGAAAAAATAAAGATAAACACATAATTCAAATATCCAGATAAAAGCTAATCAAATAGAAGAAAACTAGGAGATAAGGACCTATGGATTAGGATATGATTCATTCACTCCCCCTCAAGCCGGAGCATGAAAATCTCGAGTGTCCAGCTTGTTAAGTCGAAACCGCAGTCATTCAACACCCAAATCTTTAGTGAAAATGTCCGCAATCTGTGACATTGTGTCGATATGAACATCCATAATTACTTTAGACTCAACACATCCCCTGACAAAATAAGAATTCATTTCAACATGTTTTGTTCGTTTATGGAAGACATTATTATTGGTCATGTGTCTAGTAGCTTGATTATCACAAAAAAAAAAAAGATGCGTAGGTCCTGTTTGTGATGCTTGCAAGATTTTTAACAGCCATTGTACCCAAAGGATTTCACTAACAATAACAACCATCGCTCTATACTCTACTTCAGCCAATGAACACAATGCAATAGCTTGTTTCTTCTTTTTCTATGAAATTGGTGCTCATCCTAAAAGAAGTAAATAATGAGCCCTTGACTGTCAAGTAAAACTACATCCCAACCAATCCACATCACAATATGCAACAAGATCTTAATCACATCCTTTTGTTATAAGAATACATTGGCTCGGAGTAGTCTTCAAATATCGAAGTATTCTCATTGTCACATTCATATGTTGCTGTTTAGGGTTTGACACAAATTGACTGAGCATGTTGACAACATAAGCAATGTCAGTTCTAGTTACTTGAAGATAAACCAACCTCCCAATCAAACATCTATACTGATTAGCTTCAACCCGTGGACTATCATCAATTTGATCCAACTACGAGTTTTGTTCCATAGGAAATGAGCTAGGCTTGCATCCTGTTATCCCACTATCTTCAAGAATATTGAGAGTGTATTTGCATTGGCTTAGAATAACTCCATCAGACATCTTAGCAACCTCGATACCAAGAAAGTATTTCAATGGGTCTAAATATTTAATACAAAACTACTTATCAAGTTGATTATTTGTGTCATGTATTTTAGATGCATAGTTTCCCGTGATGATTACATAATCCAGGTAAATCAAGACGACAACAAAAGAGCTTCCCTTTTTATACAAAAAAAGGAAAGCATCGACATGTGACTGTTGGAACTTTAGTTGAGTTAATTTCGTAGTAAACTTCTGGTACCAGTTGCATGATGCATGCTTAAGCCAATATAAGGACTTCCTCAATCTGCAAACTCCAGTATCCCCTTGCTTCGCAAATCCCTTTGGTATTTTCATGTATAACTTCGCATGGAGATCACCATGCAAAAAGGCATTGTTCATACCAAGTTAATGAGTAATCCAATCTCTTTTTGTAGCTATAGTAAGCAAGGTACGAATTGTAACAAACTTTGCAACTGCGTAATGGTGTCATGAAAGTCAACTACATCACCTTGTATGTAACATCCCAAAAATATGATCCAAAAATTTCATTTTTAATTTAATAAAACAGTATTCCAACACATATTCCATACAACTCAAAAGCAAATAAGTGTATCACACATCATGTCAAATCAGAGTAATATCTCTAAAGTAGAAACCATGTGGTGTGTGCGACGCAGTCATCCCGAGCTCTTCCCCTTGGAACCGGAAGTACCTGAAACATAAACTGAAAACTGTAAGCATAAAGCTTAGTGAGTTCTCCAAGATACCGCATACCAATCGTAAACACATAACGGGCCCACCCAAAGAGTATAACGGTCCCCGCCCTAACTCGCATAACGGGCCCCACCCAAATGAGTAGAATGGGCCCCGCCCTAACTCGCATAACGGGCCCCACCCAAATAAGTATAACGGGCCCCGCCCTAACTTACATAACGGGCTCTGCCCACATACAATTCATATCTCATAACAAATAATAGCATACCGAATAATCATCGGGCCCCGCCCAGAAAGCATTCAAACACATACACATACTAGTGTCACATAGACAATGAGTATTCTAACATATCAGATCTTGGGTTGGCATTGGTGCCTTCGACCCGCTAAACATGGCGAGGAAACTCACCTCCAAATCAGAACGATAGCTCAAAAGGTCCCGGCTCCGAATATCAGCTCTGCCCGACACCTAAACAGTAATAATTCCTTACATACCACTCAAAATACCTCCACACCCCCTTCTAGGTCAAACTTGGTCAAAGAAAAAAGTTAAAGGTCAAGGTCAACAACCTATGTTGACCCAACACGCCGTGTTTCCCTTTAACCACGTTGTTATTCCCCTTTATCGACACAGGCGGGAAAATCCCAGCCAAAACGTCGTGTTTCCTTGAAAGCACGTCGTGTTTCCTCGAGTTCCAACAACTTAAAACTTTAAGTTGTTTTCTTTGACTCCCAGAGCTCCCAAGCTCAGATCTAAACCCAATTGAGACTTAGAAGGGTAAAGTTTCCAACTTTACCCCTAGGGACTACCAAAAAGGATCCAAAACCCAACCTTAAGACTTGATAGAGAAAAGGCTTAACCAATAAGCACCTAGACCATGAAAATAAAGCCCTAAAACCTAGATCTGACTTCCTTGCTGGAAAACCACGTAAAGTTGCCAACTTTACGCTTTTGCATGCCTAAATGAAGCTCTTAAGCTTAAAAAGGGACTTAATGCATGCATGGAACCAATTCTTCTCATAAATTTTGCACTTTTATGCTCAAGGAATTCAAGACAAGCTCAGATCTGAAATGACAACCCCTCAAAACAACTTTACTCCATCATCAACCCAAAAAGGACCAAAAGCATGAAATAAGGAGATCTAAACATCTATAAGCCAAGGTTCAAACTTGATACCTCAAAGTGACTGCAACAAGAGGAGAGATTCTGGACCTATTACCTTCCTTCCAAGTTAAGCACCTTCAATCTTCAAAGCTTCCTTCAAAATGAGCAAGATAACGACAAGAATCCACTCAATGCACAAGAACATCACCAAGAAGCATAAGAGACGAATTAGGGTTTTAGTGGCAATGGACGCTGGTAAGGAGACCAACCCTTGGGGCCTTAAGGAGATTATATAGGGTGAAACACCTAAAAAATTAGGATTTCCTTCCCAGCCACCAACAAGCTGTGTTGAGACACCGCAACACGCCGTGTTGGTTCATTAAACTTCGCGGGTCAAAACCATATCGTCACGCCGTGTTCAAAGATAATTCATGAACAACTTGGAAATAATTTCATACCTGGAATCGATTGGACTGAATGGCACGTTTTCCTGTAGGTAATTTCTCGAGGGTCCATGTTTTGTTTTCTTCAAGAGCCTTTATTTCCTTTTGCATTGCTTGTCGCTGCATACTATTTTGTGCAACTTGTTTGTAATGTTTTGGATCATCTGTTGAACTAATAGCCGACAAAAAACTTTATGTTGTTCAGAGAAATTATTATAAGAAACATAATTAGCAAGGGAGTTTACTATAGAGTCGCTTTAATTAAGTGTGGGCTATGCATTATCTATCAAAGGTGTCACCTTTACTTGAAAGTCATCAAATCTGTTGGTTTCACGCTGATTCGTGTGTCTCTTTGTTCATGTGGGTTTGATTATGGTTTTTGCTGCCTACTTCCATTTCTCGTTAAGTTTCGATTGATTGATCTGTCTCTTCAGTTTCTTCATGGGAATCTTCATGAAAATGAGGTGCATTGTCAACCTCCTTTTCGGTGACAACTTCATCAAGTTGACTACTAAAAACCTCAAAGTCATCATCATATTACAACAGTTCATCAAAATTGAATGTGTTTTCAATTTTATTTTCTTGCTATTGATTCTCAATTTTGGCAAATAGGTAAATTTGTTCAACGAATCTAGTATCCCTTGACACAATAACCCTTTTTCTTTCAAGATCGTATACCCGATACCCTTTTTTTCCTTGTGGGTAGCCAACAAAGACACCATGTTCCCCCCTTCAAATTTGTCTCCCTTTGTTTCGGTGTTTATGGAATAATCTAAACAAATGAATACCTTCATGTGTTCATACTTTGGTTTTTGCTAAAAGAGAATTCCGAAGGGTTATTTGTATCCAATGACCTTAGAAGGTAGTCTGTTGATGATATTCGTTGCTGTTAAAATATATTCTCTTTTGGTAGCATGGATTCAAACCTTAACGTTGTAGTAACATCATGCAAATTTCAGTGCTTTCTTTCCATAACACTGTTTTGTTGAGGTGTACGTGATGGGTTTTGAGCACTACAACATTCATATGGTGTACATGCAACCCTTATGCTTTGGATCTAAGTTTTTCTATATTGAACATGCAAATACAAACTCCAAAGCAATAACCCTAAGACTAACATATACAATTTCTAAATTCACATATAAATTAGGGTTTAGATGTTACCTCTCTTGATATGTAGCAATAACAAGTCCACCTTGAATATCCTTGACCTTTGAAAGCTTAGTGCCCCAAGTGTTGCACCTGTAATGGAGACACAAACACTCAATGCAAAGGATGACTTGGAGAGAGGTGGAAAATCAGATAGGGTTCTCTTAGAAGCTTGCACATGCCAAAAATCCCATAGTGGAGGGTTCCTTATATAGCTGTGGGCTGCTAGGGTTTCTGAAGGAAACCCTAATTCTTGCTTAAGGCTTAAGCAGCCCATGGACTTCTTCTTTAGAGCCCTTGGACGAAATCTATAGGGCTTCCTATTGCATTTCATCCACTCCACTCTATGAAGTCCATCAGCCCAATTTTGCAACTATCAATGATTTGCAAAACCAGTCCCTCCATTATTAATCAGTTCTTTTAATCCCAAAATTAATATCAAATTAATTTTTGATTAATATCTAATTAATAATATGATTTCCAAATAATATATTAATTTTGTAATATATTAATAAAATCATTTTGAGTACCAATTTATTATTCATATAATAAATCCTACTCTCTCTCTCTGCACTTGTCATCCTATCAAGTTGCATGAGTGAAGGCAACCCAAAAGGACCATGCTCATAGTCAAATCAAGTACATACCAAATATAGTTATTGGCTTATACACCTAATCCAACAGTCTCTCACTTGGATAAGTCTGATAACTATTATTGCAAGTATGAATTCAGAATCTGATTAGCAATTGTAGCATTCAAAAGCCGCTGTCGAACTCTGATCTTATCAGTAACGCGTCCTTTAGATAAAGGGATCAAATATTCCCCCGTTCTACAAGATATCATATGGACATGAGACATTGTTTATAATCATTCTCTCTGTCCAAGTTCTGTTTCCCGATTTCCGATTTATGACGACCGACTAATTGAACAAATCAAATCAGTCCAGACTTGGCGAAGCGCTTAGGGTGTCATCACTAAATCATCGAGGCGCCCACATATATCGCTTTTATCCCCTTAGGGTAAAAGGAACAGATAAAATTTGACTAATATGCTTGTACTATTTACTCATCAAATCACACACAATAATACATTTTATAACATCAAGTTATTGATGCGTTTACGTATTACCAATGTGCAACCAACTTGTAAACAACAACTATATGTCTCTGTCTCAAGAATATAAGATATTATCGTCTCACAATCACTCGTGATAAAATCCATGAAGTGATTCAAATGAGTGTGGGTTTAATCCAATACTCAAATTCCAATTTCAGGAGTACTCATGAACACTGCATCAAACATTTGCTATGTCTAAGCACTTAGACAATCTACAGTCAGATTCATGACAATCTTACCTCACTACTTACTTCTAAAGTGTGATCGACTGTGGATGTTTGAATAATCTTATTATTCGGGAAGTAAAACATGCGAAGTGAAACACAAGAATAACCTAATCCAATATGCTCTCAAAACTTTTGAATATAAATAAAAGCGCTTTTATTTAATCACCATATTAATTAGACCTTATTCATTGTATAATGTTTCAACCAATCAACTTAATACTTGAATTAAAACAATAGTCATCCCATGCTCCAATCATGCACACTATGTTTGTCTATGGGCCTTTCTTTGTGAAATAGATCAATTGAGCACATTTCCAATGATGCTCGTTTCACAATTCCTAATCTTTATTATAAGTGTAAGAATATCAAATTCTTGCCACTATTAGAATGTGTTAGATTCTAGACTATTATGCAATGATCCCCTTTTGTAATGTCAAGGCACCAAAGTCACAAAGACTCTGCCAATGATATTACAAAACATTCCACTGGAGATTTGTTACAAAACAATTCCACGGAAGCGAAGTGTCAAATTCAAAGTACATTCCTTTGAACATTATTCTTGCATAATAGTTTCTAACTTACACATAGATTCTCAATATCCAACCCCCAATATAGAAACATTTCCATAATTTCCATATGACAATTCATTCTTAATAGAATCCTATCTATTCATAATAATGTCAATATGGTCCATCTATTACTATACTTCCAACTGTCCTTAAGCAACCAATCCTTAGCGAACTTTAGATCGTCCTTGACAGCTATTTTACTACTTTAGTCATATCCGGTTCTGGTTCTTTTTCCCTCTTAATGCCCTAGGCATTTGAAAAAATCAGAACAAATGAATATTATAGCACATGCAATCGATCCTATATCCAAAGCATATGGGATACGATTCATAATGTCTTACATAAAGACATGATACTTTACCAATCTCTCGCTATAATATTTCCATATATGGAATGTTCAATGTTGAAACATTTCAACATGATATTTATATATGTCCTTGACTAAGTTTGATTAATACTTCAATCTAAACTTTTAGATTCGAAATAAAGTATAAGTATCATCTTCTTAAATTTTACTATAGCGAAACAATTTTTCAAACTCTGCAACTTTGCAAATTAAAACTTCGTTTCCTATAATTAGAATTACTAACTCGCAACACCTAACGTAATAATTCTGCTCCTACTAGCATAATAATTACATTCTTTCCAGCATAACACTTATGCTCCCAATAGCTTTGACATGTACTCAGAAATCAACTGGACTTCTAGAAAACAATACTTATTGACTTTCTTACCAAAGTTCAGATTTCTGATACGTGATGCTTTGATAAGTCTTTTCCTAGACTTCTCAAGCTCATACATCTTTCAATAGACAGCTTATGTGTGGGTCTAAACCTTTTCAAAACTTATAGAGATAAGTCCCAAATGTTCAAACTTTTTGCCGTTTCTCACAATTCGAATTATGAAGAAGGATGCCGTAATCATACTCGAATTCGAGAATGCAATTAACACAACTGGTAACTCTTTAAAATCTTCCAGTGAAAGCATTTCCTCACATTCATTTTCATGAAGTAGAGAGAAACCTCTTGTCACTTAGATCTTATGGTGTATGTGTTCCTATCCATGTGAATTTTTCATTTCCAACCATTATCATAAGACAAGGTTTATGACAAATCCAAAATCATATGGACTGAACTTACTTAATCTTCATTTCTTGCCATCCGGTAGCACAAGGGCCTACCAATGCTTCCAAGTTGCTGAGCAGCTCACCCATGATGTTCAATGAACTTTCACTGATCAGGGTGCTTTGCCTTATGCAATCAAATGAGAACTCATAGAACTCACATGCATAGTCAACTTAACTGGAATGGGCACAGAAACAAGAATATGTCAATATGATAGGTTATCAACCTCAAGTCGTGTGCTAGTGACTACTAAAAGGTTTATTCTTGATTAGTTCCTGAAACTTTTCAAGACCATTAAGACTCCCACTGACCTCTTGACATATAAGATTCTCTTGTCAAGGAACATTACTTGACAACCAAATATTCAAGAGTTAGTGTGGGTTCTTATCAAGAAAACACTTCATATAATCGATCTTAGTTGCTCTTTGTTTTAACCAAAACATCACAACTACCAATTTCAAATGTGCAAGAGTTAGAAAACTTTTCTACTCCATATTTCATGAGGTGTTACAAACCTACTTATAACATGTTACTCAAGTTACAACTTGAAGTAACTAAGAGTATAACTCTCAAACTCGACTTTGGAACAAAGTATGACTCATCCTTTTGATTTAACCATTTCAACAATTCCCGATTCCTCTCCTAAGTGATATAAATGCACTAAGGTGTCCTTAGAGGATCAATTGTGATATGGTTCCATAATCATTAGGATGATCATAAAACACGATACTAAAGTACTCTCCTTTCCTTTCAGATTGGAGAAACTTTCGTCTTTCTGCCTAATTGATTCTTCTTATTCGTTATGCTCTACTTTGAAACTTTTCAAGGTATTAGAATTACACTTAATCCTGTAAGTATAACCATATTTACTAAACCATTAGTAAATCATGACGAATAGCCTTATTGTCCTTTGGGTGATGAGAATCCTTCCTTATTTGGTAAATTATGACATTACCACAAGAATCAAATTCATTTCCAACATTGCCAATAATATATAAACATCAATTTTCACTAATGCCATTGCAAGGATAATATAAAGTAAGACAAAATCAAAATTTTCTTTATTTATAAAAATGCAGAAACTTGTCCTTGCAATGCAAATTTATATGAAAACTATGTTACTAAATATTCCTAAGCATTCTATCATAACTCCTAAGAAGCAGCTCAAAAAATCTGATCATCGAACCATGCGATCGAAATCCATCTCTTCGTGACCAGACTCAGCTCACTCTTCCTTTAAGCTTCCTTTCATTTCTTCGATCCTACAAAACATCAAAATGCAATCTTATCACATCATGTATTAAGAATCTATAAATCAGAACTTAATAAAGTTAGATAGTGGACTTATCTGAAGTAGAGTCATACATTTTGACTTTACCATCCTTGCGATCCTTCCGGTAGATACGACAGCTTCACATCCAATGCCCCTTCTATTGGCAATAGTAACAAACAGACTCATTCAGAATGGTGCATGGTATTATCTCAGATTCAGCCTTTCTCTTATGATCAAACTTTTCGACCATGGCCGATTTCTCTCCCTTAGGAGAAGAAACCATTTCTGGACTATCACCTTTGCCATTGTTAGGGTCCATGGAAATTTGGGATGCAGATATTCCAATCAAATTTGCTTGACTAGTGCGCCAAATCATTGCTGATTCAGCAACAATTAGCAAATATGTAAGATCAATAAGGGTCACGTCGTGATCTGTCATATAGTAGTCTTTAACGAGCTGACCATACGACTCAGGAAGTGACTGAAGAACCACGTCAATAGTCATCTTCCTTGGGAAAATGACACCCAACATTCCCAGCCTGTCAATATGTAACTTCATCTCCAAGACGTGAGCACATACAAACTTTCCATCTCCATGTTTACTTGCTAATAGGGCTTGAAAGATCTTGAACTTTTCAATTCGACGAACACGTGGGTCAGGGAGAATTATTGGAGGAGGTGGAGGAAGTGAAATATGATTTCTAGTTCCTCGATCGAAACGTGGGACATCATCTTCATGAGGAAAGCTTTTTCCAAAAGATATGGGAATACCATAGTTGTTAGAATTAGACATCTACAAAGGAGAAATTCAAGTTAGTTGATTCAATTATCAATACAACACCCAAATGAAATATTAAGGGTAGGACCCAACATAATAATTCACAATTCGGAAGAGGGATGTCGTAATCCAATTGCAAATTATTTGTCGGTAGGTATATGACGATTTACCAATTCCACCACAAAAACGAAATTTTAAACGAATTAGGTTTTTAAATGAAACTCCTAGATCTTTTGAGATTCATTGAACTTTTCAATGGCATGTTTAATCTCGATTATACCCTTCAAGTTTGTGACTGGGATACCGAGGATCACAAACAAGGTGTGAATAACCATGCAAATTAGCTTGGTACTCTCGAAGTCATTTATCACCTAATCAATGTGTCGGTTAACCACACACGATCCATTGATCTATGACAATATTCGAGCTACCCATTTCCATCCTTCATTAGTCCCATATTAGTGTGCCGGTCAACCACACACGCTCTACTAACGACCAATACGGTGCAATGTGCAATTTCATGGGTTCGCATCAAATTCACATTTTTCCTAAAGTAAC
The DNA here is from genome assembly GCF_052849685.1 of Lactuca virosa. Lineage (NCBI taxonomy): Eukaryota > Viridiplantae > Streptophyta > Magnoliopsida > Asterales > Asteraceae > Lactuca > Lactuca virosa. Next base: position 459,154,425 of record NC_136430.1, read on the forward strand.
TAAGATTTGGGAATTTATAAAAGGTTTAGTTACTTTGTATTTTTCATTATACTTATTAATGAGAGTTGTGTCCTATCCTACCCGTTCGGCTAACGACCCTCGACTAGTCAAGGGTGTCGTGGGTAAGAGTGGATACCCAATGGCGGTCATTTTACAGGTCGCTTCCTTAAACACACCTTATAGACCAGCCTCGTGAATGAAGCCTACTAACGGTAAGACTGACCCTTTTTCTTATACATATATAATATACTAGACTTTTCATTTTATATAGTATAAGGGTGTATTTTAAACCTTTTAAAATACTAGGTGGTTTAATCTATTAATAAGTTAGACTTTTAATTTAATTAAATTTAAACCATATTATTATGGATTTATTAATTCTCTCTTTTAATTAAACACTTAATTAATTTAATAAAATCTATAAGGGGTAAATTAAACAATTTAAAATTACAAAGGTTCTAAATTTAAGATTTCAAAATTAAAACTATTTAAACAAATTTTAAATTATAAATCCATGAGGTGCATTTATGAAACTTTTCAAAATACTTGGGTTTAACCATATAAATTTCCAAAAACTAAAACTTTTAATTTCAAATTTAAACTATAAAACCAAAGGGTGTAATTTAAAACTTTTCCAAAATTATTAGGTTAAATATTTGAATCAAAATAATCTTATATTATCCATATTTAACCAAATCCTCTAATTTTGATAAGGATATCACATACAATTTAGAAAAATTGAATTTAGGCATTAAAAACGAGTTTTGGTAATTATCCAAATCAAAATCTAACCAAAGAATCGAAAAATCCGGCACAGACGAGTCAACTCATCGAGTTGCCTAGTGAACTCGTCGAGTCTGCTAGTCATACAACAAAAAATTTCAATTTCTTGCTCTTTTGGCAGTCCACTCTTGCACTAATTCAATTGAAAAACATCCTAGGCTCTGATACCACTGATGGGTTTTGAGCACTACAACATTCCTTTGGTGTACATGCAACCCTAATGATTTGGATCTAAGTTTTTCTCTATTGAACATGCAAATACAAACTCCAAAGAAATAACCCTAAGACTAACATATACAATTTCGAAATTGACATATAAATTAGGGTTTAGATGTTACCTCTCTTGTTATGTAGCAATAACAATTTCACCTTGAATATCCTTGACCTTTGAAAGCTTAGTGCCCCAAGTGTTACACCTCTAATGGAGTCACAAACACTCAATGCAAAGGATGACTTGGAGAGAGGTGGAAAATCTGCTAGGGTTCTCTTAGAAGCTTGCATAGGCCGAAAATCCCATAGTGGAGGGTTCCTTATATAGCTGTGGGCTGCTAGGGTTTCTGGAGGAAACCCTAATTCCTGCTTAAGGCTTAATCAGCCCATGGACTTATTCTTTAGAGCCTTGGACGAAATCTATAGGGCTTCCTTTTGGATTTCGTCCACTCCACTCTATGAAGTCCATCAGCCCAATTTTGCAACTATCAATGATTTGCAAAACCAGTCCCTCCATTATTAATAAGTTCCTTTAATCCCAAAATTAATATCAAATTAATTTCTGATTAATAACTAATGAATAATATGATTTCCAAATAATATATTAATCTTGTAATATATTAATAAAATCATTTTGAATACCAATTTATTATTCATATAATAAATCATACTCTCTCTCCACTTGTCATCCTATCAAGTTGCATGAGTGAAGGCAACCCAAAAGGACCATGCTCATAGTCAAATCAAGTACATACCAAATATAGTTATGAGATTAGACACCTAATCCAACAGTACGCGCATAACTGGTTTCCAATATAATTCTCCCGATGTATAAAACTCATTCATGGAGTTGGAAGTGAATTCTGCCCCATTGTCGCTTCTAACTCCTTTTATTCTTTTCCTAAATTAAGTTTTCACTATTTAACAAAATTTACTGAGACATTTACTTGCTTTATGTTTATGTTTAATAATATATACCTATAAAGTTCTACTAAAATCATATACTTTTGTAAAAAAATAACGTGCTCCCGTAAGAGAAGGTGTGCGATAGTCACCCCAAATGTCGCGATGCAATAAATCAAAACACTCAACGGTTTTAGTAGGCGAACTAAGAAAAGGTAATATTTTATGTTTTTCCTTTAGAGTAGAATCATTAGTCTTATTTCTTAATGCAAAAGTAAAATTTCTCAAAAAATCAATTTGACGTAACTTAGATTTTGAAGCATGACCAAGTCTCTTATGACATACCCCCACATCAAGTGGAACTAACATATCATTTTTTTCATCCACTGCAAAATTCGTTCGATAGGGTCTTCCTTTGCACTTACCCAAACCAATCCAGCTCCTCGTTTCTAACCCATGTGTGACACAACAGTCCAAAAAGAAAGTCACAACACAATTAAGCTCTTTTGTTAGGCGACTAACAAATGAAAAATTACACATAAATTTTGGAATGTATACCCCCCCCCCCCCTAATCAATTTTCATTCCATTAGGTAAGGCGTAATTTCCTTTCCTTTGACGGGAATGAAATCATCATTCGGAATAGTGACAGGTAACTCTCGCTCGCAACTTACTTTGTTTTTAAGTAAATTTTAATCACAAGTTATGTGCTATGTTGCTCTTATATCGATGATCTAAGATTTGTTTTTAAATTTCTTACTAGCCATGTTGACATTTGAACCAACATCATCTTTGACTTTATTAGTTGACAAATGGGAGAAGTGTTTGATGAGCATCTGGTACCGTTTACTTGTCGCTACTGGTATAGAATTTGAACTAGCATCAACCCGCACAACCTTGGTATTTTCTTTCTCTTTCTTTCCTTTCCTGGGCCACCAATCTGGATAACAAATCCTTTTGAAGCATCCCTCTTTATTGTGACCACTTTTTGCCAAAAAGGTGAACTGCTCCAACTCTTAGTTGTTGAATCACTTTGTTTCATTGGCATGCCCTTTATTATTTGTTGTTTCTTGCCTCTTAGAAGTGAAGCTTTGAATGGTAACTACATCATGTATTATTTTTCTTGTGGCCAAGATCGCTTTTTGTTGTTCGTCTTTCTATGGCCAGGTGACAGGTAGTCCCCAATGTTGGTGTTGGTTTTGAGGTGAGTATTTGTGTTCTCACAGTGGACAACACACCATCAAAACCCATCAAGAACCCGTACAACCTTTCATTTTCCTTCGACTCACTTAGCCTTTTGTCAATATTGCACTTGCATTTTCCACAAGTGAAACTAGGCGACAGTGATACCAATTGTATCTCGTCCCAGAGACCTCACATATTTGTATAGTAATTCGAAATGGACGCCCTGTCTTGCCGAGTTATATTGATGGTTTGTTTTAATTCATATAGACGAGGTGCACTTTCCTTCCCAAACCTATCTTTAAGGTCTACCTACATCTCTACCGACGTGTTAGCATACCTAACACTTTATCTAATGGTTGTGGTGAGACAACCCTTTATCATGGAAACACACCTTATCCACATCATGTAGTCATCTAAGTCTTCTTTTAGTGTCTTGATTGTTTCATTGAAGAACCCTATATTGTTATTTGCAAACAGAAAATTCTTGATTTCCTGTGAGCAATCACCATAGTTACTATCTGTAGGGATGTTGTTGGCATGCAATTGTCTTGGGTAAACGGACACATGTAGATAGTATGACGTGTTTGTTATCTATTTTCGTTGTTTCATCTTTGGTGACTGACTTTCTAGCATTGCCTCTAATGGCGGCAAAGTCGTTCTATTTGCAGGTCTGATCGACCCTCTCTGATACTGTAACGCCTGCGTTCCCGCTATACACTTCGTAGAAAAATCTTTATTTACATTGGTCGATAATGTAAAATTCCTTGGGAATAAATAAATAAGAAATTTCCATACATGTTACGTATTTACAAAATATTATTCGTATTGTTACTATGAATTTGTTATACAAATGAATATTATGGTGATATAATATTTTTATAAAAATATAGTAAAAAATGTAACTGTAATGCCCGCAACTTCGGGCTAGATACTTAAGATATAATAAGCGATAAAATGAAATTTTGATAGAAGATTATTTATGATAAATAATCTTAACCATAGTTATAGTAGATGTGACAATAATTTTGTATATATAAAGAACTCTGAAATATGACTTCATATGAGGAAGTTATGATTTTTCGAAGTTTCGCAATTAAACAGACACAACTATGCGCATCGTAAAATGTGAATTTTATATAGGTTGCTTATTAGCCTAATCAATCTAAACAAAAGTCTTAGTGATCATAAAAACGAGAGTGTGCATATAAAGAACGTCCAAATCTGACTTCATATGAGAAGATTATGATTTTTCAAAGTTTCAGCGCAGCAGTGCCGACATAGAAGTTGAAATTCCAATCGGTTGATTGTTAGCCGAGACAATCTAAATGAGATTTGAATATCTCATGAATATGAGCCCATCTATATAAAGACAGTCGAGACCAGAGTACTGTTGGATTAGATGTTTAAGCCCATAACTATTATTGTTATGTACTCGACCCGAGAATAGCATGGTCCATTTGAGTTGCATGGCATCGGAACAATTGGATAGACAAATGAGAAAAGGTTATTTATGATTTATATTAATATATTATAAGTTCTAATATATTAATATGAAATCATATTATTTAATTAGTATTGATTAAGAATTAATTTGGAATTAATTTTGTGATCAAAAGAGACTAATTAAATATATGGGGATTGATTATGGAAATCATTCATTCTTATATATGTGGGCTTGTGATCCATAGTCCTTCATATTGGGCTTAACCCATGTGGTAACCCATGGATACTCCATGGAGGTTAAAACCCATGGATCATGAAGGAAATGGAAAGTCATGCACATTAGGGTTTACATGGTGTAACCCTAAATGAGCCACACTATATAAAGGACCCCATGGTTCATGAAATCACACTAGTAGAGACACAAAGAGGGCAAAGTCGATTTCATAGAGTGAACCAAGTAACCTCTTCTCAAGTTATTCCAATTTTTGGTGATGTTGTGTGATTCCATTTGAGGTGCAACACTTGGGGCTCTAAGCTCTTAAAGGTTCAAGACTTCAAGCTCCATCAAAAGGTATGTCAGCTAACTAGACTTTTGTAGTATAGATACTCCATTGTATGCTAGTTAGGATGATGCTTTGGAATTTTGAATGTATGCATGTATAATAGAGAAAACATAGATACAAAGTACATAGGGTTGCATGTACACCATAGGAGTGTTTGAATGCTCAAAACCCCTCAGTGGTATCAGAGACTTGGCTTGGTTTTCAATTATACTTGATGCAATGGCTTGAAAATCGAAATTCTGGCTTTCTGGACAGTGGACTCGTCGAGTCCACCGGGGGACTCGCCGAGTCCAAGAGTAAATTCATCCAACTCACCGAGTTGCTTCCTGCACTCGACGAATTGGTGCTCCAGAGGGCAGATTTTCGACTTTTAAGGCTTGAATTGGACTAGGATCATTACCCTAAGTTGTTTTTGAACTTATAAACCTGTTTTTGATGTGGTAATGATCATACTAATCCAATTTAAAAGATAATTTTCAAAAGTTTCATTTTTTTATTAGTTTAATGGTTAGGCTAATTACACGAAAATTGTTTGATTTGAATTGTCTTGATTCATATGAGTTTAATCTAGATCATAGTTTTTCTTGACATGTTTGTTAGTTTAATTGGTGATCTTAATGAATTTTAATGGACTCCATAACTTATCCTCAAGTTATGGAAAACCAAAAGTTTTTCCTTTTAAAAGAATCATTAAAGCCATAGGTTATAAACTTGAAAAGTCTTTTTCCCATAAATTGTTTTATGACCTCCATAACTTGTCCTCAAGTTATGGATTTTCAAAAGTTTCTTCATTAAAGTCTTTAAACCTATATTAAACTCATATGTTATGGATTCCAAAAGTTTTTTTTTGAATTGTTCAAAAGTTGCCCTCAAGTTTTGGAATTTGTAAAGTTACACTTTTGAATACTTTAGTTCCAAACCCTAGAATTTTAAATAGTTTAAAATTCAACCCTTATACTATTATAATATTATAGGTTTAATATTTATATATATGTATAAGAGTAAAGTCAGTCTTATCGTTAGTAGGCCTCATTCACGAAGCCGGTCTATAAGGGGGGTATAAGGTTACTGCCTATAAAATAACAGTTTAATGGGTGTCCACTCTCACCCATCGCTTCCTTGACTGGTGGAGGGTCGTTAGCCGAACGGGTAGGATAGGACTCTAATTCTCACTTCATTAAAAGAATAATGATAAATACTAAGTAACTAAACACTTATAAATTCCCAAATCTTAGTTACTTAGGAAAATGTGAATATGGTGCTAACCCATGAAATTGCACTTTGCACCTTGTTAAGCCGTTAGTGGAGTGTGTGTGGTTAACCGACACACTAATCGGGTCTGACAATGCGTGGCAAAGGGTAGCTTGATGTTAATCATAGATCAATGGAGCGTGTGTGGTTAACCGGCACATTAATTAGGTGGTGTAACATTGGGTGTACCAAGCTAATTTGCATGGTTATTCACACCTTGTTTGTGATCCTCGGCATCCCAGTCACAAACTTGAAGGGCATAATTAAGATTTATATATGCCATTGAATTGTTTCAATGAATCTCAAAGGATCTAGGAGTTTCAATTCACTTAAAACCTAAAACTCTTTTTTTGTTTTTCGTGGTGGAAATTGGTAAATCGTCATTTACATACCTTCAAATATTTTGCAGTATGGATTACGGGATCCCTCTTCTAAATTGTAAAATATTGTGTTGGTCCCTAGTCTTAATATTTTATATTGGGTGTTATATTAAGGACTTAAATCAACTAACTTGAATTTCTCCCGTGTAGATGTCTGGTTCAGACAGCTATGGTATTCCCAAATCTTTTAGAACAAGTTTTTCTATCGAAGATGATACTTCACTTCCTCCACCTCCTCGAATCATTCTCTCTGACCCACAAGCTCGAAGACTTGAAAAGTTCAGGATCACTCAATCCCTATTGGATAGTAAACACAAAGATGGAAAGCCTATATGTGCTCATGTGTTGGACATGAAGCTGCATATTAACAGGCTAAGGATGTTGGGTGTCGTCTTCCCAAGGAAGTTGGCTATTGACTAGGTCCTTCAGTCACTTCCCGAGTCATATAGTGAGTTCGTTAAAAACTACTATGTGACAGATCACGACATGACTCTAATTGACCTTACTTATTTGCTAATTGCTGCCGAATCAGCAATGATTTGGCACAATGGTCAAGCAAATCTGATTGAAAGGTCTACATCCCAAGCTGACATGGACATCCCAGAGAAGATTCCTTATCCTAAAGGAAAGGAATTGGGCATGGTCAAAAGTTTTGATCATAAGAGAAAGGCCAAATCTGAGACTGATCCATGTGAGCATGTGTGTTTCTATTGCCAAAGACAGGGACATTGGAATCGAAGCTGCCCAGACTACCTGAGAAGTTTAATCAGATTGTATGGTTCTACTTCAGGTGAGTTCATTATCTAACTCTACTAAGTTCCTAATTATTGATTCTTAATACATGATGTGACAAGGTTGCATTTTGATGTTTTGTAGGATCATGCAAAGGGAAGGAAGCTTAAAGGAAGAGTATGCTGAATCTGATCGCGAAGATGGATTTCAATCGCATGGTTCGAAGATGGGATTTTTGAGCTGCTGCTTAGAGTTATGATAGATTGCTAGGAAATATGTAATAACATAGTTTTCATTTGTAATTGCATTGTAAGGAAAAGTTTTTTTCGCATTTCATAAATAAATAAAATTTTGTTTTATTTTATTATATCTCCTTGCAATGGCATTTGTGAAAATTGATGTTTGTATGTTTCTATGTTAGCAATATGAATTTGATTCTTTCGTTTGTGGTAATGTCGAGTATTTGCCAAATATGGAAAAATTCTCATCACCCAAGTTTCAATTGGACAGAAACTTGGAATCATGCAAGTTGTATTGTATGATAAATGAGAACTCTCTTCTTTGGTAAATTAAGACTAATTCCTTATTCACGTATATATGTGAGTCAAGTGATGGACTAGGGGATCGGGTACACTGGGTGTGCGCTGGTCAAGGTCCACCACAAAGATCGATAAGACTATTCGTCATGATTTACTAAAGTTTAGTAAACATGCTTATGCTTACAAGTTTAAGTATAATTCTGAACATTGGAAAAAGGTTCAATGTATGGCAGAACGAATGAGAGGAATCAAATTAGGCAGAAAGATAAAAGTTTCTTCAATCTGGAAAGATGGGAGAGTACTTTAGTATCATGTTTTATGATCATCTTAATGTTTATGGAAAAACCATGTCACAATTGATCCTCTAAGGATATCTTAGTGCATTTGTATGGCTAAGAAGAGGAATCATGAATTGTTGAAATAGTTTAAATCAAGAAGAGTCATACTTCGTTTCCAAAACAAGTCTTAGAGTCATACTCCAAGATTGTAACTCTGAGTGGCATGATCTTAAGAAAGGTTTAAAACACTTATCAAATGTAGAGTAAACGTTTTCTACTCTTGTACATTTGAAATTGGTAAGTTGTGATGTTTTGGATAAAACAAAGACCAACTAAGGCCAATTGTGTGAAGTGTTTGTCTTGATTAGAATCTGCACTAACTCTTGAATATTTGTTTGTCAAGTAATGTTCCTTGACAAAGTGAATCATATATGTCAAGAGGTTAGTGGGAGTCTTAAAGATCTTGACAAGTTTCAAGAACTAATCAAGAATAAACCTGTTGTTAATCACTAGCACACGACTTGAGGTTTGTGACCTATCATGTTGACATATTCTTGTTTCGGTGCCCATTCCAGTTAAAGTTGACTATGCATGTGAGTTCTATGAGTTCTCAGTTGGTTGCATGACAACCTGGAAGCAATGGTAGGCCCTTGAGCTGCCAGGTGGCAAGAAATTAAGAATGAACAAGTTCAGTCCATATGAGTTTGGATTTGTCACTAACCTTGTCTTGTGATTATGGTTTTGACAAATTCACATGGATAGGAACACATACACCATAAAATCTAAGTGTCATAAGGTTTCTCTCCGATTCATGAAAATGATGGTGAGGAAACGCTTTCACTAAGTAGATTTTAAATAGTTAGAAATTGTGATACTTGCATTTCTCAAATTCGATTATGATTACGGCATCCCTCTTCATAGTTCGAATTGTGAGAATGGCAAAAGGTCTAAACATTATGATTACGGCATCCCTCTTTATAATTGTTTAGACACACATGTGAGCTATCTAAGGAAAAGTGTATGATTTTGAGAAGCTTAGATAAAGTTTTATCAAAGCATCTTGTATCAGAAATCTGAACTTTGGTAATGAAAGTCAATATAGTATTGATTTCTAGAAGTCCAGCTGATTTTTGACTACATGTCAAAGCTAGTGGGAACATAAGTGTGATGCTAATAAGGATGTAATTATTATGCTAGTGGGAACATAATCAATTATAGTGAATGTTGCAAGTTAGCAATGTTAATTATAGAAAACAAAAGTTTCAATTTGCAAGTTGCACAGTTTGAAAAGTTGTTTTGCTATAATTAAGAGAGAGAAAATTATACTTCATTTCAATTCTAAAAGATTAGATTGAGATTTTAATCACGTTTAGTCAAATATATATATGAATGTTATGTTGGAATGGTTCAACATAAGGAAATTCTATATATGGATGTGTTAATTGCGTTCTCAAAATTTTGATTATGATTACGGCATCCCTTTTCATAATTCGAATTTTGAAAACATGGCAAATAACAAAATATTGTAGCAAAAGACTGATAAAGTATCATGTCTTTATGGTAGACATTATGAATCGCGTCTTATATGCTTCGGGTATAGGATCGATTGCATATGCTATAATATTCTCGTGTTCTAAATTTTTCCAAATACCTAGGGCATTAAGAGGGAAAAAGGACTAGAACCGGGTGTGACTAAAGTGGTTGAGCAATTGTTAAGGACAATCTAAGGTTCGCCAAAGATTGGTCGCTTAAGGACAATTGGAAGTATAGTAATGGAAGGACCATATTGACATTATTATGAATAGACAGGAGTCTATTAATAATGAATTGTCGTTTGACAAATATGGAATGTTTCCATATTGGGAGTTGAAGAATAGATGAGAAAGTTATTAAATTTTATGCAAGAAGTATGTTCAAAGGAATGTACTTTGAATTTGAGACTTCTTTTCCATGGAATTGTCTTGTAACAATCTCCAAAGAAATATTTTGTAATATTGTTGGTCAAGTCTTTGTGACTTTTGGTACCTAGAAATTACAAAAGAATCATTGTATGATAGTTTAAAATGTAACACTTTCTAGCAGTAACGAGAATTTGGAATTCGTACACTTGCAATCAGGATTTAAAATTGTGAAATGAGCATCATTGAAATGTTTTTCAAATGATCTATTTCATAAAGTAAGGACCATAGATAAACATAGTATGCATACTTGGAGCATGGCATGACTATGGTTTTAATTCAAGTATCAAGTTTATTATTTGAAACATTAAACAATCAATAATGAGTAATCAATATGGCTCAAAAGGTTCGGGGCCATATAGGATTAGTATTATTCTTGTGTTTCACTTTGCATGTTTTTACTTCCCGAATAACTAGGTTATTCAAACCATCCACAGTCGATCATACTTTGGAAGAAGGTATTGAGGCAAGACTGTCATGAATGGGTTTGTAGTTTGTCTGGGACAAAGTGGTTGCAGTGCTCATGAGTACTCCTGGAATAAGATCCGAGTATTGGATTCAACCCACGCTCATTTGAATCACTTCATGGATTTTATCACGAGTGATCATGAGACAATAATATCTTATATTTTTGAAACGGAGACGTGTGAGTTGTACTTGCGAGTTGGTTGCACATTGACATATGTAAACGCACCAGTAACTTGGATGTTATAAAACATATCGTTGTGTGTAATTTGACGAGTAAGTACAAGCGAGCATTTGGGTCGAAGTTTATCCATTCCTTTTACCCTTGGAGGGATAAAAGCGATATATGTGGGCCCCTCGATGATTTAGTGATGACACCCCTAAGTGCTTGGCCAAGCCTGGACTGATTTGATTTGTTCAATTAGTCGGTCATCATAAATCGGAAATCGGGAAACAACATATGGACAGAGAGAATGATTATAATCCATGTCTTAGTCCATATGATATCTAGAATGGAGGAATATATGATCCCTTATCTAATGGACACGTCATTTGACTAGGTCAGAGTTCGACAGCGGCTTTAAGAGCTACGATTGCTAGTCGGGATCTTGGAGTCATACTTGAATAATAGTTTTAGACTTATACAAGTGGGAGACAGTTGGATTAGATGTCTAAGCCCATAACTATTATTGGTATGTACTCGACCCGAGAGTAGCATGGTCCATTTGGGTTGCATGGCATCAGAACAATTAGATAGACAAATGAGAAAATGTTATTTATGATTTATATTAATATATTATAAGTTCTAATATATTAATATGAAATCATATTATTTAATTAGTATTGATCAAGAATTAATATGGAATTAATTTTGTGATCAAAAGAGACTAATTAAATATATGGGGATTGATTATGTAAATCATTCATTCTTATATATATGGGCTTGTGATCCATAGTCCTTCATGCTGGGCTTAACCCATGTGGTAACCCATGGATACTCCATGGAGGTTAAAATCCATGGATCATGAAGGAAATGTAAAGTCATGCACATTAGGGTTTACATAGTGTAACCCTAAATGAGCCACACTATATAAAGGACCCCATGGTTCATGAAATGACACTAGTAGAGACACAAAGAGGGAAAAGTCGATTTCATAGAGTGAACCAAGTAACCTCTTCTCAAGTTATTTCAATTGTTAGTGGTGTTGTGTGATTCCATTTGAGGTGCAACACTTAGGGCACTAAGCTCTTAAAGGTTCAAGACTTCAAGCTCCATCAAAAGGTATGTCATCTAACTAGAATTTTGTAGTATATATACTCCATTGTATGCTAGTTAGGATGATGCTTTGGAATTTTGAATGTATGCATGTATAATAGAGAATCCATAGATCCGAAGCACATAGGGTTGCATGTACACCATAGGAGTGTTTGAATGCTCAAAACTCATCAAGTACGCATGAAGGAGTTATGAATATTGCATAAAATTTACTAATCTAAACCGGTCTAAATACGAATTTGAGTTAGAATGTGAATAATCGGTTAAGACCCTAATTAAAGTTCTAGAGCTCATCGAGAGGATTCCAAGGATATAAAGAACATCAAAAATAGAGCTTGTATGTGAAAGTTATGGTCATCCGAAGATCTGTGAGAAATTACCTGGGATGATGTCGTGGCACCACATGGTGGCGCCACGTGGTGTGGTCGGATAGCCGGCTCTCCCATGAGACAAGGTGACATGGCGTAACGTGGGCATGACGTGGTACCACCTGAAGAGGACACATGGCATGAAAAACCTCAGGGGGTTCCCGAGGCACCCGGAGTAAGACCTTGGAGGGTTTCTAGGGCATCCTTGGGCTAAGACCTCGGGGGGTTCCCGAGGCACCCGGAGTAAGACCTTGGAGGGTTTCCACGGCGTCCCTATATGTTGTATGCATGGCTTATGTGGTTTATGTAGCTTTTATAGTTAATATGGTTTATGTGATTATGTGGATTGTGTGTGGGGTGTGCTCTGGGGAACTCACTAAGCATTAGCTTACAGTTTGTTAATTGTTTCGGGTACTTCTGAGCCTAAGGGCAAGGGCAAGGCTTGATGGCACGGCATGCACTCTCTGACATTTGATTTGATGGGACACTCTGATATTTGAAATAAAATGTTGATGTTATGGATTTGAAAACAATTGTCATTGATATTTCACATTTTATGAGAATGTTTTGGTTATTTAAAAACGAAAATTTTATATGAAAATTTGGATCGTTACAAGTTGGTATCAGAGCCTTGGTTTGAGGGATTCGGGTACACTCTCGGGTGTGTCAGGACTCAAACTAAGGAAATGGTAAAATTGTTTTCAAAAATCAAAAGTTAAAACTTCTTAAAATGGAAAAGAGGAGAGTGCAATGCGCGTGATCGGCCGAGCTCAAGTAAGTGGTTCCCCAATATGTTAGCCATGTAATACTAATATTTGGATTATGATAGTAGGATGGATTTTGCTATGTGTATGCTTTTAAAATTGTATATGGTTAGGAGCTTATAGCCTTAGAATGATTGATCTGGCCTTATTTCCTGTTCCTTGTCTGGTTGTGGTCCTAGGGTAGAATTTATTAGTCGAAAGTCTATTTGATCCTGTTCTGTGTATAATTTGCATGCATAAAGGCAACATGTTATGATTGATTTGAGATATGATTGGATGGGATTGAACAAATCTTAGGATAGCCTAGAATTTGAGTTATGAAGTAGCCCGTGAGATATTTTTTGTTCTGGGACGAATTAGGGTTATCATGTAGAGATTTGGGGGAAGGTACAGGTAGGTGTGGAAGGTAGTATTGGGCCCGTACTACTGAAAGCACAAGACCTGTACCCAAACTAATGTTAGACTTGGAAGCTCTAAGGAGAACTGGTGTAGGAAGATCCCCTTTTTGGACATTTTGATCATTCTGTCTCGGGGTATTTCAGATCAGAATGGTGGTGACACAGTTTGGAGTTGGAGGATCAGGATCAGGATCCGGATCTGGGTCGGGCGATGGTACCGAGCCCATTGATAAGAGGTTGTGCGAGCTCATTGCAGCCGAGGTTATGAGGGGCATCCTTGATGCTACCCCAGTGATTTTTGGGACAGTCAAGGAAGGGATGATGGAGATTATGGAGGATAGGCTCAGGTCATTCAGAGCCGAGATTGTTGTGGGCCAGGGCGGGGCCCGAACTCCCTCATTCTGGGAGTTCAAGGTGTGCGGGGCGTCAGAGTTCTTTGGGGTCAGGGACCCCGTAGTTAGCCGGCGCTGGGTGGTGGAAATGGAGAATGCCCAACACACGAGCTTTTGCCTGAATGCAGCAAAGGTGGGATTTGCCTCATGCATGTTGAGAGACCGAGCCAGGGACTAGTGGGGAGAGGTGACTAGCCAGGTGGGAGCAGCGGGTGTGGCTGAGATGACATGGACAGAGTTTGTCAGATGTTTTGATCTGGAGTTTGCACCACCTATTGAGGTGCAATGATCAGTGAGGGATTTACAGGAGCTCCAGCAGACCACCGAGACTGTGGCAGAGATCATCGCCAAGTTTCGAGAACGAGCATTGTTGATCCCACAGTATGCTACATATGAGGACATGAGGAGGACGAGGTATCATTCCATGCTGTGGAATGATATCCGTGAGTTCGTGAGCTATACAGGGTGCAAAAAACTGAATGAGATGGTGGAGAAGGCCCGTGAGCGGGAGATGGAGTTGGAGTTCCGCACCAAGCAGAAACCAGAGCAGGCTCAGACAGCTGTAGGTCAGGCTAAAAAGCCTAAGACCTCGGAGCCTTCTGGTAGGGGACAGCAGGGTCGTGGCCGGTGTGCCAAATGTGGGAGATCGCACAGTGGAGTGTGTCGGGTGACGGGCACAGTATGTTATACATGTGGTCAGCCATGCCATTTGAGCAGGGACTGCCCCAATAAGCACTTGATTTGTTTTCACTACAACCAGACCGGCCATAAGCGAGCCGATTGTCCGAAGTTGCAGGGAGGGGGAGGAGCAGTGGCGGCGCCTGTACCTACCACAATGAGGATCATTGATGGCCTCCGTGCTAAGGCGGATGCTCCAGCGGTGAAGAGTCACACATTTAAGTTGACCACCAAGGAGGCTCGGGCAGCGCCAGACGTTGTGGCTGGTACGTACTTTATATTCATGCTCTCTATTGATTTGCATTGCTTATATGTATAGTTGTGCTTACGTATAGGGACCTTTTTGGTCAACGGTATGCCGGCTCACGTTCTATTTAACTCGGGTGCTACCCGATCGTTTGTATCTCTTGTGCTTAGCAAAAAGTTCCGGGATGCGCAGGGAACTTTGGATTCCCCGCTTGAGGCCGAGATTGCGGATGATCGCACTGTGAGTGTTGCAATGGTGTATTAGGACTGTGTCCTGAACGTGCTTGGGGAGAGGTTTCGTGTTGATCTAGTCCCGATACCGTTGCGAGGGCTGAAGGTGATCGTCGGGATGGACTGGTTGGGGGCCAATGGGGCCATGATCGATTGCGAGCGCCAGCTGGTGAGGGTTCGAACCCCAAGTGGGGGAGAGCTGGTTATTCATGGACTCTTTTGATCATCTTGTAAACTCCTTTTATTGAAGTCCATGGGCTATGGGCCTATTTGCAAAGTTCATCTATTAAATAGTACTTAATGTGCTAATTGAGTCACTTGGAACACACACAAGAAAAACACTCTAAACCCTACTCTCTCTCTCTCTCTCACAATGTCCTTCTCTCTCTCTTTGGGATCAAGAGCAGCCAAGGGGCTGTTGTTTGGAGCTTAATTCTTGTTCATTTCCAGCCTTGATTCATATTGGTATGAACCTCCTTATCATTTCTTACAACTTGATTCATAACCTTGTTCTAGTTTTATGATTTCATCTTCACTTCTTCTCCTTCTTATTTGATTTGTATCTCTTTTGTTATTTGCAAAAAATTGTATGTTATACATCATCTCAAGATCCTATCTTCACCCCATATATGGTGGATGATGGATCTAGGGGATTACATGTTGAAAAAGATCATGGAAACCCTAAAAGGGAGAATGGTGATTTTATGTGCTCTATGTTCATTTTCATGTTGATTATTATTACAATCTTGTGGCAAAATGAAATCCTAATGATACCTAACCCTTTTTAGTGCCACCATGATCATGGGGACTAAATTGGGATGATGAACACATCTTAAAATGTGTTTCAAAGGGAGAAGGATGGATAAGCCAAAAAGGAATCACGGGTGGCTACGATTCTGTTTTCCATCAGATCTGTAGTCATTTTGTAAAACTCATATCTTGAGCTCTAGAACTCAAACGGACCCCAAACCAGTTCCCAAAGCTCACAAATTTAGTTGGATAATTTTCTTAAGCAGGCCAACCTCACTGATAAGGATTTATCTATGGGAAAGAATGGCATCTTTGCTGTTAGGTCTGATCCGGGTCTGTTCTGATATGTCATTTTGTTTTCATCATTTCTAAGGCTTGGAAAAGGATCCAGAGTGATTCCAAGTTTCTATATGTTCCTGATATTATGAATTTAATATCTGGAGCAGATGGGGTGTTATTTCCAATTATAAATTGGTTAGAATGGATCCACACTCCAGATCAGTGGGCAGTCACCAGCTTTTACTAGTGCTGTGATTGTCCACAATGTGAATTTTATATCTGGAGTTTGGGAGATGATTTTCATTCAATTCCAACTCTGAGACTTTCATTTGTATGTCCTTTACTTCTCTGAATTTTGGTTTGGACTAGTTCTACTCACAAGTTGGGTAGAATTGGCCAACATCACTTGACTGTATTGTTGGAGACAGAAGTGATACACCATTTTGTAAAATTCATATTTAATTCATCTTTTGGAGTTAGAAGGAGTTCTTTATAGTTCTGGAATCCTGAGCAATCATAGTTTCCTATAAAATTTAGTTAAAGCTATGTTTCTGTTTTAGATTTTGGAGTAAATCCATTTTGAACAGCAGGTCTGTTTTAGAGACCTTGCTGTGATTACTCTTTTCTCAACTCATAGCTTCATTACTTCTCCTTTCTAACCTTTAGTCCTTCTTAGGTGAGGTTTTGAAGTTTGCTCAAGCTTGGTAGCATTATTTGATTGTTAGCTATCCTTACTACTCACTCAAGGTGAGTTCTCTCACACCGTTGTATTGATGTTTGCATTTGCTAGTTAGCTCGTGTGTGATTATTTGAATTTATTATAAAGGCATGCTATATAACCATTGATTTAATTCGTACATGTGCACTGTATGTAACTAATTATGGATATAGGGACACCACCAAAGGATACGGATTTACCGGTGCGGTGGGTAGGTAATATCACCAACGTAATACTCATCATGAGGTGCGGTGATTAGGGCCAAATGATACGGGATCTTCCCGGTGCGGTTCAAACCTACAAGTCCTTCTTGTATTATAGGCATTGATTCGTTCTTTGCCCTTATCATATAATTATAATTGGAAAATGGATTAGGGTTAGTAAATATGAATGTTAGTACAATGTCTGTGTTTGAATTCACTAAGCTTTGTGCTTACGGTTTCCCTTATAACTTTTCAGGTGTTAAGATTAAAGAGGCTAAGGCTTGACATGGAGCACCAGGACATCGCTACTAGTTATTTTTGTTGGGACCTTATTATTATTATTACTTCCGCACTTATTTTATATGATTATTAAGTTGATGGATTATGTTATGACTATTTCAGTTGTTTTAATTTAATTTAAGATGCGTTTTAAAAGTTTAAAATTTTTGAAAAAAATTTAGGTGTCACAAGTTGGTATCAGAGCCACAATTTGAGGGAACTAGGCATTCTTGTGGATGTTCTAGACTCAAATTTGAGGCTCTATAAGAGTTTATTTTCTTTTTAAAAGATTTTTCAAACTTTCTGAAGACTAGTAGTGGAAGATGTCGCGGTGTGCCAGTCGGCCAGCCAAGTAAGCCTTATTTCTTATGTTAAATGTTTATGTTAAATTGTTGACTATGAATTGGATTATACTAGTCTTAAAATGTTAGATTACACATTTATTTAGTGTTAACATGTGAGAGAGTTGTAAAATTAACGGCTAGAGCGAGCTGGAAATTTTGAAACTAGACGCGAATGCGAAATTGGAACTTGTGTGGAAGGTAGTAGAAGGGCCCCTACTATTTGAAACATCGGTGCCGGTTTCGGGTCGGGGCAAGGTTGAGAAATTTTCGGCAAGCTGAGTGTTTCTTCTTCCTAGAAATATCTAGGCTGAATTATTTCTAAATATTTTCCTCCTTCTACGGATACAGATGGCTCCGCCTGCTCGACTTAATCAGCTCCAAATGGAGCAAGTTAGGGATATTGTCGCTGAGGAATTCAATAACGCTTTCAACGAACTAATCCTGGGTGTGACCAATGACATAATCAACCAAGTCAGTGCTCTTCTGGATGAGCGCCTCGCAGCTATTCCTGGGGGAGCGTTACCGGCTCCACCCGTTCGGGATTCGACATACTACTTCGAGAAGTTCAGCAAGTGTAGCCCTCCTCTTTGGAATGGTGAATCCGACCCAGTTGCTGCTAAGCACTGGGTGTCAGATGTTGAGGGCGCCTTCATGACTGTTGGGTGTCCGGACCAGTACAAAGTTGTGATCGCCATGAATCAGCTGCGAAAAAGGGGAAAGACATGGTGGAACACCATCACCGCTCTATTAAACAAAGAAGAAGTGAGGGCCATGTCTTGGGCCCAATTTGTGGAGAGGTTCGAGGCACAATATGTGCCTAAGGTGGAGCAGCAGCGGATGCAGCAAGAGTTCATGGCCTTACAGCAGACTACCGAGTCCATTAGCGACCTGAACGCCAAGTTCTTGGAGATGCTATCTTTTTGTCCCTCGTTTGCTGGGAACGAGGCCTGGTTGGTCAGCCGATACACTTCCATTCTACGTACCGAGATTCGGGAATTTGTTAGCATGCAGGAGTTCCCGACACAGTGTGGCCGGGTGTGGGTACCGGTAATTGGAGGTGTGAGGCAGAAGATCCTGGAGGAGGCACACAGATCCAAGTTCTCTATTCACCCGGGGGTAACGAAGATGTACAGGGATCTGAGGTTGAGTTACCGATGGCCCTACATGAAGCGGGAGATCACATGGTTGGTAGAGCGGTGCTTGACATGCAGGAAGGTCAAGGCCGAGCATTAGAGACCTCATGGCAAGGTTCAACCGTTACCCATTCCTATGTGGAAATGGGAAGAGATCACCATGGACTTCATCACGAAGTTACCGAGGACGGTGAGGGGTGTAGATGCCATACGGGTTATAGTGGATAGATTGACGAAGAGTGCCCACTTTATTCCGATCTCCGAGAGCATCTCCGCTAGGAAATTAGCGGATGTTTATGTGCGAGAGGTGGTGGCTAGGCACGGGGTGCTAGTGACAGTAGTATCTGACCGAGATGTTCGATTTACATCTAGATTTTGGAGGAAGTTCCACGAGGAACTGGGCACTCAGTTACATTTCAGCACGACGTACCACCCCCAGACAGATGGCCAGAGTGAGAGGACGATCCGGACACTCGAGGATATGCTTCAGGCATGCGTGTTGGATTTTGGAGGGAGTTGGGATACATACCTCCCACTAGTTGAGTTTTCATATAACAATAGTTATCATGCTAGTATCGACCAACCCCCGTTTGAGATGTTATATGGTCAGAGGTGTAGGACCCATGTTTGCTTGGGTGAGGTAGGGCACCGAGTCATGGGGAGCACCGAAGTGGTGCTCAAGACTACCGAGTTAATCCAGCAGGTGCGCGACCGGCTACGAGTCACACAGAGCCAACAGAAAAGCTATGTTGACTGGCGCCGATCGGATCTCGAGTTTCAGGTGGGGGACTTTGTTTTGCTGAAAGTGTCTCCATGGAAGGGGGTCATCAGGTTTCGGAAGACGAGCAAGTTATGGCACCGATACATTGGTCCCTTTTGGGTTTCTGCTCGGGTAGGCAAGGTAGCTTACCATTTGGATCTGTCGGACGAGCTTAGCCAGATTCACAACACCTTCCACATGGGAGCCTGAACTACATTGAGAGACCCATTGCGGTTTTGGATAGGAAGACTAAGATTCTTCGTAACAAGGAGGTGAAGTTGGTGAAGGTGCAATGGCAGCACCGAAGAGGCTCCGAATGGACATGGGATCCGGAGGATGAGATGAGAGAGCATTACCTGAATCTGTTTGCATCGGTGGACTTCGAGGATGAAGTCTAGTCCAAGTGGGGGAGAGTTGTAATGCTCCAAATCAGGTATTACCCTTGGAACACTTGAAATGATTTAATTGGAAAAAATGGTCCCTTTTAGTACACTAAGCGTACCTAAGAGTATGCTTAGCGTACCATGGAGGAAGGATCGCGAAGGAGCTCCGTGTACGCGGGGCGTTCGTATAGGTACGCGGGACGTACGCGACTAAGAACTAAACCCTAATTTCTGGACTTAAGACCGATATAAGCATCCTTATCTCATTTGAGCCTTACCCTAACTAGCCTCCTTCACCCTCAAACATCCATAAAAACCCTAAAGTCATTAGAGTGTGTGTTCTTGAGCTTGTGAGTGATTAAACACCATCCTTTTGGTGTATTGGCTTCAAGGAAGAGGAGGAAACAAGCTTGAACGAGGAAGGGCTTCTGGATCTTTCATTTTCAGCAGCTTAAGAAGCTTGAGGAGTTAAAAAGCTTTCACCTTGGTCATCATTATCATTTCTAGAGCTAGGGTTTTCTTTTTGGTCCTTTTTTTGTGTTCTTGGACCACCTCCTGAGATTTGAGCAACTCCAGAGCTGAGGGAGGATAGATCTGAGGTCCTTAGGTCCATTCTTAGCATAAAAATGGAGTCATGATGGGTGTTGTGACCTTATGTATGGATTAAGACTCTTGGAAAGGTGTTAATGGGTTGTTGGGAGCATATGGAACATGCAAAGGCATAAAGTTGCCAACTTTATGCCTTAGGACGTCTTAATGAACTCAGATCTAAAGATTGGACGTTGGAACATCAAGTATTAAGCACTGAATGGAAAAGGTGCTTAATCTGTTTGTTCGTTGGGCGTAGCATAGTGTACGCAGCGCGTACGGCTCTAGGACTCAGTATGTTAAGCGTACAAGAGTGGTACGCAGGGCGTACGCACTCAAATGGGCTTGGACATGTTTTGGGCTTGTAAGCCTTTTGGGCCTTAATCAGTCATTGGGCTTGGTTATATTTTTAGTTAGTGGGCCAATTTATCTGTTTTGGGCCACGGTTGCTATGGGTGGGCCTTATTGAGCCATGAGGCCCATTAGTGATTTTGGAGTTGGACTTTGGGCCCATTTGGAAAGGGAGACTTTTGGGCCATTCTGAAAGGACTTGGGGCTTGGGTACTTTAATTGGGTTATATTCAACCCTAACTTTGGGTTAACGATATTATTATTCAGCACAGGTGGTTACCGACTGTTAGGAGAGCAGCTTCCGGATTCAGCAGACAGAGGTGAGTCTCCTCACCATACCAATGGGTCTAAGGCACCAAGGTCGGCCCATTATTTGTTATGTGATATGCTAGTTGGTTATGGATATGGGTTATGCTAGTTAATTGAAATACTTGCATGAAAGACATCGGGGGTTCCTGAGGCATTTAGGTGTAAGACCCCGGAGGGTTTCCAGGGTAATCTTAGGCTAAGACCTCGGGGGGTTCCCGAGGCACCTGGAGTAATACCTTGGAGGGTTTCTAGTGCATCCTTATATGTTTGTATGTATGGTTTATATGGTAGTGGGCTAAGACCTCGGGGGGTTCCCGAGGCACCCGGAGTAAGACCCTGGAGGGTTTCCAGGGCATCCTTGGGCTAAGACCTCGGGGGGTTCCCGAGGCACCCAGAGTAAGACCTTGGAGGGTTTCCAGGGCGTCCCTATATGTTGTATGCATGGCTTATGTGGTTTATGTATCTTTTATAGCTAATGTGGTTTATGTGATTATGTGGATTGTGTGTGGGGTGTGCTCTAGGGAACTCACTAAGCATTAGCTTACAGTTTGTTGATTGTTTTAGGTACTTCTGAGCCTAAGGGCAAGGGAAAGGCTTGATGGCGCGACATGCACTCTCTGGCATTTGATTTGATGGGACACTCTGATATTTGAAATAAAATGTTGATGTTAAGGATTTGAAAACAATTGTCATTGATATTTCACATTTTATGAGAATGTTTTGGTTATTTAAAAATGAAAATTTTATTTGAAAATTTGGGTCGTTACAGGAGCTCTAGGAGCCCGACAAGAATGAGTATTCAAGTCGGAACTCTGCCCGTGTAATTTCCCAGTTTTTGCTAAAATTTATGTAAGTTAAGCAACAATTATTTTATTACAAGTGTAACTTATATTTATGTTCATAGTCATTATTATGAACCTATTAATAAGATTTATCAGTGATTCCAAGTTATTATAATGATTGATCTACTTACGGGAATGATGTCTAGGCTAGATTTAGTGAGGTGTTTAAAGTAGGATTTTCGAACTAGTATCCTCTTTGTATACCAAACAGACCATACCTATGATATGATCCTACCTGATTTTTCCTTACTTGATAGATATTGATGTAGAGATTGGGATTAGTGAGGAATCTAGACTATCATTAGTCACCAATAAAATAAGACTAAGACCTAATGATATTTATAACTAGGTCACATCAAAGGAAAATCCAAAGTGTTAGGCGGAGCACTGCCAAATTCACTAGTAATCCACTTTAATAAGTGATTGCATAGTTACTTCCAACTTACACATAAATACAAGTATTCTAAATGCTTAAATGTTATGTGTGTTGTTTAGTTGTGTTTAATATATTTGTGCAACATGATATAACTATTACTTGATTAAATTACATATATTTCATCATACTTAAAATATGAATAGGAAATGAAGGTTTGTGTGAGACAAATAAATAAGAGGCTATGATAGAATAGTGAAGGCATGCGTGAAATAATAAACAAAGGGTTGTGATAGGTTAATAAAGGGTTGTGTGAAATAATAAGCTATGACCTGTTGTGTTGTCACCAAAGTACTAGCGTACTGTTGTGCTCACCCAAAGTACTATTGTAATGATGTGCCTAGTCATCTGGGAGAATATTAGTTAGTAAAAGGTTTAGAGAAATAAAAAGGTATGACCTGCTGTGTTGTAACCAAAGTACTATCATACTGTTGAGTTGTGACCAAAGTACTATCATACTATTGTGTTTACCCAAATTACTATCGTACTATTGTGTTGTGTCCAAAGTACTATTATACTACTATGCGTAGATGTTTAAGAAAGAATAGATGACGAGTGATGCTAATAAAAGATCCTTTAGGAGAGATCCCTCGTGATCATTATTTATGGATTAGGAAGTGAGGATAACGAGAATGGGTAACTAGGTTATTTGTTTCCTAAAAACTATATAATTAAAGATTATAATATTATGGCTTGAAAACCCTATGTACTCACCAGGTTTTCCAACCTAACCCACTCAGTTTCTTTGTATCACAGGAAGAAGTACAAAGGCATTGATATTTGGATCCAATGAGAGATTCGAGGAAATATAGGCCATAATATAACAGATGTTGTAAGGCATGTAATGATTATGTTTACGCTAATGTTCCTTGTATCAGTTATGACATCCCAAGTTTTTAATAATCAATGAAAAACATTTCTTTAGAAATACTTTTATGGGACAAATTCCCCAGTTATAAATAAACTCTGTTTTAAAAGCGTAAATAATAAACAAAAGTTAAAGTCCATGAAATTACGAAATCGTCGATATAAAGAACGTCGAGAATGGAGCTTGTATGAGAAAGATATGGACGAAACTTGGTCCATACTCTTCAGACGCAACAAATTCGATACAGATTTGTAAATTTGAGATGGAATGAGAATTAACTGATGGAGTCTAAATAAAAGTTATAGTACTTGGAAATACCTACGCGTGGATATAATGAACATCGAAAACGATGCTCGTACGCGGAAGATACAGACGAAACTTGGTCCCTACTCAAAGGACGCGATACGCCCTATGTTCAGCCTCCTATAAATAGAGTGTCATTATTCTCATTTCCTTGATCATCCCAGTTCCTCTTTCTCTCTCTAAAGTTCTGGCTTTTGCGACGAAGTGTTGCGACGATAGAAAGCCCGATAAAAAGAAGTGTCGAGTGTCGACGTCTGCCCGCGAACTTTCGGAACTTCTGTCAGAAAACCTGGTAAGTTAAGCTGTACTTAATACACTTTATATATAACTTATATTTATGTTCATAGTCGTTATTAGGAACTTATAAATAAGATCTGTCAGTAATACCAGTCGTTATAATGATCGATCTACTTACGAGAATGATGCCTAGGCCAGATCTGTGAGGTGTTTAAAGTGGATTTTCCAAAAAGTATATCTTTATATATCAAACGGATCCTACCTTCGATACGATCTTACCAGGTTGTTTCTTATCAGCTACAAGTCATTATTTATTGTGGGATTATTAATAAATTTGAGAAAAACATTATAACGACTAAACCTTATAAATAAGAATGAATACAAAGACTTGGTAATATTCGTGTTTATGTCGTTTTAAAAGGAACTATGAAGTGTCAGTCAAAGAGCTGACTTTCCCGTGAGTCTTCCACCTATATCAGGTGAGTGCATGGTTATTTTCACGAACATGATTTTAATTCAAGTATTTATTAAAATTATTAAATATATGTTGAAATTTTATACGTAAATTAATTGCTTATTTTCTGGAATATGTGTTAAATTTATATTTGATAATAAACATTGTTTGAACCAAATATGGTTATATATATGCTAAGTGTATATAATGTATTATTATGTAACATCCCAAAATTCAATGCAAAAAATTTCATTTTTAAATAAGTTATTACATAGACCATCAGTATAAAAACATTCATAATAATATCTCGTGTCAAGCCAAAGTGTCGATAATCAAAACATATTATCATAAAACCATATCAGAGTGTGATCCCAAAGATCTCATGTGCGGAAAACATAGTGTGATGCGCTGCGATCGAGCCGGCTCCTTTCCTTGAAAACAAAGTACCTGAAACCAAAACTGAAAACCGTAAGCACGAAGCTTAGTGAGTTCCCCAGATACCACATACCATACAACCCAACTGATCCATACATGCCATATGTAACCATGAGCCATACATAACAAACATATCCATAATCAAGTAAAGTGTTATGTGCCAAACATAGTCTTGCTGTATTGCCACGGGCCGCACGTGGTCTTTCTTGTCAAGCCTGGGGGCCACTCCCTGGGTCTTACAGACAAGTGCCAAGGGCCACCCCATGGTCTTCCATGCAATCATCACAAAGACAACTATACATACTACTCTACTAGGCTACTCAACATACAGTGTGCCAGGAGCCACCTCCTGGTCTTTCATTTATAATAGTATACAGTGTGCCAGGAGCCACCTCCTGGTCTTTCATACATGTTGCCTAGGGCTAACCCCCGGGTCTTCCTACCATACATAATAACATACTATGTGCCAGGAGCCTCCTCCTGGTCTTTCATGCATAATGCCTAGGGCTAACCCCCGGGTCTTCCTACCATACATAATAACATACTGTGTGCTAGGAGCCTCCTCCTGGTCTTTCATGCATAATGCCTAGGGCTAACCCCCGGGTCTTCCTACCATACATAAACTAAATGGTCGGCATTGTGGCCGTAGACCCATACAAACAGTGAGGAGACTCACCTCGCACTGCTGAACTTTGCTGATAACCCTCTGGCTGCTGTCCGACCACTCCCTGAACCGCTGCTCCACTAGCTCCCCGAGCTACTAATATCAATAAAACACTTAGTTCCAAACTAAACTCTAGAAGTCAAACTAAGTCAACTTTGGATAAAGTCAAAGTCCTGGTCAAAGTCAACCTTCCAGTTGACTCGACTCGCCGAGTCAACCCATAGACTCGCCGAGTCCTTAAACTCAGAAGCTCTCAAAATACGACCCAACTCGCCGAGTCACCCCATGACTCGTCGAGTTCAACGATCTCTGAGTCCCACCCTGTCCAACTCAGTGAGTCACCACTCAACTCACTAATCTGCGTCTTAACCAGAAGAGGTTGGGGGTTCTACGACCTGACTCGTCCAGTCCAAGAACAGACTCGTCGAGTCCTAGGCAATCTTCAACAGACTCGCCGAGTTGTTCTTCCAACTCGCTGAGCCCATGCACATATTCATACAACTCGTCGAGTACACCCATGTGACTCGCCGAGTTTCTCCAGTTCTCAATCGATACAGTGGCTTTTCGAGCCATGCAGGGGCTCCAATCCATAGATCCACTCTTCTACAGTCTATCCCCCACGTAAAGTTGCAAACTTTACGTGAAACCAAGGAGCTAAAGGCCCAAAACACTCAAGGGCTAGGGTTTAAGACAAAGGAGCTTCACCAACAACTTATTGACATGAACTTTATGACCTTCTGGACCATCACAAGTCTAGATCTGAGGTAGCAACCTCAGATCTAGGCCTCTAACTCGACATAGATCTCAATCATGCCCAAAATGCCCCAAATCTCAAACATAAGATAAATCTATTTGCAATAAAGCCAAAGCAACAGCTTATTACCTCCAATATATGCTCCAACTGAAGTAGATCCCGGATCTACACCACTCCTTTGCAGCAAGCCTCTTGATCTTCAAGCCCCTTTCCACCAAAATCACTTATCTAGGTTCTAAATTGCTTCCAAGGGCTCTCACTCACAATTTAGGGTTTTTGGATCTCAAAAGGGGAGTAAAGAGGTTGGGGAAGAGATGTAATGTTCTTTTAATAGGGCACAACCCCCGGGATTAGGGTTTTTCTCGCCCAGACCAGACTCGCCGAGTCCACTAGCCGACTCACCGAGTCGGTCACTTATTCTATGCCCCGGATCCCGCTCCGAGTCGTCAGTTCCTCCCTGGACTCGACGAGTTGACTCTTGACTTAGAGCCTTTCCTTTCTTTTCTTGGTCTTTCTGATTCTGGGTGTTACAACACTCCCCCACTTAAACCAGAATTCGTCCTCGAAGTCTGCCACGGCCAACTACCTTATCATCTGGTCGCCACTTTACCACTAGGTACACACTCCGCCCATCCGATCCAAACCTTGAAGATTTCATCCTCAGAATAACCCGTTACTTACTACCTTCGAGTACAACACTTTTATCCAACCGGTAATCATACCGATACTCCTGATACACTTACCCTTGATTCGCAAGGGGTTTACCCTTTTACCCTACACTGTCACCGGCCTTTCTAAGGCACTTTCCGCAAGCAACAACCTTCCCAATTTCCTTCGAGGACCGATCCTCTGCTAAAACCGCAATCCCGGCCACTCCCAGTGCCGACCATCATACCAATACTTCACGGAATAACCCCCATACAATGCTCCAATACTGAAAGCTCCACCCAATCGTGAGAATTCAGACAATCCTTTGGGTAGCAGATCCCTTTCTGCTACGTTTAAGGCTCAGACGAGAACATCGTCACCAAGCCAAATCCTTTACTCTAAGATCATTCGATCCCGCATTGAGCAGCTTAGCATCATCCGATCAGCTCACGGCTTTTCACACCGAAACCGTTACCATCATTCCTGCCTGTAGTCTTGTTGACTCCCATCCGCCTACCGGATGAACCGAGACCGCCCTGGTCCCAACTGATCTACCATTACCCGGAATACCAGTTTCCCCCACGCTACCTCGGCGATACGGGCCCCCGCCCACACTCTATGAACAAACTACTAATGAATGTGTAACACTAGTCAAAATAGGTCAATAGACTATCACATGTGATTATGCCAATCATGTAATGTGATTATGTTAACCTACTAATGTGGTAAGAGTGTTATGTAGTTCATGATAAATTCTAATACAAATATGAACCTTCTTTATGATACAACTCAAAATATACGTCCATACGATTCCAAAAATATAGAGAATGTTTGAATCTGACTTCGCATGAAGAAGTTATGATAAACTGAACACTATAAATCTCTATAATAAGAGGAATTTAAAATAAACTTAGAATTAGCTATTTAAGTCTAAAAGAGAGTTGTAGTACTCGTAAATACCTACGCGTGGATATAAAGAACGTCAAAACGGAGTTCGTATGTGAAAGTTACGACCTTTCGAAGATTCAGCTGTCAGAAACCCTAATCTGACTGAACTCACGAGGTGAACATAGATGTTCATGAGGTGAGGAGTCATAAGGCCAGATTTCGGAGCTAGTAGGCGCATGGCAAGTCTACGAAGTTATAAACCAAAAGTTCACGACGTGAGCAAGGATTGATTCACGTCGTGAGGAGTCAAAGGGACACCATCCGAAGCTAGGGACCAAATGACGGGTCTACGAAGTGAGCAGGATCGAGCTCACGACGTGAGCATGCTTGGTTCACGTCGTGAATGGCCAAAAATCAGCCTATAAATAGCAAATTCGACCTTAACACTTCTCACACCTAAACTCTTCTCTCTATCTCGTTTTTGGAGGCCATTTTGCATTCCGAGCCCCGACGACCTCGTACGCTGACCGTTTTTGCTTAGATAACATAAAATCACGCTACTAGGGTGAGTTTCACGGCCCCACTTTCTAATATTTCGGGGGAAAACGCATGCTAGATATTATATATATATATGTTATTATTATGTCTATATGATAGTATATAGTTATAATAGCCGGGGTATAGTTGTTCTAAATATAATATTTTGAATATATACAACTATTATCAACTTATCAGTATGTTAATTTACTAATGTAGATCTTGAGTTATACTTAGGATTCTATATATATGTTGTGTGCGATATAGTTCCGAAGTTATATTCGGAAGTTCTATATGTTAAGTTATAAAGTATGTTGCTATTATTAGTTTTATGTCAAGATAAAACTGGATATGTTATATGTTGTTATTGTTAGTTTTATGTTAAGATAAAAATTGGTATTGATATTGATAGTTTTATGTCAAGATAAAACTAGGAACATTATATGTTGTTATTATTGGTTTTAGGTCAAGATAAAACCTGGTTTTACTTCAAGATATAGCTGTTATACTGGCTAAATGTTATGAAGTTAGGAGTAATGTTTAAAAGCATAGTCTAGTGTCTTAGGCTTTTAGACATGAAAATGCTTTTGTTGTTAAAGTTATAGGAAGTCGTTGAAGTCTACATGAGTAATTGTATTCATCAACTAAGTTTGGGGATCTTAGCGGAAATCCTCTGAACTATAACCGTTAATCCCGTGTGAGCGAGGAAGTCGTGTATAATTATTGTTCCGGCGTCGATGAAGCGTACGATGTTGTTTCTCATGGTAAATCATGAGTGTGTTTGTTTGTCATGGTAAATCATGAGTGTGTTCTATCAGAGGTATTATGTCATAGCAGCGGTTACATGCTCATGGTAGCAAATTGTTAGAAACATTATACTTTGTCGTATACAAGTATTAATGTTAAGTATAAGTTTCCCCCTACTTATACCTTAGGATTAAGGAATGTTTAGGTATAATACTTAATTGATAAGTAAACTATTATACCTAATATACATACTAAATGTTGGAGAGTGTCACACCCCAAAACCGGAACGGCGGAAACATTCTGGGGTGGAGGACGTCATGTCAAGTATCACAACATATGCAGTATAGTAATCAAAGTACAACAACCATTGCATTAATAGTAATAATTTTACATAGGTTACATTTAACAACAACATCAAAGAAGATATAAGAAATAACATAAGCTGCAGCTTGGTACTAGACTGACTTCGCAAAAGCTCCCGGAGTGTACCTGTCTATTGATGACCTGAGAATACAAGTTATTTTGAAAGCGAGTATCAGCATTTTAATGCTGGTGAGTTCATAAGTATTTAATGACATTGGTATAAATACGTGTTTTACTTCAAAATAGTCTCACACAATGATGGTGATTAGAATTTATAGAGTATTAGTATTTCTCCCAGAAAATCTTATATTTTCTAATAAAAGTAGTCTTCTACCAAGACCTAATCGTTTTATGTTTAAGAAACATTTTCCCTTAAGGGTACTATCATTATTAAAATATAAGTTATACTTTAAAGAATATGTGAGAAGATCACAATCAAAAGTAATAGGGAAAATAATATTGTTACCTCAGCAGTAACACTGCTGGCTAAAAGTAAATAAAACATAGACTCCAGGTGTTATTGAATGATCAACACGCCTCAGAGAGTCTAAAAGAATGAAATACAGACTCCAGGAAGTATTAAATGAACAATACGCCTCGGAGAGTCTAAAACAAGGAAATACAGACTCCAGGAAGTATTGAATGAACAACACGCCTCGGAGAGTCTAAAATAGCCTTTAATCCTAAGTGGGTTGGTTTAAAGGTTTAAAATGTGGCCTAGTGTATAATTAGGAAAATAGGTTATGATAGTTTCCTATATAGAAAATACCATGATAATACTTATTACCTTAAAGCCATGAATTATAAGGTAAGCGTAAAGATACTTGTAACCATACTGATTGACAATCGAATACTTGACGACCTGCTGGCGTCGGAATGAATGTGACATTTGTCACCCCTTGGCTTGGTCAGCCGAGACTGTAGCTACCAGTCAGGATGTGGGAGTGTCTGTCCTGTATAGATCTATACACACAATGCCCGCTCTCCCTCCAGGAGACTCTGGTTACCGCTCGACAACGGTGAAATCTGCATCATGAGGATGTATCCTGCGTTTTGATTTCTATAAACCTTTCTTTTACTAAAAGTATAAGTTTTTAGAATCTAGATGTAACTAAGTTCTCCTTCATGAAAGTTATGGTTGGTTTCTAAACTATACCTATTATAGGTTACTTGTGAGGTTATCTAGATGCCTTTGCTACCCAAAGGTGATGAACTGGCTGATAGAACTTTTTATGACTATATATGTATACATGATATATAACTAATATTTAAACGACCTTCGGACGGATAACCGATACCCTAAAGCCACATCCAAACAAGGAAAATGAATTAAAGCGAGCTAGCCTTCCTAAGTCCTTTAAACATTACTTATATAACTATACATATATAGGCATGCATTTTACAATATAAAAGCATATAAGAAGTTTTGGTAAAACCTTTGAAAAAGCTTTAATAATCTAAAAAGGGATTTTCATACTTTAAAAGAGATTTGAAAATAAGATTTGAAAACCTTAAGCTGGATAAAACAGTTTAACATACAAAAATCTATTTGCTATACAGTTATTCATCACATGTGATTGATATATTAACTGTATAGTTCAACTTGTATTCCCCCCATAAAAGCATTTAAAATCATTTAAAAGGTTGATTCAGGGGTATGAACTCACCTGACGTGGGTGATTCGGATGAACGGGTGGTATAGAATGCTATGTGTCAAGTGAGGACTTGAACACATACTCGGATCCTATTTAACATGTAATGATACATTTAAGTATCTAATTAGTCATTTAATAACTAATTATGCAATCAAGGACATCCTAATGAATAAAAACACTTTGCTACAAGTGCTAGGAGTACCAAGGGTTGCATATAAAGAGAGTATGGCCTCACACTGGAGTTTACTCCTCAAATGGTGGCCTTTATGAGTGTTTACGGTTTCTGGACCACTTCCCCCATGAGTTTACGGCCGTAAACTCATGGAAGTGGTGCCATTGGGTGTTCAAAGGTCCTAAACCACTCAAGGAATTAAGCTAGACTCGAATCAAGGGCTTAGGAAGTGAATAAGGCTCAAAATGGACCCTTGGTGGAGTTTGCGGTCGTAAACACATGAGTTTACGGCCGTAAACTCATGTTTGCCTACCCATTTCGTGTTTTGGTGTTTCTAGGTTAAGCATGCAAGGTCCTAGTCATTTCTACAAGCCATAGGAGGTGTTAGGGGCACAATATGACCCCTTTATAGAGTTTACGGCCAAAGGACCATTTCCTTATGAGTTTACGGCCGTAAACTCTATGTGGACATGGTTTCTTTGATGTTTAAGGTCCCTAGTTCAATGGTGGTTGGTTCTAGGCTAAGTTCTGGGCATAAGGAAGGAAGAAAGGGCATCATTGCACCCTTAAAGGGAGTTTACGGCCCAAGAACATGCCTTGGCCGTAAACTCTCATTCTTCCATGGATTCTTGTTGTTTCTAAGCCCTAAACATGTTAAACCTAGTATACAACGAGTTAGAACAAGAGTACTTACGATCTAGGAGCTCGAATAGTCGATTTTGGCCAAGAACACTAGTGTGTGTTCTTGGTGTTCTTGGTGAAACTTGAAAATCTACACAAATGGAATGATTTCATGGATGAAATCATGTAAGATCACTAGACAAAGTAACATATCAACTAGTTGGGACAAGAAACTTACGAGTTTTGAAGATCGGGGACGAAGATCGGGATGATAGTTGAGAGGATTTCAGCCAAAGGAAAAGGAAGGAATGAACAAATGGCCACATTTCTCCATATAAAGTGGAGTTTACGGCCCACATGGAGTTTACGGCCATAAACTCCCATGTGGTGGCCGTGAACTCTAGGTCAAGGTGTTTCAGGCCCGTTCGTTGTACTATAGCTTCGACAGATAAACCCCGACACTTATCCCTTAAGTGTACAAGGCTCGGAACGCTCTAACAGACTCTAAATTGTGCTAAATGATAGCAGGAATAAGTCTGACACTAATTTGGGTTGACTGGCTGAGCTTTCAAAGCAATAGAAAATTTTGGGTTGTCACATCATCCCCCCGTTAGAGGGAATTTCGTCCCGAAATTAGAGTTTAGGCAAGGAAGTAGGTATGAACAATCGAGTAAAGAGATGAGGGTACTTCCTATTCGATCAGTCCTCGCGCTCCCAAGTGACTCTGGTCCACACTTGGCGTTCCAGTGAACCTTCACGATTGGGATGCGGATTCGTTTCGTTCGCTTGGCCCCTCGGTCCATGATTTCTACAGGTTCTTCCATGAAGTTGGGGCTCCCAATGGTTTCAATCTCGACGAGTGGGATTTCGAGGGTCACGTCGGACAAGTACTTTTCCAAGTCTAAGATGTGGATAGATTTGGGTGGAATTTATGGAATGCCAAAAGTAGTTGAGGTCTGACGGGGGTTGGACCAATTCTTATCAAGAATCTCTGATGGTCCTAAGCTCTTGGGAAGATAGAGCTTTTCAGTACTTAGAACATAATGTACTTCTATGGTGAGATCATCACTGGCGTGATCGCCATTTCGAAGTTCCAAAAGTTCTCTCTTACTGGAGTGTGGTTCTCCGAGTTGGTTCTTAGAAGGCTCAGGTCGTCTTCGGATTCGTACTTCCTGTTGATTGGCTTTCGGAGGTTTTCTGGATCACTTGGGGGTGTTGGCTATAGGCTGGCATCTATTGGTTACGTGACATCTATCTCGACCTAGTGCAAGAATGGACTTGCACTTCTAACTCCTGAGGTGTTTCTAACGGAAACTCTCAAACTCGGTGCGATAGCGGGTTTTACCAGACGATGCTTAGACAAGTTAATAGATGCTTTCACAGCATGATTCCCTAATCGGAAAGAATCATGCTCTTACTCGCTTCGCTGTTTCATGGATAGCAGTCTCAGATCAGGGCTAACTTAGCCCTTAGGGATTTTCTGAAGTGCTGGACTATTTCAGGAGGTGGTTCTACTATTTCTCTCGAGATAGTATTCTTTGGAACACCTAGTAATCCAACTAATCTCTAAGACATGCCCCATTCTCTAAGGTGTCGGCTCCTTCCAGTTGTAGGAAGCGCGTGTTCCTGTATAACCCATCGACTAATCACCTAGACTGGTGTCGAGTCTTCAATCTCTTTATGATCTGGGTTATAAGGCTTAACGCAACATACCATTTTACTTTATTCAAGTATTCTTGGTTGCGGAGGTGGTCATGTGGTTCTTAGCATTCTAGTACTAACTTTGGAGAATGCAGTCTATTGTCTATAGGGCGACGGTGACTTTTTCTCGTATGAAGAGGCGTTGTGTCCTACGTACTACTCGTCTGTAACTGGATGGACGGAGTGCATGAGTAGTGTGAGTATCTCTTGCCACTACTCTTCCGGTGTTACCGGGTTTCTCTATTTAGATTTAATCCAGGTAGAAATGGATTCTGCTACACAGAACCTCTAATTTCTTCATCCATTCTCCTCAGAGTTTAACCTGTCGCAGCTTTCAGGTTTCTGGGTCTCCTGCTGAGATGCTTAATTTGTGGGATTAAGCGTGAATGGATGGTCGTAGTCAATGTTTTTGACTCTTACAACTTGGGTTACTTTTCCTAACCGAGGGTGTTAGCTACTATGTTGGCTTTAACCGGGATGACAACAAATTTCGAATTTGTGGTCATTTTAGTAGCTCAACCCGCAGTGGTTCTCTTAACTCCAACTCCTTTTCTATGGGGTAGGATGAAGGGTCTTACTATAAGGTTCGTGGTAGACCTCATACTCGGCTTAATCACTAATACTCGGTGTATGCAAGTCGTATATAATTGGGATCGATGGGGTGTTCAGTTGTGTGGCTCCACCCCAGACCCACAACCAAACAAGGAATAGGGAGTAGGGAGGAAGCACACATCTTAAGTCTCATTGATCTAAATTATATACCACTCTAATGCATATACTCAGTAGTAGTAAGTTAATCCCATGAGTTCTTTCTCTTGAATCACAAACCTGGTTGTGCGGTGCGGATGACCTTTCGAGAGAGTCTTTTGAGTAGGTCTCGGGCGGTTACTGTCTTCCGGAATATCTGCAGTGCCTTTCGCTTTTAGGTTCTAACTGTCTAAGGAGGGGTTGGTTAACAGCACGTGGTACCCTTCTCCTAGGTACTTCGGAAGATTTGGATGAGAGAGACGACTGACGGTTCATATTAGGTTTCCTTATCAGGTTCGGAGGAACCTTTATTTGACGTATAGGATATGGTGAAAGTTCTCTTTACACAGCACTAGGAATATTCACATGGTCGCACCAAGTCGAACCATGATTGACGACAGTGTCGAATTTAACAAACATCGACATGATATGGAATGAATATCGATAGGACCATGTACTGAACAGGGCACACAAGTTCTTAGCATCTCGGGTTTCGTCCATGGTATCACTATCACGGATACTTGGACTGATAGAATTGACGCGGAACTCTAGGGGGTCCTGATGTTTTGGAATAATGTACTTTTCATGAATGGATTTCTCACGAGGCCTCTCTATAACCGCCTAGTATACACTAGTCATGTATAATTAAGATTAAAAGGACTGTTGACTGAGCGGCTCCGCCCTAAATCCACAACCCAATGAGGAACAGGAGATAAGGCAGCATCACTCACTCGAGGTCTATCAATCTTAATTATAAATGGCCTTAACGTATATATCAAGTCATCATAGCTTTACCTAATGGGTTTTTGAATTCTTACAACAGTGCTGCGACTTTCGCCTTAACCAGGGAGTAATTACAATTAGAATTGATTTATTTAAAGTTCTCGGTTATCTACTTAGGATTGAGAGACGTACCAAAATTCTACCGGGTTCCTTGGTGCTTCTCCTAGGTATTAGGGTTAAACTCCTCCTGCGCCTTTGTCGTTTCTTTCAGTTGGGCAGTCCCTCTTGAAGTGCCCAATTTCACCATAAAGATGGCATATTGTGTTGGATTAGGTGTCTAAGCCCATAACTATAATTGGTATGTACTTGAATTGATAGCAGCACAGTCCTTTTGGGTTGCCCTCAACCTAGCAACTGGACAAGGAAATTATGAAAGGAGAGATATTAATTTATAAGATTAATAAATTAATATATATATATATATATATATATATATATATATATATATATAAATGATTTATTAATATGTTAATGGATTAATATATTAATTAGAAATCATTATGTTTAATTAATTGTTAGCCAGAAATTAATCAGAATTGATTTTGGGGTTAAAAGAATTAATTATAAGGTGCAGGGACTAGTTTGCAATTATCTAATAGTTGAGTGGAAGGCTCTAGAACCCCCTTGAAAGAGGGTGGACGAAATCTTTAGGGGAAACCCTAATAATTTCGTCCATAGGGGCTTGGATAAGGCCCTTGGGTTTGCTTAGGCCCCAAGCAAAGGACAACTATGGTTTCCCTTAAACCCTAAATCCCTCAGCTATATAAGGAGCCTCCTGGTTCATGTTTTGGTCACTCTTTCTTTTGAAGAAACCCTAAGGCCGAGATTTTGCATACTCCCTCTCCTCTCTCTTCTTCTACTTTCCTTCTTGCTAGTTTGGGTGTGATTCCATTAGAGGCATTACACTTGTGGTGCTAAAGCTTCCAAGAAGATCAAGATCAAGATCAAGGGAATATCAATTGTTTGTTATAACAATTGAAAGGTATGTAAACCCTAAACCCTAGTTTGTTAATTTCGAAATTAGCCTCTCTCCTCTAGGGTTCTTGTTTTGCAATTCAAAGTTGTATGTTCAATAGTTAAAACATAGATCCAAAGTAGGTTGCATGTGAACTTAGGAATTGTTTCTAGTTTATTTGTTGTACCTAAAACCCATCATATTGGACTGGTCCCAACATTGGTGGTTGATGTAATGAACTCAACCGGGGTTCTACAGAAGCGGGAGGTATGCCCCTTCCTGTTGCACCTAACACAGACGAGTTCCCGACAGACTCCATAATGATGGAAGTCACAACTGCTGCAGCGGGGGAGGTTTCCTAGGTATGGCCTTCCAGGTGTCGAGGCAGAAGGGTTTACGGAGGCATTGACCACTTCAGCTCGTTGCCCTTCGGAAGGTCCTTGAGTCGAGGTACTTCCCTCCTCGTTCTTAAACTTTCTCTTCAGTGGATTTGGTTGGGGTTCTTGGGTGGCTTTACACACCGGTGTTGGTTGCTGCTGTCCAGTGCTAAGATCGGGATTCCCGATAGGGCTCCTGCTAACATTGGCGTTGTTAGCATTCAGGTGAGCCATGACAGCTGCTACGGCTGCTGAAACTGCAGCTCGGAATGTAGCTTCATTGAATTGAAGGACTGGTGTCTTACTAGCGGGTTGGTTACGTTTCTTTGGAGGCATGGTTTTTCCTACACGAAAAGGAACACAAGCTGATGAGAGACGATGGTTAACCCTAGACGTACCTTTCTTTACTATGATAGGCATAAATTTTCCCGCGCCTTGGTTTATGGTTATCTGAGCGTCGACCTACATCCCTATGATGCAGTCTGGGTAACAGGGTAGGAGTAAGTGTATTGGAAAGCCATAAAATGGGTGTCGTTCCTACTAAGTTATATTTATACTGGAGAGGTTCACTCTTCGGTTTTGAAAAGATCTGAGAGAAGTTCGGAACGAAGATCACGGAAGAAAAGGCTCATGAAAACTTATGGCTAAACACTCTCAATCGAGGTCTTGAGATCTGATCTATTCGTATTAATTGCGACGGGAAGGACGATTTGCCTGGCACATAGTGTGAGTAGTGTAATCACTAACTCGCTAAATTGTATTATTTTATGGATTTATTAGCGTGACGATAAAGAGGAAAAGACACTTCTCGGGTTCCATGCATTGGCTCCCTCTGTCCACCTCTTATCCCTGATTGGAACAGGCGTTTGTTTTCTTCGGGTACCTATATAGGGTTCTCTGCTCTTGTAGACATATTGAATTTCTAGTCCGTCTTACTTCCGATTCTGACTCTGAGTGTCACCACTTCATGATGGATGACTGGAATCTCGGAAGTTCAGGCGAATTTCCCACCGATGTCCCTAAAAGGTATAGGCACATGGTGGTTTCAATAGTCTCGTCCCTGTTCATTTATTTCCTAATTGGAAATCTTCTCAATGAACTTTTCTGGGTCTGTATCGACTCTTCTGCCGATTACTGAAGAGGATAGGGTTTTCGAAAGGGGTTCGTGCGAGAATGGAAATGTCTAAAGAATCCTAAGAGATTATTAAAACATTTCACTGGGTGATCCATATCGAGTCCTGCTGCAATTACATAGCATACACAAATCATATATAACTTAGATCTGATAGGCCTTCGAATATGTGATACTACTCTATATCCACACCCAAACAAGGAAAAGGAAGTAGAGCGAAACCACACATTCTTAGCCTATGAGATCCTTACTATATATAATCTTGGAAGTATACACTTTGTAATCATAGGTCTATCAATAAGGATCTCTTTAGTTTTCACGCAAGGTTATTCATGGTTCCTAAAATACCCCTATGGTATTTTAGTTACAGGTTTGATTCTTAACTTCTGAACATGCTTCTGGGTTTATTGTGAGTCTTTTAGTATCCTAAAGTACTCCTATAGTATTTTAAACTTTATGTTTGGCTCTAGCATTCTTATTTGGTAAGTTTCAGATTTGTTGCAGCATCACCATCACTCCCAAGCACACGTTAGTCGCATCTCGAATAAATGTAGTTGATCAGGTTACATTTATTCCAACTTACGATTACATAACTGCCCAGGTTTGACGGAAATGCTCAACATCCGAAGACTTTTATTCTTGTTCTTCTTGTGATACTTGTTCGGGTTTTTATGTTCTGGATGTTCTTATACTTTTGTAAAATATGGTTATATTTTAAAGTATAATTCTTGGTCAGAGTGTTTTATCCCAATCTATCTATAGGATGTATATATTTTATGATTTGATATACTGTGCTCACTATAAACAATGCTCTGATACCAATCTGTCACACCCCAAAACCGGAACGGCGGAAACGTTCTGGGGTGGAGGACGTCATGTCAAGTATCACAACATATGCAGTATAGTAATCAAAGTACAACAACCATTTCATTAATAATAATAATTTTACATAGGTTAAATTTAACAACAACATCAAAGAAGATATAAGAAATAACATAAGCTGCAGCTTGGTACTAGACTGACTTCGCAAAAGCTCCCGAAGTGTACCTGTCTATTGATGACCTGAGAATACAAGTTATTTTGAAAGCGAGTATCAGCATTTTAATGCTGGTGAGTTCATAAGTATTTAATGACATTGGTATAAATACGTCTTTTACTTCAAAATAATCTCACACAATGATGGTGATTAGAATTTACATAGTATTAGTATTTCTCCCAGAAAATCCTATATTTTCTAATAAAAGTAGTCTTCTACCAAGACCCAATCATTTTATGTTTAAGAAACATTTTCCCTTAAGGGTACTATCATTATCAAAATATAATTTACACTTTAAAGAATATGTGAGAACATCACAATCAAAAGTAATAGGGAAAATAATATTTTTACCTCAGCAGTAACACTGCTGGCTAAAAGTAAATAAAACATAGACTCCAAGTGTTATTGAATGATCAACACGCCTCGGAGAGTCTAAAAGAATGAATTACAGACTCCAGGAAGTATTAAATGAACAATACGCCTCGGAGAGTCTAAAACAAGGAAATACAGACTCCAGGAAGTATTGAATGAACAACACGCCTCGGAGAGTCTAAAATAGCCTTTAATCCTAAGTGGGTTGGTTTAAAGGTTTAAAATGTGGCCTAGTGTATAACTAGGAAAATAGGTTATGATAGTTTCCTATATAGAAAATACCGTGATAATACTTATTACCTTAAAGCCATGAATTATAAGGTAAGCGTAAAGATACTCGTAACCATACTGATTGACAATCGAATACTTGACGACCTGTTGGCGTCGGAATGAATGTGACATTTGTCACCCCTTGGCTTGGTCAGCCGGGACTGTAGCTAGCAGTCAGGATGTGGGAGTGTCTGTCCCGTATAGATCTATACACACAATGCCCGCTCTCCCTCCAGGAGACTCTGGTTACCGCTCGACAACGGTGAAATCCGCGTCATGAGGATGTATCCCGTGTTTTGATTTCTATAAACCTTTCTTTTACTAAAAGTATAAGTTTTTAGAATCTAGATGTAACTAAGTTCTCCTTCATGAAAGTTATGGTTGGTTTCTAAACTATACCTATTATAGTTTACTTGAGAGGTTATCTAGATGCCTTTGCTACCCAAAGGTGATGAACTGGCTGATAGAACTTTTTATGACTATATATGTATACATGATATATGACTAATATTTAAACGACCTTCGGACGGATAACCGATACCCTAAAGCCACATCCAAACAAGGAAAAGGAATTAAAGCGAGCTAGCCTTCCTAAGTCCTTCAAACATTACTTATATAACTATACATATATAGGCATGCATTTTACAATATAAAAGCATATAAGAAGTTTTGGTAAAACCTTTGAAAAAGCTTTAATAATCTAAAAAGGGATTTTCATACTTTAAAAGAGATTTGAAAATAAGATTTGAAAACCTTAAGCTGGATAAAACAGTTTAACATACAAAAATCTATTTGCTATACAGTTATTAATCACATGTGATTGATATATTAACTGTATAGTTCAACTTGTATTCCCCTCCATAAAAGCATTTAAAATCATTTAAAAGGTTGATTCAGGGGTATGAACTCACCTGACATGGGTGATTCGGATGAACGGATGGTATAGAATGCTATGTGTTAAGTGAGAACTTGAACACACACTCGGATCCTATTTAACATGTAATGATATATTTACGTATCTAATTAGTCATTTAATAACTAATTATGCAAGCAAGGACATCCTAATGCATGAAAACACTTTGCTACAAGTGGTAGGAGTACCAAGGGTTGCATATAAAGAGAGTATGGCCTCACACTGGAGTTTACTCCTCAAATGGTGGCCTTTATGAGTGTTTACGGTTTCTGGACCACTTCCCCCATGAGTTTACGGCCGTAAACTCATGGAGGTGGTGCCATTGGGTGTTCAAAGGTCCTAAACCACTCAAGGAATTAAGCTAGACTCGAATCAAGGGCTTAGGAAGTGAATAGGGCTCAAAATGGACCCTTGGTGGAGTTTGCGGTCGTAAACACATGAGTTTACGGCCGTAAACTCATGTTTGCCTACCCATTTCGTGTTTTGGTGTTTCTAGGTTAAGCATGCAAGGTCCTAGTCATTTCTACAAGCCATAGGAGGTGTTAGGGGCACAATATGACCCCTTTATAGAGTTTACGGCCAAAGGACCATTTCCTTATGAGTTTACGGCCGTAAACTCTATGTGGACATGGTTTCTTTGATGTTTAAGGTCCCTAGTTCAATGGTGGTTGGTTCTAGGCTAAGTTCTGGGCATAAGGAAGGAAGAAAGGGCATCATTGCACCCTTAAAGGGAGTTTGCGGCCCAAGAACATGCCTTGGCCGTAAACTCTCATTTTTCCATGGATTCTTGTTGTTTCTAAGCCCTAAACATGTTAAACCTAGTATACAACGAGTTATAACAAGAGTACTTACGATCTAGGAGCTCGAATAGTCGATTTTGGCCAAGAACACTAGTGTGTGTTCTTGGTGTTCTTGGTGAAACTTGAAGATCTACACAAATGGAATGATTTCATGGATGAAATCATGTAAGATCACTAGACCAAGTAACATATCAACTAGTTGGGACAAGAAACTTACGAGTTTTGAAGATCGGGGACGAAGATCGGGATGATAGTTGAGAGGATTTCAGCCAAAGGAAAAGGAAGGAATGAACAAATGGCCACATTTCTCCATATAAAGTGGAGTTTACGGCCCACATGGAGTTTACGGCCGTAAACTCCCATGTGGTGGCCGTGAACTCCAGGTCAAGGTGTTTCAAGCCCGTTCGTTGTACTATAGCTTCGGCAGATAAACCCTGGCACTTATCCCTTAAGTGTACAAGGCTCGGAACGCTCTAACAGACTCTAAATTGTGCTAAATGATAGCGAGAATAAGTCTGACACTAATTTGGGTTGACTGGCTGAACTTTCAAAGCAATAGAAAATTTTGGGTTGTCACAGAGAGTCAAAATGATACTTTCAAAACTATACTTTTGAATGTGGAAAATGTATTATTTTATGGAGTCAAAACCTGTGGACTCACCAACTTTATGTTGACGTATTTTAAAATGCATGTGTTTTCAGGAACCTGAAAAGCTGGTATGTATTCGAACATAAGAAGTTTTACTATTACCTTCCTGTTCATTAAGAAGTATGCCATAGTCGGATATTATGTATTAGGTCCTAGAAAAATAGTTATGTAATTTTCAGTTATCAATAAAGGTATGTATTTTCTTTAGTACTGTTCAATGTATGTTATATAACTGTGATACGAAGAATAACGTTACACTACCCGGTCTTTCCGCCGATGGCTGGGGGTGTGACAGAAATTGGTATCAGAGCTATTAACTATAGTGAACTAGTACTTTCTTAGGAAAGCATGTCTATAGTTTAGGGCTTACTCTATTAGGTTAGGTATATCCCTTAGCCTATAAATAAAAGTATTATTAATTATTCTACTGAAGGACTACTTACGGGAGCGGTGACAAGGATAGACATGTCGATTTGGGTTGCTGGATTTCAGAACGGTTATATGCTAAAATGATCCTGCCCTTTTGACTGTCCTGACTGGCCGGAGCCTTATTAGATAGACCTGAAGTAACAAACAATAGTTAAAGCATGAATACAATAAATAAGAATATAGAGTCATATATAAAGACTCAGACCCACGATGAGAATACACCTTAATACCCGGAATGTTTTTGATCTCAAGGATTTAGATCAAATATTCCAACTAAAGTTTATATGTGCGTATATCCTATCACAAATAGGTGTAGGTGCGCAACTACATTTTATTATGATCAGATCATATGAACTATTTAATTTGGGAGTAATATTTGATAGACTAAAACTTTTTGGTGATCCAAAACGTATAGGATTTCGGCATGGCACATTCAAGAGAATGGATAATCATCGAGGACACGGATGAAGAAGAGGAAGTTTCATTCCCCATGATGCTAGGCGATCCTTACTACCCTATAAATCCAACCACCTTTCATTCAATACCTTCTGACGATGGAGCACCTTTACCCTCCAACGAATGGGAAGAGAGTGAACCAATGGAAGAAAGTGAATCCATGGAGGAGACAGAGTCGGTGGCATCATCTTTACCACCACTGAACACTCTTTACCGTAAAGTTCCAGGAGGAGTAAAAATGAAACGCACGACACGTAAATCCATACCGATATGGAAAAAGATTAAGAAGAGT
Source organism: Lactuca virosa (assembly GCF_052849685.1). NCBI lineage: Eukaryota > Viridiplantae > Streptophyta > Magnoliopsida > Asterales > Asteraceae > Lactuca > Lactuca virosa. Next base: position 459,197,097 of record NC_136430.1, read on the forward strand.
CAGAAGGCGACATCTTTAGGAAGTCATAAAGTTCAAGATGAACCTGCACGGATCGCACAAACCGTTGATAGGTGGGTGGCGGAAGAAAGAGCTGCCAAGATGTATGAGACTGGTTAATCATCTCGACCACATCTCCCACATTCTTCTGAAGATAACACTTTATCTCAATTGTTTGAGAAAAGTGTGAAAATTGAAGACAAGATGGAAATTGTCGAAGGGAGGGCTACTCATCTCTCTGGAAGAGTGCGAAGGCTAGAAGGACAAAGGACACGAGATCAGGAATCGGTGATGGATGTCCATCATCGTATAAATTTTGCTTATAATGACATGATTACTCACGATGCCATGATTGCAAAGTTAGAGCTCTACAATGAAACCTCAAGAAATGAAGAACGCACGGGAAGTCTTGAGCAGAGAACTCAAGCACTTGAAGAGCAAGTGGTTAATGTCACTAACGTGCTGGGTCATCACTTAGGTTTCTGGTAGATAAACTACAACTAGTGGTTATATAAATAGAGAAAATCAGACTAGTAAGGCGAAAAGAGGAAAGTTTATAGCAAGGATGTAGAAAACCTTGCAAATTTTGCAATGTTTATAGAAACTTTTCTCTTATAAACCTAAATAAACTGATGTAACCGCTGGTAATAATATGAAGCATACGTTACAGTAATCATTGTGTTGTCTATTATGTTTTACACTGTGAATAATAACTGGAGTATTTAGTACTCGTGTATTAAATGATTAACAAAACTCATAAAATTCTTATTATTTATAATAGGAACTAAAACAAAATGCCTAGAAGGAGTAATCGGCTAAACCCTAACCGACCATCAGCACCACAACAACAACAACCACAACCACCACCAGAAATAAACCCCTCAATAAGTACAATACAACTTGAAGAAATCATAGCTCAAAGAATTGCTGCGGCTCTATCTAATGTCACAAGAGATGGAGTTAGAAATGAAGGCCATGTAGGGATCGCTAGAACATGTACCTACAAAGATTTTATGAATTGCAGGCCAAAAAGCTTTCATGGAAATGAAGGGGTAGTTAATTTGACGAGGTGGATAGAAAAGACAAAGTCCGTCTTTCAAATAAGCTTCTGTCCAGATGATTGTAAAGTACGATTTGCAGCATGTACTTTCGCTGATGCAACACTCACCTGGTGGACAAACCATGTGAATACCATGGGAATTGATACTGCAAATTCCATGAAATGGGAGGAGCTAAATATGATGCTAGTAGAGGAGTATTGTCCTAGGGAGGAGATACATAAACTGGAACAATAACTGTGGACCCTAACCATGAAGGGTTCAGAGATAAAAGCTTATACCGCTAGATTTAATAATCTTGCTGTAATGTGTCCAGCATTTGTAACCCCTGAATATAAAAAGATTGAGCGATATATCTGGGGTTTAGTATCGCAAATCAAAGGCATGGTGATCGCATCAAAGCCTACGACTTATGACAGCACCAAAAGGATAGCTCATCAGCTAACCCTCATAGAGATCCAAGGAACAGAAGTGGTCTCAAAGGCTGAGTCTCCCAAATCTAGAACAAACAAGCGCAAGTTTAATAGGAAGAATCCCAAACAATCATCTGAGAAAAGACAAGAAGTGGCAACCAATTATGCAACCACAACAGCAGTACCTACACAACTAAAATCTTCATGGTGCAATCAGTGCAACCGTCATCATCCAGGTGACTGTTTTGTCTGCATAAAGTGCAAGAAAAAGGGGCATACTGCTAGTTACTGCAGGAGCACAGCACCTGCAACAGTCGATCAACAAACCAATAATGGGACAGGCCGTGGTGAAGGAAGAAAATGCTACGAGTGTGGGGAGGTTGGACATATCAAGAAAGAATGTCCAAAGTTAAGGAGTCAAGGAGGCATAGGACGTGGCAGGGCGTTTGTGATTGGAAGCAGAGAGGCTATCCAGAACCCTTCGGTCGTATCTGGTACGTTTCTTATAGATAATTTATATGCTTCTATACTCTTCGACTCTGGAGCAGATCGAAGTTTTATAACTCCGACATTTAGAAAATTGTTAAGTCATAAGTCTAGCAGATTAAAAGAAATCTATGAAGTAGAAATCGCTAACGGTCAAACTGAGAAAACACATGAAATCTTAGAAAATTGTCTGTTAACTCTTAATAATTACATTTTTCACGTCAACCTCATGCCAATGCCTATCAGGAGTTTTGATGTCATAATTGGCATGGATTGGTTATCTTCACACCGCGCCGAAATTCTATGTCATGAAAAAGCCATACGACTACCCTTACCAAACGGCGAAGCCCTGATTATCTATGGCGATAAATCTGGGAAGAACCTCAAAGTTATCTCTTGTACTAAGACCCAGAAATATCTACATAAGAAATGTAGCGCATTCTTAGCCCACATTGTAGATAGGAAGAGAAAGACAAAAGAAATCAAGTACATACCCCAAGTATGTGATTTCCTTGACGTGTTTCCTGAAGATCTACCTGGAATACCTCCCGTCCGACAAGTCGAGTTTCGAATCGACTTAATTCCAGGAGCAACACCAGTAGCGAAATCTCCTTATCGGTTGGCTCCATCTGAAATGCAAGAATTGTCTATCCAACTACAAGAACTTCTTGACAAAGGCTTTATCCGACCAAGTTTTTCACCTTGGGGAGCACCAATCTTGTTTGTCAAGAAGAAGGACGGATCCTTTCGAATGTGTATTAATTATCGGGAGCTGAACAAGCTAACGATAAAGAATCGTTATCCGCTTCCAAGAATTGATGATCTATTCGATCAGTTGCAAGGATCTAGCTACTACTCAAAGATAGATCTTAGATCAGGATACCATCAACTCAGAGTACAAGAAGACGACATTCCAAAACAGCATTTAGAACTCGTTATGGTCATTATGAGTTCTTAGTTATGTCTTTTGGATTAACCAATGCCCCAGCAGTGTTTATGGATCTCATGAATCGCGTTTGTAAACCATACTTGGATAAATTTGTGATCGTATTTATCGATGATATATTGATATATTCACGAACCAAGGAAGAACATGGTCAACACCTGCAAATAATCTTGGAACTACTAAGAAAAGAAAAGTTGTACGCTAAATTCTCCAAATGCGAGTTTTGGATTAGAGAAGTGCAATTTTTAGGTTATGTAGTTAGCAACGAAGGAATTCATGTTGACCCATCCAAAGTTGAAGCAATCAGGAATTGGGAAGCACCAAAGACGCCAACAGAGGTGAGTCAATTCCTAGGACTTGCTGGCTATTACCGTAGATTCATAGAGAATTTCTCCAAAATAGCCAAGCCACTTACAACACTAACCCAGAAGAATACGAAGTTCAACTGGGGAGACAAACAAGAAGCTGCTTTTCAGAAACTGAAGCAAATGTTGTGTAGTGCACCAATCCTATCCCTTCCAGATGGAACAGAAGATTTTGTTGTATACTGTGACGCATCAAATCAAGGATTAGGATGTGTGTTGATGCAAAGAGGAAAAGTTATCGCCTATGCATCATGACAACTTAAGTTGCATGAGAATAATTACACTACCCATGATCTTGAATTGGGAGCTATAGTTTTTGCACTAAATATTTGGAGACATTACTTATACGGTACTAAGTGTACTATTTTTACCGACCACAAGAGTCTCCAACACATCTTCGACCAAAAAGATCTTAATATGAGACAACGAAGATGGGTTGAATTGTTGAATGATTACGAATGTGAGATTCGTTATCATCCCGAAAAGGCAAACGTGGTAGCAGATGCCTTGAGCCGGAAAAAATATATTAAACCCCGACGGGTACGAGCATTAACTATAACTATCCATTCTAACTTTACCGCACGAATTAGAGAAGCTCAGCTTGAGGCTCTAAAAGAAGAAAACATCAAGAACGAAGCTTTGTGAGGAATGGAAAAGCAAGTTATACAAAAAGATGACAGAACGCGACACTTTATGAACCGAATTTGGATGCCTAAGTTCGGTGGAGTCATGGATTTGGTCTTAGAAGAAGCCCACAAGTCCAGATATTCCATGCATCCAGGCTCTGACAAAATGTACTTGGATTTAAAAGTACATTATTGGTGGCCAAACATGAAGGCAGAAATTGCTACTTATGTGAGCAAATGTTTGACTTGTTCTAGAGTAAAGGCAGAACATCAAAAGCCTTCAGGTTTACTTCAACAACCGGAAATACCTGAATGGAAATGAGAGCAGATATCAATGGACTTCATCACTAAGTTACCTAAAACTCCTAGTGGGTCCGACACTATTTGGGTAATAGTCGATAGATTAACTAAGTCCGCCCATTTCTTACCAATTAAGGAGAACGACAAGATGGAGAAGCTAACTATAATTTATCTTAAGGAAATTGTCAGATTGCATGGAGTTCCAAATTCTATTATTTCTGACCGAGATAGTAGATTCACTTCACGATTTTGGCAATCTCTACAAAAATCCTTAGGAACACGTCTAGATATGAGTACAGCTTACCATCCACAGACTGATGGACAGAGTGAGAGAACCATTCAGACTTTAGAAGATATGCTCCGAGCCTGTGTAATAGACTTTGGAAATGTGTGGGATACTCATTTACCGTTAATTGAGTTTTCCTACAACAATAGTCATCACACCAGCATCAAGACTGCACCGTTTGAGGCTCTTTATGGACGAAAATGTCGTTCCCCGGTATGTTGGGCAGAAGTTGGAGATACGCAGATGGCCAGAGAACGTACAGGCGATACCTTACGTACTGGACCAGAAATAACTCACGCGACAACTGAAAAGATCGTGCAAATTAAGGATCGATTAAAGGCTGCACGTGATCGTCAAAAGAGCTATGCTGACGTAAGACGTAAGCCTTTAGAATTCCAAGTTGGAGATAAAGTAATGTTGAAATTCTCTCCTTGGAAAGGTGTAATTCGATTCGGGAAACGAGGCAAAATAAACCCACGGTATATAGGACCTTTTGAAATTCTGGCAAGAATTGGTTCCGTCGCATACCAACTCAAGTTGCCTCAAGAACTAAGTAATGTACACGATGTTTTTCACGTATCAAATCTCAAAAGATGTCTTTCCGATGACACTCTTGTTATACCTCTCGAAGAGATACAAGTCAATACGAAACTCAACTTTATAGAAGAACCTGTTGAGATTATGGATCGAGAAATCAAACGATTAAAGCAAAGTCGTATTCCCATAGTGAAAGTTCGATGGAACTCTTTGCGAGGACCTGAATTTACTTGGGAACGTGAAGATCAGATGAAAGAAAAGTACCCCCAACTGTTTGACGAAACCCCATCCATAAGATAAATTTCGGGACGAAATTATTCTAACAAGGGGAGAATGTAACACTAGTCAAAATAGGTCAATAGACTATCACATGTGATTATGCCAATCATGTAATGTGATTATGTTAACCTAGTAATGTGGTAAGAGTGTTATGTTGTAACATCCCAAAATTCAAGCCCAAAAATTTCATTTTTGATTAATTAATTCATAAAACATTTATTAGAAAATATTGTATAAACACGTCATCTCAAAAAACCAAGTATCATGTTTAAAACCCACAACATAAACAAATGTCATATCAGAGTACAATCCCAGAGAACACCATGCGGAAAATCATGTGTGTGTGATGCCATGCTACGCCGCCGGCTCCTTCCCCTTAGACGAAGAGGTACCTGAAACCAAAACTGAAACCGTAAGCACAAAGCTTAGTGAGTTCCCCCATCATACCACATACCATACTATATCATCGGTATCTTTCAACCGGTAACCATTCATCGGTATCTTTCACCCGGTAACCATTCTTCGGTATCTTTCAACTGGTAACCATTCATCGGTATCTTTCAACCGGTAACTGGGGACTATTCCACCCCCTACCACTAACAAACAATACAAGATATAAGCATATAGTCAGGCATATCCAGGTACTGACCTACCCCTCGGTCCTAAGGACCACTATCAGGGAAACTATCCCTACCATGCACGTAACATATCATACAGATATAACTCATAACCAAACACATAACCATACCAAGATGAATATCATAAAGACAATCATCTTCTAAATACTCCTCATTGGTGGGCCGGCATTGTGGCCGTAGACCCACCCCTACTGGAAGGTAACTCACCTCGTACAAGTGGCTGCTGATAATCTGTGCGGGAAACCTCCGACCGCTGCTGCTCCGGAAATCCTCCGGCTACAAACCCCATAAACACTCAGTTAGAAACTGATCTCTATACTTAGGGTAAAATGACCATTTACCCCCAACCAAGTCAAGTCAAAGTCAAAGTCAAAGTCAACTTCCAGTTGACCCGACTCGCCGAGTTAGGCCGTCAACTCGCCGAGTCCCTCACTCTCTACTCGTCCTCATCCGTGACCCTACTCTGTCCTCAACTCGTCGAGTTGATGAACAACTCGCCGAGTTCTAAGGAGATTGCCTTGGACTCGCCGAGTCCGTTCATGCACTCGCCGAGTCCCATGAACTTCCAGCACAATGGCTTAGTCCAGAACGTTGGGTTACTCCCTGGGACCGCCTTAAAACCTTTCCACACTCAACTGGGTTCTTTTGACCCTCAACAGAAAGGGAAAAACCCTTAGACTCGCCGAGTTCAATAGTGGACTCGCCGAGTTGGTCACGTCCATACCCTAAATCTTTGCTTTCTGATGTACATCCTTTGATCAAAAGATAGATCCAAGCTTCTACAATCGATCTAACACGTAAAGTTACAACCTTTACGTGCTTGCATGGGACTTTGAGGTCAAAAGGACATAAAACAAGCTCATATGGCACATGGAACCTTTCATGGGTGCAAAAGCAACCCAAATCTGCCTAGTGACTCTTTGAATGATGTCATTCAGAAGCTCAAACCCCCAACCACGTTTGCAAACATGGTTGGCTACCAAAATGGCTCATAAAAGCCCTAAATCTTCCCAAAGAGGGATCTAACAAATGAAAGAGCAAGGTATAGACTTTATACCTTCTGAAGACTGCAAATAATGCTCACAACTGAATCCCTCTAGCCTCCTCTTGATCCTTCAAGCTTTTCCTTCTTCCTTGAACCACAAAATCACCAAGATCACTCTAAATGCCTTAAAACTCTTCAATAACGGCTAGGGTTCGCTATGGGGGTCTTCTGGGAGTAAATAGGACGAAGGAGGCCGAGTTAAGGTGTTTAAATAGGGTGCACACCCCTGGATTAGGGTTTTTGTCCAAACAGGGTCTACTCGCCGAGTCCGGGGACCCGACTCGCCGAGTACATCACTTAAACCCCGCGTCCCATCCAGCTTCTACTCGGCGAGTTGGTCCTTCAACTCGCCGAGTCCAAGACCCAAAATGCTAAACATTTAAAGATTTGATAAAAGAATACGTACCAAGAACCAGGTGTTACAATCTCCCCCACTTATTTTAGACTTCGTCCTCGAAGTCTGCTGCTCGATCCTGGAACAGCTCTGGGTAATGCTCCATCATCTCATCCATCGGCTCCTATGTCCATTCCGAGCCCTTCCGGTGCTGCCATTGCACCTTTACCAGCTCAACCCTCTTGTTCCTCAGATCCTTCGACTTCCGGTCGAGGACCGCTACAGGCCGCTCGATATAATTCAGGCTGTCGTCAACCTGAATGTCCTCCAAGGGTACCACTGCTGAGTCATCCACCAGGCACTTCCGCAGCTGGGAGATGTGGAAAGTGTTGTGGATCTGACTGAGTTCGACTGGCAGATCCAGCCGGTATGCCACCTTGCCCACCCGGGCTACAACCCTAAACGGTCCAATATACCTGGGACCCAACTTGCCCCGTTTCCTGAATCGGATGACGCCCTTCCAAGGCGGCACTTTCAGGAGAACCTTATCCCCGACCTGGAACTCCAGGTCTGATCGACGCTTATCGGCATAACTTTTCTGCCGACTCTGAGCAGTCTGAAGCCTGCTCCGGACCTGCTGAATCTTCTCTGTCGTCTTGAGCACTACTTCGGTGCTCCCCATGACCCTCTGGCCAACTTCGCCCCAGCATATCGGGGTCCTGCACCTCCTCCCATACAACATTTCGAAAGGAGGACGGTCGATACTCGCATGATAGCTATTATTATACGAGAACTCCGCCAATGGAAGGTAGGTATCCCAGTTACCTCCGAAGTCTAAGACACATGCCCGCAGCATGTCCTCCAGAGTCTGGATGGTCCGCTCGCTCTGGCCATCCGTCTGCGGGTGAAAGGCGGTGCTGAAATGCAGACGAGTACCTAACTCGTCGTGGAATTTCTTCCAAAACCTGGAAGTGAACCACACATCCCTATCCGAAATCACCGAAACTGGCACTCCGTGTCGTGCCACCACCTCCCTGATATAGATATCGGCCAGTTTCTCGGCCGAGATGCTCTCCTGAATCAGGATAAAGTGGGCGCTCTTGGTCAATCGATCGACGATGACCCAAATCGAATCCACTCCCCGCGCGGTCCTGGGAAGCTTGGTGATGAAATCCATCATGATGGCTTCCCATTTCCACAGCGGGATATCCAACGGCTGGATCTTGCCGTGCGGTCTCTGGTGCTCGGCCTTGACCTTCCTGTAGGTTAAGCACCGCTCCACATACCATGGCACGTCCCGCTTCATGCAGGGCCACCAGTAATCGGGACGAAGATCCCTATACATCTTCGTCGCTCCGGGATGGATGGAAAATCGGGATTTGTGCGCCTCCTCCATCAGGACCTGGCGCACGCCTCCATGATAAGGGATCCACACCCTACGGTGAAGGGTCAATAACCCTTGGCTATCATAATCGAAGGAGGAAACCTGACCCACTATACGCTCACTCTTCCGATGTTCCTCCTTCATGGCCTCCTGTTGGGCCTCCCGAATCCGCTCCAAAAGCGGAGTCACCACTGTCATCCGCATGCAGATACCTCTGATCGGCGCTGCCTTGCGGCTAAGCGCGTCGGCCACCACGTTGGCCTTCCCCGGATGGTAAAGGATCTCGCAGTCATAATCCTTTACCACGTCCAACCACCGACGCTGCCTGATGTTCAGATTCGGCTGATCCATGAGGTACCTCAAGCTCTTGTGGTCCGTGTAAATTGTACAACGAACCCCATAGAGATAATGTCGCCAAATCTTGAGGGCGAACACAACAGCCCCCAACTCCAAATCATGCGTCGGGTAGTTCGCCTCGTGAGGCTTCAGCTGCCTCGACGCGTAGGCGATGACGTGCCCTCTCTGCATCAATACCGCGCCCAAACCTGAAATGGACGCGTCACAGTATACTACAAAATCCTCCACGCCCTCTGGCAGGGCTAAGATTGGCGCTTCGCACAATCTCTGTCTCAAAGCCTCAAACGCTGCCTGCTGCTCAGGCCCCCAACGAAAGACCACAACCTTCCTCGTTAGCCTGCTCAGGGGTAATGTTATCTTGGAGAAATCCTGGATGAATCTCCGATAGTAGCCAGCTAATCCCAGGAAACTCCGAATCTCAGATAGAGACTTCAGAACCTCCCATCTCATCACGGCCTCCACCTTGGCCGGATCCACCGAAATCCCGTTCTGGTTGACAAGGTGCCCAAGAAACTGCACCTCGCGCAACCAGAACTCACACTTGGAGAACTTGGCATACAAGTTCTCCCTCCTCAAGGTTTCTAGAACCTCTCGCAGATGCTCCTCATGCTGCTCTCGCGTCTTGGAGTAAACCAAGATCTCATCAATAAATACTATCACCGACCGGTCTAACATCGGTCTACACACGCGGTTCATTAGGTCCATGAACGCGGCATGAGCATTGGTGAGCCCGAATGGCATCACCACAAACTCATAATGGCCATAACGCGTCCGAAACGCAGTCCTCTGCATATCCTCCTCTCTGACCCTCATCTGATGATACCCCGAACGCAAATCAATCTTGGAGAACCAAGATGCTCCGTGTAGCTAGTCAAAGAGGTCATCAATCCTCGGGAGTGGGTAGCGGTTCTTCACCGTTACCTTATTCAGCTCCCGATAATCTATACACATCCGATGCGACCCGTCCTTCTTCTTCACAAACAGAATCGGGGCTCCCCAGGGTGAACTGCTCGGTCGAATGAAACCCTTGTCTAACAGCTCCTGAAGCTGTGTAGACAACTCCTGCATCTTAGGAGGAGCCAACCGATACGGTGCCTTGGCTATCGGAGCCGCACCAGGGACTAGGTCGATCCGGAACTCCACCTGTCGCTCCGGAGGTATCCCAGGCAACTCCTCGGGGAATACGTCCGCAAACTCTCGTACCACGGGCACATCGTCCACCGTAATCCTACCCGCCTCCCGGGTGTCCATAACGTAGGCGACATAACCTGCGCAACCCTGTTGAAGGTAACGCCTAGCTCTCGCTGTTGAACATAAAGCTGGTCCTCGCTGTGGCCTCTCGCCCTGAATCACCAGCTCTCCCCCACTTGGGGTCCTGATCCGCACCAACTGCTGCGCGCAGTCGATCACTGCCCCATTGGGGCTCAACCAATCCATGCCAATAATGACCTTGTTCCCCCACAAAGGTATGGGAACCAGGTCCACCAGGTAGCGCTCCTCGAATAATCTCAGCACACAATCTCGGAACACCGTCGATGCTCGCACCGAACGGTCGTCTGCAATCTCTACCTCTAGAGGGCAATCCAACATACCCGAAGACTCGGAAAACCTCTTGTTGAGCGCAAGAGAAACAAACGATCGGGTAGCGCCTGAATCAAACAACACCTGAACCGGGATGCCGTTCACATGGAACGATCCTAAACAGAGCACATATCAATAACATAAACATCATAAAAATAAATCAGAGGGAAAGAATCACACCCGTCACCACATCGGGTGCAGCGCGTGCCTCCTCGGCTGTCAGCTGAAACGCTCGGCTCCGCACCACTGGAGCCTCTGCCTTGACCTTCCGGCCATCTGCAACCCTCGGCGTCCCTGAGACCGGCGCCGCTGCTGGCGCTGCTGCCAATCTCGGGCAGTTGGCCCTTTTTTGGCCTCTCTGATTGCAGTGGAAGCAAATCAGGTCTGTCGTCTGTACTGCGGGGGCGGGGGCAGTACAATCCCTGCCAAAATGCCCAACCTTGCCGCACTTATAGCAGCCCGAACCCGGCCCAGTGCGACAAGCCCCCTCGTGTGACCGACCGCATTTCCCACAGCGGTCCCGTCCTGCCTGGCCTTTCGGCCTACCATCAGATCCCTTGGGCTTTTTCCCCGAAGCCCCGGTCGTCAGCCCATCTACCGCATTCCTCTTCTGGATGTGCTCCAGATCAATCTCCCTCTCCCTAGCCCTGGCAACCATGGAGTCCAAGGTAGGGCAAGCCGAAAAACTAACATGCTCCCGAATGTCATCTCGTAGCATGTCGTGGTAGCGGGTCCTCCTCATATCCTCGTCTCCCGCATACTGGGGCACGAGCAATGCCCTCTCCCGGAACTTGGCGGCGATCTCCGCCACAGTCTCCGTAGTCTGTCTCATATCCAAGAACTCCCTGGCCAGCCGCTGAAGCTCCACAGCTGGTGCAAACTCCGCCCTGAATCTGGTCACAAAGTCCGACCAGGTCATAGCCTCAACCGCCGAGGCTCCCAATGAGTCACTAACAGACTCCCACCAATCTCGGGCCCTGTCTCGCAAGCAACCTGCTGCATACCTCACCTTCGACCCCTCCGGGCAGAAGCTCGTCAGCTACGCAGACTCAATGTCTGCGATCCATCTCCGGGCAGCAATGGGGTCTTTCACCCCATGGAAATCTGACACACCACTCCCACGAAAGTCCTTGAAGGACAGTGTGCGCGTGCCAACCTGGCTAGACGCCATATCACTCCTGAATGCTCGGAGGCAATCCTCCATTAGCTCAACAATCCCCTCCTTGATCGACCCGAAGATGATAGGGGTCGACTCAAGGATGCCTCTCGTGATCTCAGACGTGATGAACTCGCGCAACCCGTCATCAACCTGCTCGGATCCTGTACCCGAGCCTGATCCTGATCCGGAACCTCCTGCTCCATGTCGTGTGGTCACCATGCTGAAAATACACGCATAAACGTCAGGATCATACATATACTCGAGAGATCTAACACCCTCTCCAAGGTCCTTGGTTCCATCTAGGCCCTCCTTCATTCGAGTACGGGTCCTCTATTTTCAGTAGTACGGGCCCATACTACCTTCCACATCTACCTGTATTTTCCTCACGGATTGCTTCGACTTCGCCAAGTCCCTTTACCGATACCCTTTCCACTGACCTCATCCTAGGCTTCCCTAGGGCACTCTCCGATCTACCCTCCGCCATCAGCTGCATTAGGAGTCCCTATTATCTCCCCCTAACTAACTTGCAGATACTGTTACATATCCGCTCCTTAGTTAGTTGGAAATGGCCAGGACCCCCATAGCACAAAGCAAGCAGCATTCGTGCATCGAGTAACCAAACCAGGCATAACCTATACAGGCCATCCTACTACTGACTAAACAGTCCTAGCATACAGCTCATACAACCGGCGTATAAGGCATCCTCCTAGATCCTTAGCCCTAACTAGCATGCAATTATCAGAATCATATATCAGGCACACAAGGCATCTTCCTAGATCCTTAGTCCTATTCTAGCATGCAATTCCGAATCAAACCATATAGCATAATATAACAAGTATGGGTATCTTGGGGAAACTTACTTGAGCCCGGCCGTCGCATGCATCACACACCTTGTTTTTCTTAAAACCCTTCCGTTTAGACTTTTAGAAAACCATTTTATTGTACAAATCTTTTAGCCCCTCAGTTTGAGTCCATACACCCCCGAGGGTGTGTCCGAATCCCTCAAACCAGAGCTCTGATACCAACTTGTAACATCCCAAAATTCAAGCCCAAAAATTTCATTTTTGATTAATTAATTCATAAAACATTTATTAGAAAATATTGTATAAACACGTCATCTCAAAAAACCAAGTATCATGTTTAAAACCCACAACATAAACAAATGTCATATCAGAGTACAATCCCAGAGAACACCATGCGGAAAATCATGTGTGTGTGATGCCATGCTACGCCGCCGGCTCCTTCCCCTTAGACGAAGAGGTACCTGAAACCAAAACTGAAACCGTAAGCACAAAGCTTAGTGAGTTCCCCCATCATACCACATACCATACTATATCATCGGTATCTTTCAACCGGTAACCATTCATCGGTATCTTTCAACCGGTAACCATTCTTCGATATCTTTCAACCGGTAACCATTCATCGGTATCTTTCAACCGGTAACTGGGGAATATTCCACCCCCTACCACTAACAAACAATACAAGATATACGCATACAGTCAGGCATATCCGGGTACTGACCTACCCCTCGCTCCTAAGGACCACTATCAGGGAAACTATCCCTACCATGCACGTAATATATCATACAAATATAACTCATAACCAAACATATAACCATACCAAGATGAATATCACAAAGACAATCATCTTCTAAATACTCCTCATTGGTGGGCCGGCATTGTGGCCGTAGACCCACCCCTACTGGAAGGTAACTCACCTCGTACAAGTGGCTGCTGATAATCTGTGTGGGAAACCTCCGTCCGCTGCTGCTCCGGAAATCCTCTGGCTACAAACCCCATAAACACTCAGTTAGAAATTGATCTCTATACTTAGGGTAAAATGACCATTTACCCCCAACCAAGTCAAGTCAAAGTCAAAGTCAAAGTCAACTTCCAGTTGACCCGACTCGCCGAGTTGGGCCGTCAACTCGCCGAGTCCCTCACTCTCTACTCGTCCTCATCCGTGACCCTACTCGTCGAGTTGGGCCGTCAACTCGACGAGTTCTTCTCTCATTCGAACGCCCCATGAAAACTCATCCGACTCGCCGAGTTGATGAACAACTCGTCGAGTTGGCCTTTATCTGATGAACCAGATCTGTCCTCAACTCGCCGAGTTGATGAACAACTCGCCGAGTTCTAAGGAGATTGCCTTGGACTCGCCGAGTCCGTTCATGCACTCGCCGAGTCCCATGAACTTCTAGCACAATGGCTTAGTCCAGAACGTTGGGTCACTCCCTGGGACCCCCTTAAAACCTTTCCACACTCAACTGGGTTCTTTTGACCCTCAACAGAAAGGGCAAAACCCTTAGACTCGCCGAGTTCAATAGTGGACTCGCCGAGTTGGTCACGTCCATACCCTAAATCTTTGCTTTCTGATGTACATCCTTTGATCAAAAGATAGATCCAAGCTTCTACAATCGATCTAACACGTAAAGTTACAACCTTTACGTGCTTGCATGGGACTTTGAGCTCAAAAGGACATAAAACAAGCTCATATGGCACATGGAACCTTTCATGGGTACAAAAGCAACCCAGATCTGCCTAGTGACTCTTTGAATGATGTCATTCAGAAGCTCAAACCCCCAACCACGTTTGCAAACATGGTTGGCTACCAAAATGGCTCATAAAAGCCCTAAATCTTCCCAAAGAGGGATCTAACAAATGAAAGAGCAAGGTATAGACTTTATACCTTCTGAAGACTGCAAATGATGCTCACAACTGAATCCCTCTAGACTCCTCTTGATCCTTCAAGTTTTTCCTTCTTCCTTGAACCACAAAATCACCAAGATCACTCTAAATGCCTTAAAACTCTTCAATAACGGCTAGGGTTTGCTATGGGGGTCTTCTGGGAGTAAATGGGACGAAGGAGGCCGAGTTAAGGTGTTTAAATAGGGTGTACACCCCTGGATTAGGGTTTTTGTCCAAACAGGGTCTACTCGCCGAGTCCGGGGACTCGACTCGCCGAGTACATCACTTAAACCCCGCGTCCCATCCCGCTTCTACTCGGCGAGTTGGTCCTTCAACTCGCCGAGTCCAAGACCCAAAATGCTAAACATTTAAAGATTTGATAAAAGAATACGTACCAAGAACCAGGTGTTACATATGTAGTTCATGATAAATTCTAATACAAATATGAACCTTCTTTATGATACAACTCAAAATATACGTCCATACGATTCCAAAAATATAGAGAATGTTTGAATCTGACTTCGCGTGAAGAAGTTATGATAAACCGAACACTATAAATCTCTATAATAATAGGAATTTAAAATAAACTTATAATTAGCTATTTAAGTCTAATAGAGAGTTGTAGTACTTGTAAATACCTACGCGTAGATATAAAGAACGTAAAAAACGGGGTTCGTATGTGAAAGTTACGACCTTTCGAAGATTCAGCTGTCAGAAACCCTAATCTGACTGAACTCACGAGGTGAACATAGATGTTCACGAGGTGAGGAGTCATAAGGCCAGATTTCGGAGCTGGTAGGTGCATGTCAAGTCTACGAAGTGATAAACCAAAAGTTCATGACGTGAGCAAGGATTGATTCACGTCGTGAGAAGTCAAAGGGACACCATCCGAAGCTAGGGACCAAATGGCGGGTCTACGAAGTGAGCAGGATCGAGCTCACGATGTGAGCATGCTTGGTTCACGTCGTGAATGGCCAAAAATCAGCCTATAAATAGCAAATTCGACCTTAACACTTCTCACACCTAAACTCTTCTCTCTATCTCGTTTTTGGAGGCCATTTTGCATCCCGAGCCCCGACGACCTCGTACGCTGACCGTTTTTGCTTAGATAACATAAAATAACGCTACTAGGGTGAGTTTCACGGCCCCACTTTCTAATATTTCGGGGGAAAACGCATGCTAGATATTATATATAGGTTATTATTATGTCTATATGATAGTATATAGTTATAATAGCCGGGGTATAGTTGTCTAAATATAATATTTTGAATATATACAACTATTATCAACTTATCAGTATGTTAATTTACTAATGTAGATCTTGAGTTATACTTAGGATTCTATATATATGTTGTGTGCGATATAGTTCCGAAGTTATATTCGGAAGTTCTATATGTTAAGTTATAAAGTATGTTGCTATTATTAGTTTTATGTCAAGATAAAACTGGATATGTTATATGTTGTTATTGTTAGTTTTATGTTAAGATAAAAATTGGTATTGATATTGATAGTTTTATGTCAAGATAAAACTAGGAACATTATATGTTGTTATTATTGGTTTTAGGTCAAGATAAAACCTGGTTTTACTTCAAGATATAGCTGTTATACTGCCTAAATGTTATGAAGTTAGGAGTAATGTTTAAAAGCATAGTCTAGTGACTTAGGGTTTTAGACATGAAAATGCTTTTGTTGTTAAAGTTATAGGAAGTCGTCGAAGTCTACATGAGTAATTGTATTCATCAACTAAGATTGGGGATCTTAGCGGAAATCCTCTGAACTATAACCGTTAATCCCGTGTGAGCGAGGAAGTCGTGTATAATTAGTATACGGGTTGACCACCCCACTTGTGACTGTTAGCTACAGTAAACCAAAAGCAAGTGATGAACTATCCTTTTAATTGTTATTGTTCCGGCATCGATGATGCGTACGGTGTTGTTTCTCATGGTAAATCATGAGTGTGTTTGTTTCTCATGGTAAATCATGAGTGTGTTCTATCAGAGGTATTATGTCATAGCAGCGGTTACATGCTCACGGTAGCAAATTGTTAGAAACATTATACTTTGTCGTATACAAGTATTAATGTTAAGTATAAGTTTCCCCCTACTTATACCTTAGGATTAAGGAATGTTTAGGTATAATACTTAATTGATAAGTAAACTATTATACCTAATATACATACTAAATGTTGGAGAGTCAAAATGATACTTTCAAAACTATACTTTTGAATGTGGAAAATGTATTATTTTATGGAGTCAAAACCTGTGGACTCACCAACTTTATGTTGACGTATTTTAAAATGCATTTGTTTTCAGGAACTTGAAAAGCTGGTATGTATTCGAACAGAAGAAGTTTTACTATTACCTTTCTGTTCATTAAGAAGTATGCCATAGTCGGATATTATGTAATAGGTCCTAGAAAAACAGTTATGTAACTTTCAGTTATCAATAAAGGTATGTATTTTCTTTAGTACTATTCAATGTATGTTATATAACTGTGATACGAAGAATAACGTTACACTACCCGGTGTTTCCGCCGATGGCTGGGGGTGTGACAGAATGCCACGGCTTACCCGCAGTCTTACGCCACTCTTGGTCTCCAATAAGCTACCGTCTTCCGGACCCAACCATAATGTGGCCTACTCATATCCGGGCGGCTGCCCCGACCTGAACTTAACTATCTGAAAAACCCTGCCACTGAATCACACACCTGATACATTCTCACTAGCGAATAGGGACCGACGAATGCTACGGGCCACCCACATAGTCTTACAACACTTCTGCGCTACCAGCCAACTAAAGCTACGGGCCACCCCACAGTCTTGCTATCCTCACATACGATTGCTACGGGCCACACCGCAGTCTTACTAAACTAATACTACGGGCCACACCGCAGTCTTACTAAACTAATTCTACGGGCCACACCGCAGTCTAACTATCCTCACATACGATTGCTACGGGCCACACCGCAGTCTTACTAAACTAATGCTACGGACCACACCGCAGTCTAACTATCCTCACATACGATTGCTACGGGCCACACCGCAGTCTTACTAAACTAATGCTACGGGCCACACCACAGTCTTACTAAACTAATGCTACGGGCCACACCGCAGTCTAACTATCCTCACATACGATTGCTACGGGCCACACCGCAGTCTTACTAAACTAATGTTACGGGCCACACCACAGTCGCACCACACTTCGACGCTATCTGCTAACCATTGCTACGGACCGCCCCACAGTCTTACCACACTCTTCTTACTATCTGACCACTGGTGAATGCTACGGCCATCCGGTAGTCTGACAACACCTTTCCACACCGACTGGCTGCTAATGGATGCTACGACTAACCCATAGTCGAGCATACAAGCACAATCTAGTACCCCCAAGTGGTACTCATGTCCCAACTGGAACTCCCAACCGATTCCTCTGCAATCTGCTACCAGACATCTCGAGAATGAGGTCTCACAATTGGCAAGTTTTTCCAAACTTCCAATTCACACTGTCCTCTATTCATACAGCCACCTGGGCTGTCTTCCTTTCTGATAGGAGAGCGAAACTTATCCTAGTTTCAAAACCGCTTCTGCTCCCATAACATAATTGTTTCTCCCCCACTTAGCTTCAGCTAAGTCTTTCCTGCCTGCGAAAATCCGAGGATTTCCATTCCTTCCTCCCTTGCACGAAAGGCATGATAAGTACCATCGCCTTGATGCCGCTAGCGATCCATCACTAGTCCGCTCCAAATACCGTACGATTACCGAATACTAGATGAACACCTCCTGCATCCCCGATACTGATAATCCCCTGAGCTCCAACTAATGCCCTTAAGGTCCGAATGACTAATGCTCAGAGCAACCCCAGCAGTGATAGACCACTTCCCTTGATGCCTCCAAAAGCTATCCCAAGTACCAAGACTAGAACCACCAAACCCTAATAATGGTGGAGGGCTACTCCATGGACTCTGTCCACCAACCTCCATGCAACGCTCCTGAACCGCTTTGGTCATAATCGAGATAATAATGGACACTTCGAACCCGAAGTGAGGGATGACCCTACACTAGCTACTAATAGTTCCCGGTATGCAATTGGCATATGACAATTCTGAAAGTTCAATCCGAATACAAGCAGAGAGACAACTCATACATACTATTACCTGAGTCCGGGGTAAGAACAACCCTAATACACATAGAATCGAAAATAGCCATAAATACGTACCTGCAACATTCCCTGCTGTAATCCAGATCTCCCTCATCTGTCACTGCAAGGCCCTACCCTCTCACCCATCCGTAATCCTCGAAGTTGTCAGGGCAGACGCACTCCCTGCTCCTCCCCTCACCGTCGGGCAGTCGACCTTCTTGTGTCCCACCTGATTGCAGTGAAAACATAATGGGCTTGCCCCCTGTGGGCAGTCCCTGCTGACGTGACCATCACTGCCACACTTGTAGCAGCCTGAACCCCTGTAACGACAAACTCCCTCGTGTGGTTTCCCGCACGTGCTGCACTGACTTCGGACCTGCCGACCTACTAATCGCTGATCTGAAGTCTTGGGTCTCTTCGCGGGACCCTCCAAAGTATACGTCTGATCCGACCTCCTCTTCGCAATGTGCTCCAAATCAATCTCCCTTTCCCGCGCCCTGGAAATCATAGAGTCCAGGGTCGGGCATGTCGAGAAGCTGACATGCTCTCGAATATCAGCCCTCAACATGTCATGATAGCGGGTCCTCTGCATCTCATCATCCCCTGCATACTGAGGCACCAATAAGGCCCTCTCCCGAAACGTGGCGGTAATCTCCGCCACCGACTCTGTCGTCTGTCTCATGTCTAGGAACTCTCTGGCCAGCTGCTGAAGCTCCACCGCCGGTGCAAACTCCGCCCTAAACCTGGTCACAAAGTCTGACCAGGTCATAGCCTCGATGACCGAGGCTCCCAATGAGTCACCAACCGACTCCCACCAATCTCTAGCTCTGTCTCTCAAACGTCCCGCCGCAAAGCGGACCTTCGACCCCTCCGGGCAGAAGCTCGTCAACTGCGCAGACTCAATGTCTGCGATCCATCTCCTGGCAGCAATGGGGTCCTTCACCCCGTGAAAATCCGGTGCACCACTCCCTCTGAAGTCCTTGAAGGACAGTGTGCACGTACTCGCCTGGCCAGACGCCAAATCACTCCTGAAAGCTCGGAGGCGATCCTCCATCAGCTTGATGATCCCCTCCTTGATCGACCCGAAAATGACCGGGGTCGCCTCAAGGATGCCTCTCGTAATCTCAGACGCGATGAACTCGTGTAATGAATCATCAACTTGCTCGGATCCCGCGCCCGAGCCCGATTCTGGTCCAGATCCTGAGCCTCCTGCTCCATGTCGCGTGGTCACCATACTGGAGATAAACACATAACTGTCCGGATCAAAACATACCCCGAGAGGTCTCACACATTATCCAAGATTCCTGGTTCTATCTCGGCCCTCCTTGACTCGAGTACGGATCCTCTGCTTCCAGTAGTACGGGCCCATACTACCTTCCACATCTATCCGTACTTTCCTCAAGGGTTGCTTCAACTTCACCAAGTCCCTTTCACTACTACTAACACTGCTCCCAGCACTACTCTCATCCTAGGCTTACCCTAGGGAAATCTTTGACTCCACCCAAACCAGTCCTCAGCTGCTGAAGGCCTCCTTGTAATGCCAATTAGCCACCACCTGAATACCATCACATGTGACGTATTCACCTAATGGCTAACTCCGATCACTCAGATTCCCACAAAGCACAAAGCAAGCAGCATTCATACACAGGAAACTACTCAAGCATATCTATCCTCATAACGAGAAACTGTACTAGCATGCGATGTTAAGCTCATATAATCAGGCATAACCTAAACATGCTATCCTATTACTGTCTACTCAATACTAGCATGCAATCCTCATAAGCTGAAGCGCATAAAGCAGGCACATAAGGCATCATTCCTAGATCCTTAGTCCTATTCTAGCATGCTGTTCTACCGAAACTGATAAACATAATATAAACTTGTATGGGTATCTTGGGGTAAACTTACTTGAGCTCGGCTGATTGCACGCATCACACACTTTGTTCTTCTCAAAGTTCTTTTCTCCTTTCAAATTCTTTTCAAACTCATTTTTTTATAAAAATGGTTTTCCTTTTGAAAAGTTTGAGTTCAGACACACCTAAGAGTATGTCCGAATCCCTCAAACCAAGGCTCTGATACCAACTTGTAACATCCCAAAATTCAAGGCCAAAAATTTCATTTTTAAATAAGTTATTACATAGACCATCAGTATAAAAACATTCATAATAATATCTCGTGTCAAGCCAAAGTGTCAGTAATCAAAACATATTATCATAAAACCATATCAGAGTGTGATCCCAAAGATCTCATGTGCGGAAAACATAGTGTGATGCGCTGCGATCGAGCCGGCTCCTTTCCTTGAAAACAAAGTACCTGAAACCAAAACTGAAAACCGTAAGCACGAAGCTTAGTGAGTTCCCCAGATACCACATACCATACAACCCAACTGATCCATACATGCCATACGTAACCATGAGCCATACATAACAAACATATCCATAATCAAGTAAAGTGCTATGTGTCAAACATAGTCTTGCTGTATTGCCACGGGTCGCACGTGGTCTTTCTTGCCAAGCCTGGGGGCCACTCCCTGGGTCTTACAGACAAGTGCCAAGGGCCACCCCCTGGTCTTCCATGCAATCATCACAAAGACAACTATACATACTACTCTACTAGGCTACTCAGCATACAGTGTGCCAGGAGCCACCTCCTGGTCTTTCATTCATAATAGTATACAGTATGCCAGGAGCCACCTCCTGGTATTTCATACATGTTGCCTAGGGCTAACCCCCGGGTCTTCCTACCATACATAATAACATACTGTGTGCCAGGAGCCTCCTCCTGGTCTTTCATGCATAATGCCTAGGGCTAACCCCCGGGTCTTCCTACCATACATAATAACATATTGTGTGCCAGGAGCCTCCTCCTGGTCTTTCATGCATAATGCCTAGGGCTAACCCCCGGGTCTTCCTACCATACATAAACTAAATGGGTCGGCATTGTGGCCGTAGACCCATACAAACAGTGAGGAGACTCACCTCGTACTGCTGAACTTTGCTGATAACCCTCTGGCTGCTGTCCGACCACTCCCTGAACCGCTACTTCACTAGCTCCCCGAGCTACTGATATCAATAAAAGACTTAGTTCCAAACTGAACTCTAGAAGTCAAACTAAGTCAACTCTGGATAAAGTCAAAGTCCTGGTCAAAGTCAATCTTCCAGTTGACTCGACTCGCCTAGTCAACCCGTAGACTCGCCGAGTCCTTAAACTCAGAAGCTCTCAAAATACGGCCCAACTCGCCGAGTCACCCCAGGACTCGTCGAGTTCAACGATCTCTGAGTCCCATCCTGTCCAACTCACTGAGTCACCACTCAACTCACTGATCTGCGTCTTAACCAGAAGAGGTTGGGGGTTCTGCGACCTGACTCGTCGAGTCTAAGAACAGACTCGCCGAGTTGTTCTTCCAACTCGCCGAGCCCATGCACATATTCATACAACTCGTCGAGTACACCCATGTGACTCGCCGAGTTTCTCCAGTTCTCAATCTATACAGTGGCGTTTCGAGCCATGCAGGGGCTCCAATCCATAGATCCACTCTTCTACAGTCTATCCCCCATGTAAAGTTGTAAACTTTACGTGAAACCAAGGAGCTAAAGGCCCAAAACACTCAAGGGCTAGGGTTTAAGACAAAGGGGCTTCACCAACAACTTATTGACATGAACTTTATGACGTTCTGGACCATCATAAGTCTAGATCTGAGGTAGCAACCTCAGAACTAGGCCTCTAACTCGACATAGATCTCAATCATGCCCAAAATGCCCCAAATCTCAAACATAAGATAAATCTATTTGCAATAAAGCCAAAGCAACAACTTATTACCTCCAATATATGCTCCAACTGAAGTAGATCCCAGATCTACACCACTCCTTTGCAGCAAGCCTCTTGATCTTCAAGCCCCTTTCCACCAAAATCACTTATCCAGGCTCTAAATTGCTTCCAAGGGCTCTCACTCACGATTTAGGGTTTCTGGATCTCAAAAGGGGAGTAAAGAGGCTGGGGAAGGGATGTAATGTTCTTTAAATAGGGCACAACCCCCGGGATTAGGGTTTTTCTCGCCCAGACCAGACTCGCCGAGTCCACTAGCCGACTCGCCGAGTCGGTCACTTATTCTATGCCCCAGATCCCGCTCCGACTCGTCGAGTTCCTCCCTGGACTCGACAAGTTGACTCTTGACTTAGAGTCTTTCCTTTCTTTTCTTGCTCTTTCTGATTCTGGGTGTTACATATTACATGATAATCTTAAGAAAAGTATTATTACTTGAAAGAATAATACGTATTAAATACCTGATATTTTGTGTTAAATATATACAATGATTTATGATTGTGTTATCTGAATAGCGTTGTTATTGAAATTTGATTTCATGGATTATAGTCTAGTTTAAGTTTTAAGCTAAGATGTCTAAAGTATTTTTAGATCCCATTAAGTTGAATAAAATTGTAACTATACGTTGTATTGCGATAAGTACTGTATAACCAGGAAAAAGGTTTCGAAAATTGGTTACACACATCATAGTATTGTCTAGTGATAAAATAAAACTTATAAAGGATGCTTAGTTCGAGTTAAGTTGAAAGAATGTTAGTGATACCCTGTATTGTAAAGATATTACATAGGCAGGAAATTTGTGTTGATTCTGTGTATTATAATTGTCTAGTTACATACTAAGACCTAAAGGGGATACTTAGTTCAATTAAGTTTGAATATTGGATGGCGTCATATTAAGGGTGTGTGTAAGATTGGAACGGAGAGTAAAGCTCTATTCGTTGACACTTGTGATTTGGTGGGGTACGGGTGTGTATTGGAGTATTATATTAGTATTTCCCATCCTTTTAGGCAGCCAGATAGGGTGCGTCTGTATTAGACCACTGATAGGTATGTCTGAGTCATCTAACGAAGTATATATGGCTACCCCTGACTAAACTCACACTTGTGATGCTAATGAATCATACTAATCCAGTGAAAAAGGATCATAGATTCACCCGTGTACTCTATCCCCCTATGGTTGCCTTTATTAACTAACGCATGCTGCCAAGGACTCCCCAGAACAGTATAGTCAACTCGTTGCTTAGAGTGATCCTTCAGGATATATCTTATAAGATCACTGTTATAGGATTAAAATGTGAGGATCGACGAGATGGGTAACTAAGTGTAAAATGTCTTATATATATATATATATATATATATATATATATATATATATATATATATATATATATACTGTGTTGTTCTATAATAGATGGTTTTGCAGGTTTATTGATTATATGTTATTATCATAATAACATTGTGGGATTGAAAACCCTATGTATCTAACCAAATTTCCCAAATTGACCCAATTTATATATATCACATGTAGAGGCGTTAAGACTGTTGGAGACTTAAATAGGATGATGAGTGATTAAAGAGACGACCTACAATAATGTTCAGGACCGTAAGTCTTTACGTTGTAACATATGTTGTATATTGATTATGACATCCTTAGAGTTTTTGTATTTTGAAACATCTTTACTCAAGATACTTTAATAAAACAAAACAATTTCAACAAAATGTTTTATTGTACTATGATTTTCTACAAACAAAGATGTTATGGTTTTTGAAAGCATAAAGAATAAGTTTTTTTCGGTTGTGGAAAATAGGGGATAAGTTCTCTTAATCCTATGAAAGTCGAGTTAACAAAAAACAAGATTCCAATGATAAAGCAAGTGGGAGGCACATGGAACTTGAAGCAACTCAAGATCCATAACCTGATGTAGCAACAATTGGAACTAGTTTCAACAAGGAATTGTTAAACATGAATAACAGCTACTCATAAACACAAATTGTTCGCATATATGGTAGAAATCATCTATAACATGATAAATATGCAATCTCTCATTGATGAGTTCTTCTTGATGGTTTCTAGCAAACCCATCAACTACCAAAATGCTATATCACATATTGAATCTAATAAACGACTTAGAGTCATGAACAATGAGATGTAATCCATGTCTAATAATCAAGTATGGACTTGATTAATATTTCTCTCTATTGCAAGACTAGAAGAAGTAAGTAATTCTTTTAGAAAAAATATACACATTTAGCAGGACTTGTTGTTAAAGTTTTTAATCACACTCATGTCAATGAATATGATCAAATATTTTCTCAAGTAGCTATGATTATATCAACAATGATATTATTTACCATAACTACATATTTTGATTATGAGATATGGCAAATAGATTTTAGGAAAACTGATTTTCTTAATAGACAACTACTTAGAGATGTATATATAGCTTAGCATGGAGGTTTTCTTAATCCAAGTTGTACTAACAAAATGTGTAATCCTTAAGATCTATTTGTGGATGTAAAGCAAACATCTCAAGGTTAGAATCATTATTTAAATATGAAAACACAAAGTATGCTTTAATATCAAAATGAAGATAACATTTGTGTTTACTAAGAACTAGTGGGAGATTAGTGATTTTTCTAATCTTGTATGAATGACATATACTTAATCATGAGAAATTACATTCTGACTATGCAAGGTCATTTCACCTTTACTTGGAAAGTATTTCTAAGATGAAAGACTTAGGAAATACAATATACATTCTTGGAATGTAAAATCTAGGGATATAGATAAAGATGAATGTTAAATCCTTATCCATATTCTGACAATATTTTGAAAGAGATCAAGATGTAAGATTCCTTTGGAGAACTCTTGACAGTTGCCACATGACACCATTTTGAGTCTGCCTCAAAAGGACCTAGCACATAGGTTTGATATAGATAAAATGATTTACATTCTATTTGTTTTGACAAATAAATCCATTATCTATGCCATATTATACACAAGACTAAGTATATAATTATGTCATGAACATGTCAAAAGATACTAATTCAATACATGGGTAAGTCATTAGACCATAATGAGAACATTTTAAGAGTAATTAAGAAGCACTAAGAAAATGTATATGAGATAATCAAATTATAAGAAGATCTTTTTGTAAAGAGATACACAAGATATCGACTTCAAAAATGATAGATATAATTATGAATTATAATAGGATTATAAATTTCTTATGGAGTGAAGAGTAAGTTTTAATGGAATGAGGTCCAAGCAAAACAAAATAGAACAATCTACTACAAAATCATAATACACTGCTACTTTAGAAGCTGTAATCAAATATGATTGGATGAATGAACTCATTGAAAAACCTAAGTTGAGTCCTTCCATTCAGGGATAACCTAGAAATATTTTGTTACTTCAAGAGTATACTTAATCAAGCTAAGAGACTCTATGTAACATCAAAACACCAATCATATTCTCCAAGATATTTAACTACACTTAGAATAAAGTTAAATATAAAGATGATCGTGTTCGCATAATTCACACAAATTAAATTTAGTCAGACCCATTAATAAAGTCTTTCATTTAATCTAAGTATGAATGGTCACACTTCAACTATAAGAATTTTTTATTCTAGAAATGGGATCTAATTTGGATTTAGTATTTAGATATTGGAACATTAAGACAACAACCATTGTATATTGTTTCGATATATTGGGATATGATCATCACATTAATGCTTGTTGTGCTCTTGTTAACATGTTTAATCCATGAATAATCTTATAATTCTAAAAGTTCATAGCCAGTTATAATTGTGGGAGCAATTATGAAGTAAGACTAATATGAATTGGATTGGTTGACTCTCATTAGATGAAAGTAGGCAATGGGTTGTAGCCAAGTATCATAGCTACTTTTCAGAGAACTGGTATTGGACGGACCCGCATCAAGATCATGTCATGGATCGCTATCATTATTGATACTTGATAAAAGGTATTACCGTTGCATCCTTAATACTTGAGATATATTGTGAGACTTAAGTGTATGGAGTGCTATGATTTAAAGTGATCAAACGTTGATCCTTTACCTAACAGTTATAAAAGTCATTATCAGGTGTGGTGTGAACTATGCAAGAGTCTTATGTAGTCAAGATGGTAATTGTTACTCTTGTGTATTGAGATCAAGACATCTAACTCGCGTTACCCAAATTTGAACACCAAATGAGATTGATTGTGTTCCAAGTCTCATGTTTAACAAGATGTCTGTAACAAAGGCATAACTGATAAACTTACCTTATATGTCAACTGTAGCTTTGAGTTTTTGGGAATTAGATGTTGATGAATGACCTTCTTCGTTGTGTGTTATTTGGGGGTGTGAAATATTGGTAGACGTTCACCACTTTATGTATCAATCTATGATGAGTCTTGTGCAAGTGGGATATTGAAAGATATTTATGCACAATAGTCATTATAGAATGATATTTGCAAATGACATATGATCATATAGGGTTCACACCTTATTGCAAGTTACTACTAATTGATTATTTATTACAATATGTTTTATTATTAATAAATATCAACACTTGTATTTAATTGGAAAAACATTCTTTTGTGAAAATAATATTTCACCAACATTTTAGGAAATTATTATTTCTAAAAAATGATAATAATAGAGAACAAAACTAGTTATAATTCATACAATATGAATTTATAAGTTATGTACAAATGTTTGGTCACTTTGAGTAATCATATACTTGGGGTGTAACTACCTAGTTATGGAATGGAGTGTAAGACAGACTTTAGTCTTCACTTTGCCAAGCTAAAACCATAAGTGTGTATGCATGTATTAGAATTGAGTGCTTGACTTCCTTACATGCACCATTTCTTCTTATATAGACTTGCTTGCACTCTTAAAGAAGCATGGTCCTAATGTACTAGTATGAGACTATAAAAGAAGCAGAAAGACTTTCATTTTGGGTTTGTTCTTTCACTTCTTCTTTCTCTCTTTTTCTCTCTAAATGTCGGGGGCATTTTCCTCCCATACTCTCTCAATATCTTGCATTTTGGTGAAGTATTGGAGTTGATATATGTTGTGTCTCTTTAAGGTTTATTTGGTATAAGTCTTTATGCATCACTTCATGAACTTCCATCTCCCGTGAGAATCAAAGACTTCAAATGTTGTAATCTTTTTCCTTTCTATGGTTGATTTAATCTTTCCATGATTGCAAAGTGATCTTTGGTGGGTTAAATAGAGTTTTAAGTTTATTCAATTTTAAAGTTTCCGTTGCTATTTTTAGTATTTTTGGAAAACGATTTTGAATAAAACTCAACAAGAATTGAGTATGAATTGATGATAGGAACTCGAATTTATAGTCATATTACAAGAAATCAAACTATAATGTTTCTAATCTCTTGAGATTAGAATTAAAATCTTCCATGGCATACCTTGTTGAATTCAGAGCTGAAATCTTACATGGTATACCTTGTTAAAATAAGAACCAGAGGCACAATCAATGTGTAATGGAGGCAAAATTGGTGGTATCAACTTGTCGGTGGCTAGGGAGGTGGTCGTGGTCGGAGAAGAGCGGTGGTTGAAGATGAAGGTGAAGAGATTGCATAAGGTGGTTGTTGGAGATGCGATTGGAAAAAGGGTGATGGTTGCATCATCAGTGATTACGTTGTTGGTGGTTGCGATGCCTAAAGAGGTCATAGAAAGGGAAGAGATTGACAATCAGAGATAGGGTATTTGAGAGTGACAAATTTTGGGAGTGAGACCGTGCAAAGAATTTCTTAAATAACATGTTTCAATTTTAGTCCGTGATATTAAAAGTATGTTGAAGTAAATTTGGTCCAAGAAACAAAAGATCAAAAAAACAAGGGACTTTTTCGTTCAGCAGAAGCTTGTTAAACGATAACGGTCCTAAGGACAACTTGTGATATTAAAACCTTCCACAATGATCACCCATGATTAAATCACAATGTTCGGACCAAAAGTTTTATTTTGAGCGCACCATAGGAACTTATATATATATATATATATATATATATATATATATATATATATATATATATATATATATAGGAGTAGGATCAAATGAGAACACCAAAAAGGTTGAGAACGCGAGAACAAAGTATATTCATTTGCGATTCCATGTATTCATTTGTGGAGAAATGGTAAATTTTTACGCATTTAATTTCAATTGAAGAGAAAAAGCATATTCATGTTGATTGTGCGTAAAAATTTATTATTTCTCCACAAATGAATACATGGAATCACAAATGAATATACTTGTTCTCGCGTTCTCAACCTTTTAGGTGTTCTCATTTGATCTTTTCCCTATATATATATATATATATATATATATATATATATATATATATATATATATATATATAATCAATACTCAAAATATCATGAGAACCTAAAAAGACTTAATTTGGCTTTATTTTATTCCATGGTATGAGTGATTTGG
>NC_136430.1:459228499-459285999 GCF_052849685.1 Lactuca virosa
GTTATATTTAAAATATTTATTATTTAAACAAGTTTACCAAAGGTCTTTTAGCCCAACACTATCAGTTGGTGTCCTCCTTCTTTGAAGTTGGAAGTTCAAGTACCGTCTTGGACATATGTGAAATTAGATGTAAGTTTAAGAGGATATTATATATTTATATTTGCCGGTCCAAAAAAAAATTAAAAATTAAAAAAGTTAATGATTTATTTAAATCATGAATTAGTTTTTCAGAAGATAACGAAGGGCTTTTTTTAGCCCATTTCTTTAAAAATGAAACTTTACATATTAATCTAACATTATAACATTAACATGTATACAACATTATAATAGCATGCATTTGGCCTTTGGGACCCCAAAGAAAGCATTGACTTGGAATTGCATGCCTTTATGTGCCCTCCATCACCATTCTTGGCCTATATTAAAGTTGTGTCTTGCCTTATACTATTATTTATTTATTAATTAATAGAAATAATGTATAAGGATAATAAATTTTATTATGTATATGATTTTTAAACTTTTATTTTCAAAATATATATATATATATATATATATATATAATTATAATTTGAAAATTTGGCCAAAATATAAAATTTAATCCGTGTACTTTTATATATATATATATATATATATATATATATATATATATATATATATATATATATATATATATATATATATATATATATATATATATATATATACGGATTACATTTTATATTTTGGCCAAAATTTTAAAATTTTATCTAAACTTTTAATTTTTCTTTTTACAAAATAATCCTCAAATAAGTTTTTATTTACAAATTAACTTTTTCAAATATCTTTATACTATCTTTTTTTTTTAACTTTTTAAAATCCAACCTTTTAAGTCTTTTCTTACAACTTTTTCTTACACTTTTTACAACGTTTTTTTATAATATTTTTTTACATGTATCAAAATTTATAGAAAGAGATCGAACTAATGTGTGTAAGTGTGTTGGTTCGTTCAGTGTGGACCGATCTATATAATTTCATTTTTCATATTAGTAACAGAGTTGGTTTATGAATTTCAATCTATTTATTGTATTGGTTTATTTTATGAGTTTTGATTTATTTTTGTATCCGGTCTACTTTTTTTTATTGATGTAGAACAATTTTCAAAACATTCTAAAATGACTTTAAAAAAGATCGTAAAAAATTTATAAAATAACGTTGTAAAAAGTTAAAATGATATAAATAGTGTAAAATGTTATAAAAATTTGTGAAAGAAGATTAAAAACATAGTAAAATGATATTTTATATCCTTATACTCTTTAAATTGATAATTTTCGGTCTTCTACTATTTAAAATCATTTGTAAATTAATATTTTCCACCATTCTACTTTTTAAAATGTCACTTTCACAACTTGCATTTTGAACTTTATAAAATGTCATTTTCACTTCCTTAATTTTTTAGACTTTCGTGTTTATCTCTCTAGTGTGTGTATATATATATATATATATATATATATATATATATATATATATATATATATATATATATAATTTGATTTTTCTTTATAACTTTCATTCCTTAACTTTAAAAAAAACTATTTTTACATTGTATTTGTCTGTATAAATTTAAGGCGCATAAATTTATAGATTTCATTCGTTGATTTATAAAATAATAAATAAATAAATAAAACTTGTTTTTTATGTACGTGTCGGTATAAATTCAAGTTTGTCTACATTTCGACGTAAATGGTTTTTACGTTTTCATGTTTATATTTATGTACGTTTCCTACGTATGAGTCGAGTCAGATATAATATAATTTTGATTATTTGAACTTTTGTTCGTTAACTTGAAAAAGAAAAATATTACTTACTCATTTTTTATAACACCAAAGTCTTGGTGTTTTGAATATTAAGGAGCCCTTGGTGCATAAATCTAGCAAACTAACCTTCTCATATCATCCTTGCTCATATTCTTGACTCTTGTAAGTCCTCGAGTTCCAAGCTTTATGTGTAGTGCTTCTATATATAGGCTTCTTGTCCCTTTTCTCCATGATTGTGAGAGTTTGAATGGTTAGGTTCCATAAATTTGGCTACTTTATGGATCCTTGGGGTCTCTTTTGAGTTATATGTTTAAGATCTAGATTTATATGGTGTATTTGGTCTCATGCACAAGTTTGAGTTCATTTCTTCTATGTTTTTTTACCTAGAATGGAAGAGACATGCATTGGAGATGCATGTCCGTAAAACACCGATTTTTATGATGTATAAGGAGTAGGAAAGCGTTCTGGAAAGTATGGATGAGTGGCCTTAGAGATTAAGAGCCTAATGCATTAAGAAGGCTAGAACAGTTCTCACAACGTGAAGGATTGGCCTTCACGACGTGAGAAAAAGGTAGTCTCCGCTACTGTTTTGTCTCCAGGCAACCACGACGTGAAAAAAACTTGGTCACGACGTGGCGGCCGGTTGTAAGGCTTTTGACTGTTGACTTTGACTTTGACCGTTGAATTTTTGACCAAGTTTGACTTTAGGTCAATTTGAGGGTTTTGGGTTGTAGTTTGAGATTTGGTCCATGATTGTTGTATAGGTGACATGTAGTACCAGTTATTGGATCTGTGAACAGTTTTGTTATCTACTAGACTGCGAGGTGTGTTTTCTCATTGTACTTTGTACCGCAGTATGTATCCTTGCGTGTAGGATGTTGGTATGCTGTAGTGATCTATTAGATTGGTAGATCTATTATAATTACATGTATTTTTTGGTTATTGTTTATGTGCATCTGTCGACATAGAGTGGTTGGGTTGAGGCGGTACTACTTTATGTTGTAGGCCAAAATACACGAGAGCGGTCCAGCTATATGTTGCAGGCTCGTGGGCGGTCCACCTTTATGTTGTAGGCTCAGGAGGCGGTCCATCCTTATGATGTAGGCTTGGTATGCATGCATTGTATGTGTATTGTTCTGTGGGGTATTTTCGGGGAAACCTACTAAGTTTTGAATTATAGTTGTGGATTTAAATGTTTTCAGGCACTTCAGATGATTGGGGCAAGGTAAAGGCGTAATCGTACACACACTCCTGTTGATTTATGTTTTGAGAGATGATTTTGATACTCTGATTTCTATGGGTTTGTCTTAAAAACAATGTTTGATTATTTTATGGATTTTATGAAAATGACTTTTAAAAATGAAAAATTTTCTCGTGGTTCGGGATGTTACATTTTTATGTATGTATAGGTATAAATTCAAGTTTCTTTACGTTTCGATATAAATTTTGTGTATGTTTTCATGCTTATTTATAGGATTAATCTAAAAAAAACCTATATATATATATATATATATATATATATATATATATATATATATATATATATATATATATATATATATATATATATATATATTCCGGAATAAACCTCAAATTTATTTTTTGACTGAAAAAGACCTTCTATTTTTTTATTTTTTTCCGCAAAAGCCCTCAACTTTGTAGTCTTTTTTTGAAAAAAAAAACTTCAACCGACTAAATGCTTCCAAATAAACCCTCAACTTTTTTAGTTTTTCTCAAAAAACCCTCACATTTTACAATTTTTTTTTGACAAAAAATGACTAAAATGGCCTAATCGGGAAAAATGAAAAAATACAAGATTTTTTAGGTAAAAAATTGAGGTTTAATCCGGAAAAAACATAAATATAAGGTCTTCTTTGAGATTAACCTTTATTTTTATGTGCGTTTTCTACGTATGAGTTTAGTCACATATAATACGTTTTCATTCGGCGTTATAAATTGGAACTAGCCAGTGGTACCGACCTTGTATATTTATTTACCAATAAATGCAACGGTGTCTAACTTTTATCAATACAATTGTCAAAATTGAACTTACAAAATAGATTGACACCGCAACAATGCACGACATGCAAAATCCTAGTTGAAATAAAAACACAAGAATTTACTTAAACCATAAAGTTTACAAAGAAGATATACGATACTTTAAACTGTTGAATCATAAAAGTGACCCTCTTGAACTTAGCTACCGCAGCCACTTCAGCTACCGCAACAGTTCAGCACCCGCAGTCAAATCTTGTTCATCAGCAACCGCAACCGGAGTCTTTCTACCGCAGTCTTTCAGCTAGATTACTTTAATTATCTTCTTATGTAATACTCTCTATTGTCCAGTATGCCTTGCATGGCTACTCTTAGAGATGTAATCTAGTGTATTTCTGAGTCTCTATAAATAGCGCTCATTCTCTTGTATTCAATACCGATAACTTATGCATTCTATCTGAATACACATTTCTAAAGTTATCTTTTCTATCTCTCTATTACTCATCTCTTTCTACTTCAATCTTACCAGAATTCATCTGAATATAATCTCTCTTCGGAGCAAGTCTTCTGTGACTTAATCACTAAGTTTGATCTTCCTTGTTAACTTGGTTTGAATGCATTCCTCATTATGAATCAACTTATGTGTATACTTGATATAACAATTATTGTCATTTCTATTTCTTTACTTTTCCGCAACTAACTCTCTAACTATCTAACTATAACTTATTTATATTATTGTTGAGCTTTTAGATCCTTCGAGATTAACTATTCCGCAATCCACTTGTTCTAACGTTTGTTCAAGTGTGTCTCCAAGTTTTTCTCTCAACATAAACACTAATCTCTAAAACTCACATAATACAATAACAACTCGCACGCATGTGCAGAACATATAAAACTTTCAACCCAATGATTAATAAAAGAGATTAATCTTCTACAACACTCAAACTAGGAATGAGAAGAAGGCTCTCAACAAAACGTTTAGGGTTTTCTCTCAATGCAAGAAGACAAAATGACGAAGTTCGCTAGGGTTTCTCCACAACCTGCCTATTAGGTTGCCAGGTATGGTCACAACCAACCCACTAGAAAAGTGTTGACACGGATGCGCCATGTCATATCCACTACATGTTCATTATTAATCACTAAGATTTGGAAATGGTTACCACTCCACATTATTTATTTATTTTTCATTTTTATAATTTGAAAAAAAAGTATTTTTTATTTTTATTTTTATTTTGTCTAACTCCGATCAAAGAAACAGTCAAAAGCTTCAACCAATCATATTG
The DNA here is from genome assembly GCF_052849685.1 of Lactuca virosa. Classification (NCBI taxonomy): domain Eukaryota; kingdom Viridiplantae; phylum Streptophyta; class Magnoliopsida; order Asterales; family Asteraceae; genus Lactuca; species Lactuca virosa. The sequence goes on from NC_136430.1 coordinate 459,233,568, forward strand.
AGCGTCTTTGTCTGTCTCTGGTACCACTCCACAGCCAATCCACTAGCCTCTGGGGCGGTGTTCACTAGTGGGTTGGTGTGCCACATAGGAACTCACGCATGCTTTTCCTTACCATACCGGATAGCCTTAATAGTGTAACACCTTAAATTTTAGCCTAAATTTTTTATTTATTAATTTACCAAAATTAAGTTTTCACAAGCCAAGTTATCAAATACATAAATTATCCAAAACAACCAATATCACAAATATCAGAGTTCATAAACTGTCCCAACAGTAAATCTCCCAGCGAGTGTGTACAATCAGACATTCGCCTTCTCACGGTCCTCAGAAGTACCTGACACATATAAATCAACAATTGTAATCACGAAGCTTAGTGAGTTCCCCAAGATACCATATACAACACAACATAAATAAATAGCTATGGGTTATTAGCAACCCTGGGGACTATTAGCAGTCACAGTGGGCTAACAGCACGTCCTGTGGGTTATCAACAACCCTAGAGACTATCAGTAGTCTCAATCACATAATAACAACATAACATAATAACAGCTAGACACAGTTGGCCATCAGAGGTACAACTATCCTACCATACGGGTAAGAATAAGTGAGGAGACTCACCTGATACAGACAACAAGTAAATCTCACACCCGAACTGCTGGAACTAGACTCCGCCTAATCACAAAATAATTAACCCTAATTAATAATTAAGGTCTAAACTCAACTTGCGAGTCCAAATCCCACAACAAAATCCTCTAAGGGCAAAAAGACTATTTTACCCTTCTCATGTCCCAAAACCCTAAATCTTGACCAAGGGTCAAAAGTCAACAAAAGTCAACTGCCCAGCGAGTACGTTGGGCGTACCTCTTCTTACGTGGGGCGTATAACTCAAACAACATAGGGTCAGGATCGAAACCGGCTACGCGGTGTGTAGCCAAGAGTACGCCCGGCGTACTTCGTCTGCCTCTACTTTTCCCAATATTATGTCTTAATCCCTTAAGACAACTAACCCAACCACATATCTGACCATTCTAAGATGTCTTAACCCATAAAGTCGTTGGCTGTAAGCCTTTGCATGGCTAAGAAGCACCCAATGCAACAATCTTTAATTTCTAACACACTCTAAGCTACTTTACTCATGCATGAGCCAAAAGGAATGATCAAGAAACCATTTTTATGAATCTATAGGTCCTAAAATGCATGAAAGGACTGCTAAAAATCCTTGCAGTGCTCCAAACTCATAAAGGTCCAATCTTGGGGACAAAAGTTCATAAAACTTCAACCATAAAGATCTAATGAAAAGCTTGCCAAGGTATAAACTTTATACCTGAAAATGATGCACAAAGAGGGAAGGTTCCTGGATCTACAAGCTTGCTAGCACCCACTCTTTCTTCTCTAGTCTCCTTCTTCCACTACAAGCACCAATAACACTCACAAACTTGCAAAAACTCACACAAGCAACTTAACTCGGGATTAGGGTTTTACGGAGGGTTTGGTGGCTGATAAGTATGATCAAATGGGGACATCATGTTCTTTAAATAAGGAGCAACCCTTAAAATTAGGGTTTGAAGTCTGGGCTAGTACGACCGACATACCACTTGTAACATTCCATTTAAATTAAATAAAATAAGTAAATAAATAATAAGCCCTAAGCCCTGAGATATAAATGATATTTTTATATTATTTTATTGAATCCCTAAATCCATAATAATTTATGGATTGTTAGCCATGGGAGTTAAATGTCATAATTTTTGGAATTGTGGGGGTTAAGTGTAATTTTCGGAGTCATTTTGTAAAGATTTCTGAAGGCGGGGGCTGTTTGGTAACTACTGGGAGTTAATTTGAAAAAGATCTTAAGGGGGAGGAACCAAACTAGGAAAAGGGGGCTGAAGTTTGGAAAGAAGACACGGGATAAACCCGGTGCACTCCTTCCCTCCCGTTTTTGGACGATGCAACCCTAACCATAGCCACACTTCTTCAGCCGCCACCACCTTCGGAGACTCCTCAGTCGCTGTTGTTGGATTAGATGTCTAAGCCCATAACTATTATTGGTATGTACTTGACCCGAGAGTAGCATGGTCCATTTGGGTTGCATATCATCAGGACAATTTGTTAGGATGGACTTTTGAGATAAGGTTATTTATGGTTTATTAATATATTATAAGTTATAATATATTAATATGAAATCATATGTTTTAATTAGTATCGATCAAGAATTAATTTGGAATTAATTTAGTGATCAAAAGAGACTAATTAAATCTATGGGGACTAATTATGATAATTAGTTATATTTATATGTGTTGGGCTTATGATCCATGTTGGACCAAGTTTATGTATGGATACATAAAGAGTTGGGCCACATGAACCATGGATCATAAAAACCCATGGGTATGGATTATGGGTTATACCCATGACCCTTGGAATCCTACATATAAATAGGTTACTTCATAGCCAAAATCACCACTTCTTTTCTTAGAGAAATATGGAGGTGTTTTGGTGCATGGAATTCTCTCTCAAGAGCCACCTTTGTCCTAGGTGTGTTGTGATTCCATTTGAGGCATTTCATACTATTGGTGCTAAGCTCTTAAGGCCAAATACATCAAGACTTCAAGCCACATAAAAGGTATGTTTCCTTAACTAGTATATTATATGGTTTATGTCAAATGCATGCTAGTTATAGGTTTAATGCCTTGGAAACCATTTGCATGTATAATAGAGAAAACATAGATCCAAGGTATTTAGGGTTGTATGTGCACCATAGGATGTTGTAGTATACTAAAACCCAACAGCTGCTTGCATCACCGAGCCCGAACGCCACCCTCTCCACCTGATACCTCTCCTTTGAAACATCACCACCACAACCTTGCTGCCAGATGTCGTGGGCAACCGGAGAACCGCCAAAGACCGTAGAACACGCTGTGGGCGTCGATGCGTGGGTCACGAGCAACCGGAAGCTCTCGGTAAGTTATTTGCGACCCATCTCTCATGTCCTTTGTTCATTCTGGCGAGTGTGACGTGGGGTACGTCCTTGCAGCCGTTGTCGGCCTCGGTCGCCGTTTCCGTTAACTCCGACATTGTCAGCCGTCAAATTAGTGGTTGAGGGCTGTTGTATCATGCCGTGTATGTTCGTGGGTTGCTTCTAGATCCCGGGAAGCTTGTTGGCCGGAGGTGAGGCGAACCACCATGGCAGCCAACCATGGTGGCTGCCGTTTTCTGCCACCCATTGCCACCACCAGCCACCGTGGGAGGTGGCTGTGTGTGTGTCTATATTATGTGTGTGTTAATGGTGAATGTTGTATCAACTTTATTAGTCAAAAGTGAATAAGACAACCACCACCGCCGTGAGGTGGTGGCTACCGCCGTCGACCACCACCGCCCGAGGTGGCAGTGGGTGGTGCTCAACCTAGTGAAACCCTAATCGGCCCAATAGCTTAATCTTGGACTTAGTTGGCACGTGCTTGGGTTGGAAACCCTAATCAGGGTTTATAAAACCCTAATCTTGGAGATTTTAGTTTGGACTTGTCGGGACCGTTGGATTGGAATTGTGACTTATGCCTGATCACATTGTATGATTGGTCTAGTGGGATGATGAACTTAATGGATTAAGTCATTAATGGGTTACGTAAGAACACTTAACCCTAATCGTCATTTTATGTGAAAAACCCTAATTATGATTGGGCTTCAAGTTGGGCCTTCTTTTGGGCTTAGGTGTTAGGATTCTTAATGGGCCATCAATGAACAAGTGTATGGACTAGGATATTTGGATGGGCTTTAAGGTAAGGCCCATGTAAGGGGTTTTGGCCCAATTTGGAAAATTAGGCCATATGTTGGGCCTTGGTTCATTGTTTGGCATTTTGGGCCTTCAGAGTGTGAGTTTGAGCAATGGGCTTGGATCAAGCTAGGTTGGGGTAACGTAGTGTTTTTACCCCAAGCATGGACTTATGGTTATGTATTGGAACTCGAATTCCTTCAACCAAGGCTCTGGTACCAACTTGTAACATCCCAAAAATCATGACCAAAAATTTCGTTTTAAACCATTAATAAAACTATAGTTATCAAATCATTTCATCAAAACATGAGTCAAAGTATTTCAAAACATTATTATCAGAGTTTCCAAATCAAAACACCAGAGTAAACATCCCAAGTTAAACATCATGGTGTGTGTTATGCAGTCATCCCGAGCTCTTCTCTCTACAACTGGAAGTACCTGAAACTAAAACTGAAAACCGTAAGCACGAAGCTTAGTGAGTTCCCAATACTACCACATACCATACACATAACTCATATACTGGGCCCCGCCCCCTTCCTCTGGCCCCGCCCTTCCTCGGGCCCCGCCTGACATCGAGCCCCACTCGGTATACAAATTTGTTTCTTCCAGGCCCCGCCTGTCTCTGGGCCTCGCCCGCTATACACATACAAACTATATCATATAATCATACTAGCACATAAAGAATCATACAGAGTACTATATGCTCCAGTCCTAAGGCCTTGCCTATCTTGGGCCCCGCCCCTACTATGCTAATGATGAGATATGGAACCCCGTCCATACTCAGCTAGTGATGAGATACGGGACCCCGCCCACACTCACCTCCCTACCAGGCACATACAAGTATGACACAGACAACAAGTATAATCAACATGCACATAATCATCGGGTACACCCGACATCGAACCGTAGTCCGGAAGCTTACATATAACATTCCTCGGGCACCACTCGGCATCGGACCTTGGTCTGGAAAACATACAATCATATATACGGGCCGACATTGGTGCCTTCGACCCATTCCTATAGGAGGAGACTCACCGCGCAAAGCTGAATGCAGAATCTCACAAATAATCCTCCGACTGCTGACTGACAGATCCCCGAACTGCTTATCTCTCGACGCCCCGAGCTATTAATCATCATATAAACTAGTTAAGTTCGGGATTTTCATAACTTAACCCTAAGTCCTCACTGAGGTAAAAGACCATTTTACCTCTTACATACTCTTGTCCCAAAATGAACTCTAGCCAATCCTTGGCCCAAAAAGATAAACACTCCTATAAGGCCCAATATATGACCCAATTTAATATTGGGCCCAATACCTTCACATGGGCCTCAACCTAAGGCCCAATAATGCTTCTCTAGTCCAAAAGTTCAATTCCAGATGGCCCACTAAGGCCCAAAGTAGCAAAGTCCAATGAATGGCCCATATGTGCGAAGCCCACTCTGACTGAGTACGCAGGGCGTACTCAGATGTACGCAACGCGTACTAGGCTTGTGACTTTAACGTTGCGCGTTCCAGGTTGTACGCCCAGTGTAATCCCCTGTTAATCTCTTTTTGCTATTAAGCACTTAATGCTTCAAAACAAGGGACCAAATCACAGATCTGAGTTATACTTAACGTCTAAACCCATAAAGTCACTGACTTGGTGACTTTGCATGTCCCAAATACCCCAAAATCCAAAAATGGCATTTTATTTCCATGAAAATGGTCTTAAGTCTTGCATGAACCCATTAAGACCTTCAATATGGCAACTTTCTGTCTTAAGGACTCAAATAGCACTAAGGGTGGCAACCCTAAGCCTAGAAATCGGATTTGAACCATAAAGCTTCATCCTTTGGACCAAAGAGGTCCAAAAACTCAACATAAGAGATCTATGGAAATAACCACCAAGTTTAAGACTTTATACCTCAAATGAGAGCTAAAAGATGGTGTAGTTCTGGATCTAAAAGCTCTATCTTCTCCAATAAGTCTTCAAGAATGAACACCTTCTTCAAAAGCACCAAACTACTCTTCTAATGGCCTTCTAAGCTCCAAGATCACTCAAGTATGGATTAGGGTTTCGTAGCAACTTTATTAGGGTGAGAGAGAGGCTGGTCTTGAGGCATAATGTTCCTTATATAGTGTCATACCCTAAAACTCAGGGTTTTGGTCTGAATGGAGTACGCCCTGCGTACCACTTAGTATGCCCGGCGTACTCACAACCCACCCACAGCGATCTCACTTTATACGATGGGCGTAACCCAGATTACACTTGGCGTTCCCAGCCAGACACATGCATGCATCCCTTGCATGCATATGAATTATCTACCAAACATTTCCATTAGGGGCTAAATCTGCCAAAACCTTCAAAGTGCTATAACTTCTTCGTTCTAAGTTCGTTTCCGACGAACTTTATATTCATGGAAAGGTGACGAGAAGCCTTATGCTTATAGTAACTCCTTATTACCTAAAAACTTCCCGAACAAGAACCTAAAATATATAGAAGACCGAGATGTCAAATTATGATTATACCCTTGGCCTCCGAAGACACAATCAAACACTTGGATCACGTATACCCTAGCACCCTTATCCGAAATGAGCCAAATTCTTCCTTTCCCAAGGCCCTAAACCTTATGACAACTGATGATTGGGCCGCAACCCCGTGCAACGAAGCATTTTCAAAACCAGGTGTTACAGGAGGGGCCCATTATCCGAGTGTGGGCGGGGCCCGTATATCCTTGAGTGTGGGCGGGGCCCGTATCTCCTAATTGTATGATATGTGTGGTATGTGGTAGTTTGGGGGAAACTCACTAAGCTTCGTGCTTACGGTTTTCAGTTTTGATTTCAGGTACTTCATTTTTCAAAAAGAAGAGCTCGGGATGATTGTAGAACACTCTGTTGGATAAGGTGTCTAAGTCCATAACTATTTCTGGTATGTACTTGACCCGGTTAGCATGGTCCATTTGGGTTGCATGGCATTGCAATACTTGGATTGACCAAAATGAGAGAAAGGACACTTAAGGTTTATTAATATATTATAAGTTCTAATATATTAATAATATTATTTAATTAGTATTGATCAAAGAATTAATTTGGAATTAATTAAGTGATCAAAAAGAGACTAATTAAATATATGGGGTTGATTGTGTAAATCATCTATTCTTGTATAGTGGGCTAATGATCCATGGTTCGTATGGATTGGGTTAAAACCCATAAGGTGCTCCATGGATATTCCATGGAGGTTACAAACCCATGGATCATGGAATATGGAAAGCCATGACAATTAGGGTTTACATGGTGTAACCCTACTTGTGTCACAACTATATATAGATCCCTAGTCTAGCAAAATCGACTACTACTTGTACAAGATAGAGGGCAATCCAATTTTGAGGTTTAGTGAAACTTCTATCAAGGTTATTCCAAGTGTTGTAGTGTTGTGTGAGACATTTGAGGCATCACACTTGAGGTGCTAGGCTCACAAGGTTCTCAAGGAATCCAAACTAAAAAAGATATGCTCTTCTTCTAGCACTTATGTATAAAAGGTCCCCATGCTATGCTAGATAGGTTAAGAACATTGGAAAATCAAATTTGCATGTATCATAGTAAAACATAGATCCAAGGTTTCTAGGGTTGCATGTACACCATAGGAGTGTTAGAATGCTCAAAACCCCTCAGTGGTATCAGAGCCTAGGCTTGTTTATTTGATACTTGATGCAAACTTGTTGAAAAAACTCAGTTTTCTGCATTCTGCAGCATGAACTCGCCGATTCCATGAGTAAATTTATCCTACTCGTCGAGTAGGTTCGTGCACTCGACGAGTAGGATCGCCTGAATGCAGATTTTTGAGTTTTGCTGCTGGAAATGGACTAGAAACATTACCCTAAACAGTTTTGTTGTTATAAAACTTGTTTTAGATGGTGTAATGGTTTTGCTAATCCATTTTCAATGGCTATTATCAAAATTTCAAGTTTTATATGGTTTATTTATGATTCTTGAAATTGTTGATATGAACATTCATGAACTTATGAGTTTAGGAGATCATAGGAATTATTTGTAACTTGCTTGTTAGTTTAATTCTTGATCATTATGTGTTTTAATGGAATCCATAATTTGTCCTCAAGTTATCGATTACCAAAAGTCATTCTTTTAAAGTCCATTATTAAACACATATGTTACATAAAATGAAAAGTCTCTCATTTTATTAATCCATTAACTCATAAGTTATGAAAGATGAAAAGTTTTGAAAGTTACAAAACTTGCCCTCAAGTTTTGGAACATGTAAAGTCACTTTAAAACTTTAGTTCCAACCCTTAGAATTTTAAAAGTTAAAATTCAACCCTTATACTTTATAATATTATAAGTTAGTAATATATATATGTATAAGAACAAGTCGTTTTACCGTTAGTAGGCCTCATTCACGAAGCCGGTCTATAAGGGGGTATAAGGTTGTTGCCTATAAAATGGCAGCTTAATGGGTGTCCACTCTCACCCACCGCTTCCTTGACTGGTGGAGGGTCGTTAGCCGAACGGGTAGGACAAGGACTTTAAATCCTCATTAAAAGTATGATGAAAAATAAAGTAACTAAATGTTTTATAAAATTCTCAATCTTAGTTACTTTAGGAAAATGTGAATAAGGTGCTAACCCATGAAATTACACTTTGCACTTTGATTAAGTCGTTAGTGAAGCGTGTGTGGTTAACCGGCACACTAACCTGGACTTAACAAGGTAGGCAAAGGGTAACTTAATGTTTATCATAGTATCGATGGAGCGCGTGTGGTTAACCGACACATCGATTGAGGGGTAAATATTAAGGGTACCAAGTAATTTGCATGGTTACTTCACACTTTGTTTTGTGATCCTCGGCATCCCAGTCACAAAACCTGAAGGGCACATGTAACTCCCCGATTCCCAGGTATTGTTTAAATAAGAATTTAATTGGTTTCAAGGCCTACTCGACGAGTTGGTTGCCCTACTCGTCGAGTTGCAACGGGTTTGGTACACGTGTTTAGTGACCTACTCGCCGAGTCCATGAAGGGACTCGACGAGTAGGAGCTGGCAGAGGAAACCCTAAATCCCGGTGTTTTGCACCCTATTTAAGGAAGCATAAGCCTCCTTTGGCCTCTTTGCAGTTCTAGAGAGCTCTTGAGAAATCCTAATTCGTGTGGTGCTCTATTGTGTGTGTATTAAGCTTGGGAGGAAGATCTGTGGAGAAGAGGAACTTGGAAGGCAAGGGAATTGGAGCAAGGAAAGTGTGGGAATCAGAATATACCTCAGTTAGCATCTTCCAGAGGTATCAATTCGCCACCTTTACTTCTTTTCCCTTCTAGATCTCTTTTTGGTTGAGTTTGGGGCTTTTATGGATCTTTGAGTTGATAAGGTGGACTATGGGCTAGATCTGAAGTTGTAACTTCAGATCTGGACCCTTCTTAAGTCCTAGAGTCATAAAGTTTCTGGTTTGGGCGTGAATAAACCTCTTTGAGTATGAAACCCCCATTGTAAGCTTGGATTTGACATTAAGAGCCTTTGTAGCTATGCATGCACGTAAAGTTTGCAACTTTACGTGAAAAAGCATGCCTTAGAAGCTTTGATCTGTAGTTTGGAGCCGCTGCATGGCTCAAATGAGTCTGTATGGAAAAAAGGACTGAAGGGACTCGGCGAGTCGCATGGTCGAATCGACGAGTCATATGAAGATAGGCATGAACTCGGCGAGTTGGAAGAACAACTCGGCGAGTCCAATGAAGATTGCCGTAGACTCGACGAGTGTATGAACAACTCGGCGAGTCGGATGAGGTTGCCCCAACTTATGTATGCGTGGGTAACTGTCGAGTTGCAAGAAGGAAGCTCGACGAGTGGCCTTAGGGTCTCGATCGTAAACCAAAGGAACTCGACGAGTCACTCGGGTGACTTGGCGAGTGGGTTAGTACTTCAAGGAACTCGGCGAGTAGCCGGGGGTACTCGGCGAGTCGAGGTCAACATGGACTGTTGACCTTGACTGATGACTTTGACTTTGACCATGATTGATTAGTTGGCTTATGGGTATGATTATACTATGGTTATAGGTGGTAGAGTTTGTGGCAGTGATCCGAGGGTTGAAGTTTATCTACCGAATCGACATCTGCAAGGTGAGTTATCCTCACTATATCGATAGGGTCTAAGGCACCAAGGCCGGCCCTTTTAGTTGTTATCGTTATGGTATGCTACATGTGGATGTGATCTGTTAGATCAGAATCAGGATAGACAGTATGTTATGCTCTTATGATCCGTAGGGATTGATGTGTTAGTGACTTGCTAGGTCAGTGCTCTAGTTATAAGAGATTGCTATGTTTAATGCTCAGTGAGATAGATATGTTTGATGGTTGTATATGCCAGTATATGTTAGTTATGCGCACATGGTTACTTGCTTGTTGCTTGGGTTGAGGCGGTCCTGCTTTGTGCTGAAGGCCAACACACCCTATGAGCGGTCCGGGAAGACTGTAGGCCCACGTGGCGGTCCAGTCATGCCGAAGCCTCGGTATAGATTCAGTTGGACTGTAGGCCCTGTAGGGCGGTCCAGTCAGGCCGATGGCCCAGTATGCATGTTGATTGATTGATTATTACGGATATGGTATTATCAGTGTGGTATTTGTATTTTGGGGGGGGGGAGCTCACTAAGCCCTCGGGCTTACAGTTTTCAGTTTATTGTTTCAGGTACTTCAGGAGTTCATGGCAAGGCGAAGGCGTGACCGTACCGCTCCACATCCTTATGATCTGGCTTATGGGACACTCTGATTAAATAATGAATTGAAAACATTTTTGTAAACAATACTATTGGGTTTTATTTATGCTTGAAAAGTTTAAATTTGGCGTAAATTTTTTGGATGTTACAAGTTGGTATCAGAGCCTTGGTTTGAGTGAATTGGGGGAAACACACGTGTGAACCCAGTCTCAAATCAAGGAAATTTTCAGAATAAATTCTAAAATGGTTTTCAAAATAAAGGATGGAGGATGCAGAGGGTACGATCAGCCGGAGCCTGTAAGTAAACCCCCAAAATACCATACAGTTATTATGATATGTTAGAACAACATGCTAGTGCTAGGCTAGGGATATTCAGGAATCGCATGATAGACTTGCCTGATTATATGATGCCTACTAGCCTAGGGTTTCTTATATATGGAATTAACATCATTACTGTAGTCGTTAGTGTAGGCGTCACGGCTGCACGTAATCAAGATCTTATAGCCTGAGAATGTTTGATCCAGTCTACGGATAGGATCGGATATTCGAAAGTCTATTGGGTCCAGTGTTATGTGCGACTAGCCTGCACTAGCACTGCAGGGGTTGATGAAAGTTTCATGGATGTGTGGGTTGTGAGGAGGTGTGAGATCAGTTGTGGGATAGGCGATGTTTCCCTTGGAGTTAGGGTTGAGCGCATATTATGTTGATGATAGTGTTAGGGTGTTGTGGTGATACTTGAGACAAATATGGGTAGGTGTGGAAGGTAGTATGGGCCCGTACTACTGAAAGCACAGGACCCATACGCGTAGCAAGGAAGTCACAACCCCTAGGGTTTGTGGGTTTTGGTCTCCCGATATTATGTTATTTATCTGATGACTTGAATATGTATTTTAGTATGGTGGTGACGAGACGTGTTGCTACTGGATCCGGATCAGGATCAGGATCGGGAGACGGAGGGTCAGAGGTGCCGATAGCACCTGAGCCCGTGGTACAGATAGGGACCGAGGAGTTGGATGCCAGGATCCAGGAGATTATGCACGACGAGATTGCTGCAACGTTCCGAGCGCAGCTGCCAGAGATGTTTGGGTCGATTAAGACCGCGATGGTTGAGTACTTTGATGAGCGATATGCAGCTCTAGCAGAGACAGCTGCCGCTGCAGCCACTTCGGCTGTAATTGCAGCAGGGGTTGGAGGAGGAGCCAGCAGGGCTTTCCAGTACCGAGACTTCGATAATACGAAGCCCCCGACGTTTGATGGTACACAGGATGCGATCAGGGCTATGAGGTGGTTATCTGACGTGGAGGGATGTTTCTTCACGTGTTCATGTCCTGCTGACCAGAAGGTCAGGTGTGCCCTGAACCTGCTTAGGCTTGGGGCAAAGGACTGGTGGAGATTGACGACAGGGTCATACACGAATGATCAGCGATCTGTTGTTACTTGGGAGCAGTTCCGGGATATGTTCCGCACCCGCTACGTTCCACGTGTTGAGCGGGAGCGGCTTGCTCAGGAGTTTTTGACATTGAGACCGGATGGGGAGTCAGTGATGGAGATCACTCGTATGTTCATGGAGAGGGCTATGTTCTGCCAGGAGTTTGCTTCAGAGCAATCTCAGATGACTCGTTATCTGAGTATGCTCAAGACTGATATTCAACAGTTTGTTGCTACGCAACGTTGTGAGACTCTTTTGGATCTTCAGGAAGCCGCGAGGCGGCGCGAGTTGGAGATAGAGCTGCAGTTGAAGGAGCAGCGTCAGGTTCCGACACAGTCTCAGCCGGCACCTAAGCGGTCTAAGACCGCTGATACTCGGACCGGGGGTCAGCAGAGCCGCACTTGTGGAAAGTGTGGCAGGGGTCATTCATGGATTTATCGAGCAGGAGGTGGTTGCCACAAATGTGGCAAGGAGGGGCACTATGCCAGGGACTGTCGCCAGTCCGCCCCTCCAGCAGATATGAGGATTTGTTATCATTGTCATCAGGTTGGTCACGTGAAGACCAACTACCCACAGCTCGCCGCCAAGCCGGCGCAGGGATCCGCACTGGCTACTTTGAGGATTGGGGATGGGAGGCCAGTCAAGGCGGAGCCTCCGAAGGCTCAGGGGCGCGCCTTCCAGCTCACGGCCGAGGAGGCCAAGGCAGCACCGGATGTGGTTTCTGGTATGTTTCTATTTTCTGTTTCAGTCATTTTATATATGTTGTGCTTATCGTTGGTGCCTGTGTTTAGGTACGTTTTTAGTAAACTCTTTGCCTGCATTGATTTTATTTGACTCGGGGGCGAGTCGGTCGTTTGTATCTCAGACTTTCAGTAGAGAGTTCAGTGTGTCGGTAGATGAGCTTGAGTGTCCGTTGCGAGTTTCGATCGCCAACGAGCACGTGATTTCTACTTCTTCAGTTTACCGGGGATGCGAGCTGGAGATTTTCGGGGTATCATTTCCGATAGATTTGATTCCTATTCCCATGGGGAGAAGTATGTGTGATCGTATGGATGGATTGGCTCAGCCGGTTTGGCGCCATGATCGACTGTGAGGGACAGCGAGTAGTAGTTCGAACCCCAAGTGGGGGAGAACTGGTGGTATATGGTGAGGGCACCAGAGTAGGATCAGGGTTTTGTTCGGCCGCCAGGGCTCGACAGTATATTCAGCACGGATGTGCAGGTTATTTAGCGTGTGTGGTGGACACGCGGGTCAGGGATCAGACTTCAGTTTCAGAGGTCCCGGTGGTTAGAGAGTTTGCTGACGTGTTTCCAGAGGAGTTACCTGGAGTGCCTCCGGAGAGGCAGGTGGAGTTCAGGATTGATCTGGTGCCGGGGGCGGCCCCTATCGCTAAGGCACCGTACCGACTGGCACTGCCAGAGATGCAGGAGTTGTCATCTCAGTTGCAGGAACTGCTGGGTAAGCAGTTTATTCGTCCGAGTAGTTCCCCATCGGGAGCACCGATCCTGTTCGTCAGGAAGAAAGACGGTTCGCACAGGATGTGCATCGACTACAGGGAGTTGAACAAGCTGACGGTGAAGAACCGTTATCCACTCCCAAGGATAGATGATCTTTTCGATCAGCTGCAGGGTGCATCTTGGTTTTCCAAGATCGACTTGAGATCCGGGTATCACCAGGTCAGGGTGAGGGAGGAAGACGTGGAGAAGACTGCGTTTCGGACTCGTTATGGTCATTATGAGTTCGTGGTGATGCCGTTTGGGCTCACCAACGCACCGGCAGTATTCATGGATTTGATGAATCGGGTCTGCAGACCGATGCTCGATCGCTCGGTCATTGTGTTCATAGATGATATCTTGGTGTATTCCAAGACCCTAGAGCAGCACGAGGAGCACCTCAAGGAGCTGCTGGAGGTTCTGCGACGAGAACGGCTGTATGCCAAGTTCTCGAAGTGTGAGTTTTGGTTATGAGAGGTCCAGTTCCTCGGACATCTCGTTAACCAGGAGGGGATTTTGGTCGACCCGGCCAAAGTCGAGGCGGTTATGTAGTGGGAGATTCCGAAATATCCCTCCGACATAAGGAGTTTCTTGCGATTAGCAGGGTACTACCGGAGATTTATTCGAGATTTTTCCAAGGTTGCAGTACCCCTCACTCGTCTAACGAGGAAGGGGTGGATTTCTGGTAGGGCCCTGAGCAGCAGAGGGCGTTTGAGACCCTCCGGCGATGTTCGTGTGAGGCGCCAGTGTTGACGCTCCCCGAGGGAGTCGAGGATTTCGTAGTATTTTGTGATGCGTCCATCACAGGTCTGGGGGCGGTCCTCATGCAGAGGGGACGGGTGATAGCCTATGCATCGCGGCAGCTAAAGCCGCATGAGACGAGATACCCTACGCATGATCTTGAGTTGGGAGCGGTTGTTTTCGCTCTCAAGATTTGGAGGCATTATCTGTACGGGGTCCGATGTACTATATACACGGATCACAAGAGTTTGAGGCACATCATGGATCAGCCGAACCTGAATATGAGGCAGCGCAGGTGGCTGGATGTAGTCAAGGACTATGATTGTGAGATCCTTTACCATCCTGGTAAAGCGAATGTGGTTGCGGACGCTTTGAGCCGCAAGTCAGTTGGGTCTTCTACCCCGGCAAGGTGTATGAGGATAGCGGTGGATTCCCCGCTTGTGAGCTTGATTAGGGATGCTCAGGTCGAGGGCATGAGACCAGAGAACTGGAAGATGGAGCGGATTAAGGGCGAGAACGCCTGGTTTGTTCAGGATAGCCGCGGATTATTAACCCGACATGGTCGGGTTTGGGTTCCGATGTCCGGAGGGATCCGGCAGACAGTGATGGAGGAGGCTCATAAGTCTCACTTTTCTATACACCCGGGGGCCACCAAGATGTACCAGGATTTGAGTTTGAGGTACTGGTGGCCGTGCATGAAGCGAGAAATCGCTTGGTACGTCGAGAGGTGCTTGACTTGTAGGATGGTCAAGGTCGAGCATCAGAGGCCGCATGGTAAACTGCAGCCCCTGGAGATTCCCATGTGGAAATGGGAACAGATCACGATGGACTTTATTACCAAGTTGCCGAGAGCGGCGAAGGGGCTTGATGCTATATGGGTCATCGTGGATCGATTGACCAAGAGTGCCCTTTTCTTGGCCATACGGGAGAGTTCGTCGGCCGAGAGATTGGCCGATATGTACGTCAGCGAGATTGTCTCTCGCCATGGGGTTCCAGTCTCCGATCGGGATGTCAGGTTCACTTCCCGTTTTTGGCAGAAGTTCCACAAGGAACTGGGTATGCGAATGCATTTTAGTACAACTTTCTATCCGCAGACCGACGGTCAGAGCGAGCGGACCATTCAGACCCTCGAGGATATGTTGAGGGCGTATGTTATTGATTTCGGTGGGAGCTGGGATTCTCACCTACCGCTGGCAGAGTTCGCCTACAACAATAGCTATCATTCCAGTATTGGTGCCGCGCCTTTTGAGCTGTTGTATCTTCGGAGAAGTAGAACCCCGGTCTGTTGGGGCGAAGTTGGACACAGAGTGATGGGTTGAATAGAGGTAGTCTTGAAGACTACCGAAAATATCCAGCAGATCAGACAGCGGCTGCAGACCGCTCAGAGTCGGCAAAAGAGTTACACTGATAGACGCCGATCGGATTTAGAGTTTCAGGTTGGTGACATGGTACTTCTGAAGGTCTCGCCCTGGAAGGGTGTGATCCGCTTCAGGAAGAGGAGAAAATTGGGTCCCCGTTATATTGGGCCATTCAGGATTATTGCCAGGGTTGGCAAGGTGGCTTATAGGCTTGAGCTACCGGAGGAGCTCAGCCGAATTCATAGCACGTTCCATGTTTCGCAATTGCGGAAGTGTATTATGGACCTGGAGGCAGTAGTATCGATGGATGATATTCAGGTCGATGAGCGCCTGAATTACGTGGAGAGGCCTGTAGCCATCTTGGAAAGGAAGAAGAAGATTTTGCGGAATAAAGAGATACCTTTGGTAAAAGTGCAGTGGGAGCATCGGAGAGGATCCGAGTGGACGTGGGAGTCGGAGGCGGAAATGCGGGAGCATTACCCGGCATTGTTTATTCCAGCAGAATTCGAGGGCGAAGTCTAGTTCAAGTGGGGGAGCATTGTAACGCCCCGATTCCCAGGTATTGTTTAAATAAGAATTTAATTGGTTTCAAGGCCTACTCGACGAGTTGGTTGCCCTACTCGTCGAGTAGCAACGGGTTTGGTACGCGTGTTTAGTGACCTACTCGCCGAGTCCATGAAGGGACTCGACGAGTAGGAGCTGGTAGAGGAAACCCTAAATCTCGGGGTTTTGCACCCTATTTAAGGAAGCATAAGCCTCCTTTGGCCTCTTTGCAGTTCTAGAGAGCTCTTGAGAAACCCTAATTCGTGTGGTGCTCTATTGTGTGTGTATTAAGCTTGGGAGGAAGATCTTTGGAGAAGAGGAACTTGGAAGGCAAGGGAATTGGAGCAAGGAAAGTGTGGGAATCAGAATCTACCTCAGTTAGCATCTTCCAGAGGTATCAAGTCGCCACCTTTACTTCTTTTCCCTTCTAGATCTCTTTTTGGTTGAGTTTGGGGCTTTTATGGATCTTTGAGTTGATAAGGTGGACTATGGGCTAGATCTGAAGTTGTAACTTCAGATCTAGACCCTTCTTAAGTCCTAGAGTCATAAAGTTTCTGGTTTGGGCGTAAATGAACCCTCTTTGAGTATGAAACCCCCATTGTAAGCTTGGATTTGACATTAAGAGCCTTTGTAGCTATGCATGCACGTAAAGTTTGCAACTTTACGTGAAAAACATGCCTTAGAAGCTTGGATCTGTAGTTTGGAGCCGTTGCATGGCTCAAATGAGTCTGTATGGAAAAAAGGACTGAAGGGACTCGGCGAGTCACATGGTCGACTCGGCGAGTCATATGAAGATAGGCATGAACTCGGCGAGTTAGAAGAACAACTCGGCGAGTCCAATGAAGATTGTCGTAGACTCGACGAGTGTATGAACAACTCGGCGAGTCGGATGAGGTTGCCCCAACTTATGTATGCGCGGGTAACTGTCGAGTTGCAAGAAGGAAGCTCGACGAGTGGCCTTAGGGTCTCGATCGTAAACCAAAGGAACTCGACGAGTCACTCGGGTGACTCGGCGAGTGGGTTAGTACTTCAAGGAACTCGGCGAGTAGCCGGGGGTACTCGGCGAGTCGAGGTCAACATGGACTGTTGACCTTGACTGATGACTTTGACTTTGACCATGATTGATTAGTTGGCTTATGGGTATGATTATACTATGGTTATAGGTGGTAGAGTTTGTGGCAGTGATCCGAGGGTTGAAGTTTATCTACCGAGTCGACATCTGCAAGGTGAGTTATCCTCACTATATCGATAGGGTCTAAGGCACCAAGGCCGGCCCTTTTAATTGTTATCGTTATGGTATGCTACATGTGGATGTGATCTGTTAGATCAGAATCAGGATAGACAGTATGTTATGCTCTTATGATCCGTAGGGATTGATGTGTTAGTGACCTGCTAGGTCAGTGCTCTAGTTATAAGAGATTGCTATGTTTGATGCTCAGTGAGATAGATATGTTTGATGGTTGTATATGCCAGTATATGTTAGTTATGCGCACATGATTACTTGCTTGTTGCTTGGGTTGAGGCGGTCCTGCTTTGTGCTGAAGGCCAACACACCCTATGAGCGGTCCGGGAAGACTGTAGGCCCACGTGGTGGTCCAGTCATGCCGAAGGCTCGGTATAGATTCAGTTGGACTGTAGGCCCTGTAGGGCGGTCCAGTCAGGCCGATGGCCCAGTATGCATGTTGATTGATTGATTATTACGGATATGGTATTATCAGTGTGGTATTGGTATTTTGGGGGGTAGCTCACTAAGCCCTCGGGCTTACAGTTTTCAGTTTATTGTTTCGGGTACTTCGGGAGTTCATGGCAAGGCGAAGGCGTGACCGTACCGCTCCACATCCTTATGATCTGGCTTATGGGACACTCTGATTGAATAATGAATTGAAAACATTTTTGTAAACAACACTATTGGGTTTTATTTATGCTTGAAAAGTTTAAATTTGGGGTAAAATTTTTGGATGTTACAGCACACTCGTGATTGAAACATGCCATTGAAAAGTTCAATGAATCTCAAAGAATCTAGGAGTTTCACAACCAATTAAAACCTAATAATTTATTTCATTTTCATGGTGGAAATTGGTGAATCTTCATTCACCTACCTTCAAATATTTTATAGATTGGATTACGACATCCCTCTTCTAAGTTATAAAATATTGTGTTGGGTCCTAGCCTTAATATTACATTTAGGTGTCTTATTAAGGATTATCTTTATATCTAATCTAAACTTGTCTTTCTTCCTTTCAGATGTCTTTCAACAATGATGCTTCTGGCTCAAACCCTACCGGCTCCTTCTCTCTCATGAACCTTTGAGGGAGAGTCAACTTCGATGGATCCAACTTTATGGATTGGATCAGGAACATCAGGATGGTCACTCGGTATGAGGACAAGGAATATGTCCTCGACAAGGAGCTTAAGGAACTCGATGAGTCATCTGCTACTCCTGAGGAGATTGCTGAATACCAGGCACATGAGGGAGATGCTACCAAAGTGGCATGTATCATGTTGGCCATAATGACAGCCGAGTTCCAAAAGTCCTATGAGGACTTCTACCCTTTTGAAATGCACCAGGACTTGATGGACCGCTACCATCAGAGTGCTCGTCAAGAGCGGTATGAAATCATCTCCTCCATGATAACAACCAGGATGAAGGATGGTGAACCCATCACGGGCCACATGCAGAAAATGCAAAGGTATGTGGACCGTTTGTTGAAACTGAATGTGAATTTCCCAGAGGAGTTGACAATTGATATCATTTTGCATTCCCTACCTTCGTGTTATGATCAATTCCGCATGACATACCACATGAACAAGGAGGAAGTTACACTCAGCAAACTTCAAGGACTTTTTAAGACCGCGGAAAGTGGTCTTAAAGGTAAGTCGGTTGTTACTACTCCTACTCCTACCGCGGCCCCTGTCTTGGCTATCGGGCAAGGCAAAGGAAAGAAGATGAAGAGCCCTTCAAAGGGTACCAAGGGAAAGTCCCTTGATGGCTCCTCTTCAAGTGGAACCAAGAAAGGTTTTTTCACTCCTTCTGCTAACCCTAAAGAGGCTGAATGCTTCTATTGCCATGAAAAGTCGCACTGGAAGTGAAACTGCCCAAAGTACCAGCAAGATGTTAAGGATGGGAAAGTAAAACCCAACCATGCAGGTATTTACACTATATTGTCTAATAACTCACCCTATTCTAATTCTTGGGTCCTTGATACAGGTTGTGGTATTCACATATGTTGTGATTTGCAGGGACTAAGAAGAAGTGAGAATGTGGAGCATGGGAAGATAAACTTGATCATGGGAAATAGGAAAGTTACACCTGTCACCAAGATTGGAGTTTATTCTTTGTTGCTAAGTAGTGGGTTAACATTAGATTTGAATAAATGTTGTTATTCGCCTGAAATGGCAAGAAATATTATTTCCTTTCATGGTTTGTACAAACAAGGTTTTACCTTTTCATTTGATAATGATAGTGGTGGTATTAATGCTTTCTTTAATAATGTTCTTTATTTTAAAGCATTACCTTGTGATGGTGTGTATGAAACTGTGTCAGTTGTAGATAACCTAGGAAATAATGTGTTGTGTATCGATTATTCCACTAGTTTGGATAAAGCATCATTATGGCATTGTCGTCTTGGACATGTAAGCAAGAAACGCATAGGCCAACTCCAAAAGGATGGAGTCTTGGAGTCATTTGACCTAAAATTAGATGATAGTTGTGAATCTTGTTTTCTTGGGAAAATGACAAAGGTAGTGTTTGTTTTTTCTCTGCAGATCTGCGTGGCCTCTTCTGTCTGCGCCGCGCAGACCACGCGCAGACATTAGCCTTCGCGGATTGTTTGTTTTTTTGAAGACTGCAGACCTAAAAACGTATGCGCGCCCTCTTCTTGGCGCAGATGTGGACCAGAGTCTTCTAACATCTCCGGAGATCTTCTAGCCTAAAAAAACATATATATCTTTATTTTTTTAAGTTTTTTTTTTAATTTATATTTTTTCCAACTTTATTAATGATAAACAATTTGAAAAAAAAAATTACAAAACTTAAAAACAAAACGTTCGGCGATACAAACATGATATTTTTGACAAATTTATAAATAAAGATTTATTACAATAATAGTCGTTCAAGTTGTTTATATAAATATAAAAAAAAAATCATAATATATTCTTATATTTTTTTGCCAAATTTTGTAAAACATTATTTAATACAGTATCGTCAATTTCTCGAGAAAATATTTATGGTACGTTTTTAATGGATTTAATTGAAAAAATCAAAGTTTATTTCCATCCATTTATATCAAATTTTTTGATCACTAATTATAATGTTTAGTTATAACTTTGCAACCAAAGTTGTTGGTTTTTATCAAATATATACGTTAATTCATACCATTTTTATTTTTATTTTTTATACAATAATACATAAAAGTTGATCTAGATTCGTTAATTATTTATAACAAAGTCATAAAAATATTAAAAAAAATCACTTTGAAGTTAAAAAAAATCAGTTTATTTAGATTTCAGTTTTTTTAGTAGCCCGCAGATGTTAAAAAAACAAAGTCTTCTTTTTTCAGACCGCAGACGTTTGGTCCACCTCTTCTACTGCAGAGGTCTACAGATGTGGTCCACAGACTGCAGACATTTTGCCTCAGAAAAAACAAACAACACCAAAGTCACCCTTCACTGGTACTTGTGCTAGGGATGAGGGTTTGTTGGACCTCATACATACTGATGTGTGTGGACCCTTCAGAACCGCCACAAGAGATGCTAACCGCTTCTATGTGACTTTTACTGATGATTTTAGTAGATATGGATATGTCTACTTAATCAAGCATAAGTCAGAGACCTTTGAAAGATTCAAAGAGTTCAAACAGGAAGTGGAGAATCAGTTGGGCAGGAACATTAAGATGCTTCGATCCGATCGAGGTGGTGAGTATCTTAGTACAGAGTTCCTTCACTATCTTAAGGAATGTGGGATTGTCTCACAATTGACACCTCCCAGGACACTGCAGTTGAATGGTGTGGCTGAGAGGCGCAATCAAACCTTGTTGGATATGGTGCTGAATAGGTTCAGCATGCAGAATTCCAAGAAAGGAGAGTTATCGATCCAGAGTAACGCCAGATTGAATAAGACTCAGAGCCCGAGTACAGAGGCTGAGATAGCTGAGATGAGTCGAGTACCTTATGCTTTCGTTGTAGTCTCGATCATGTATGCTATGACTTGTACTCGTCCTGATGTGGCCTTTGCGTTGAGCATGGTTAGCAGATATCAGGGAAACCCTGGCAAGGCTCACTGGACTGCGATAAAGAACATTCTCAAGTACCTACGGAGGACTAAGGACTGGGTCCTTACCCTCGGTGGGAGTGATGACTTGAGAGTATTAGGGTATAGTGATGCTAGCTTCCAGACTGATAGGGATAATTTCCGCTCTCAGTCAGGCTGGGTCTTTACCTTAAACGGAGGAGCAATTTCTTGGAAAAGTTCCAAGCAGAAGACAGTGGCTGATTCAACTTGCGAATCAGAGTATATAGCGGCAAGCAAGGCAGCAAAGGAGGCTATATGGCTAAAGAACTTCCTTGGAGACCTTGGGGTTGTACCAGCTATAAACGAGCCTATGGAGATTTTTTGTGATAGTGAAAGTGTAGTTGCCTTAGCCAAGGAACCAAGGGATCACGGGAGATCCAGACACATCGACAGAAAATACCATTTCATCAGACATCGAATAGAAGAAGGACTCCTCGTGGCAAAGAGGGTATCATCGGATGAGAACCCGACAGATCCCCTCACGAAGGGACTGGGTAGGGTTAAGCATCTCCAGCATGCAAGACGCATAGGGCTGAAGGATGATATTAGTTTTAGTAGTTAGATAGCCTTGAAATGTGTAAAGTGTAATTGACATTTGATGATGAATAAAAGTTGTATTTATTTATGAGTAAAGTGTTGCTATCTTTTGTCAATCGTTTACTATCATTTCAATTTGCATGTTCTGACTTCCAGAATAATTATGTTATGTTATTTCATATTATTCAAATTCTCCACAGTCGGTCATATGTTGAAAGTAGATATGAATCAAGACTGTCATGAGTTGGCTTGTAGATGTATAAGATGTTGGACATAGCAAAGTGTTGCTACAACATTCATGAGTGCTCATAAGTTCTGAGTATTGAATTCAACCTACGCTCACTGGTATCACTTCATGGAATTTATCTCGAGTGATCGTGAGACGGTAATATCATATAAGTCTTCAAACCTAGAGATATGACTTGTTGCCTATGAGTTGGTTATGCATTGATTGTACGAAAACGCATTAGTAACTCGATGTTATAAAACGTGCCTTTGTGTATAACTCAACAAGTAGTAGAACAAGCATATGAGTCAAAGTTTATATGTTCCTTCTTGGATTAGAAGCGATATCTGGGCCCCTCGATGATTTTGTTGTGACTCATGTACCGGCCCGGTCAAAACTAAGTTGATGTGTTCAATTAAGTTCTATGTCAAACAAATCGGAAATCGGGAAACAAACTGCTCGACAATAAGTAAGACATTGTTCCATGTATTTGTCTGGATGATATCTAGAACAGAGGATTATATGATTACTTATCTTAAATGGCGTATCATCATCATCTCAGTTCCGCGAGACCTTGAAAGAGCTACGATTGTTGATCGGTTCCTGAAGTCATACTTGCAGTTATAGTTATTAGACTTATCCAAGTGGAAAACTGTTGGATAAGGTGTCTAAGTCCATAACTATTTCTGGTATGTACTTGACCCGGTTAGCATGGTCCATTTGGGTTGCATGGCATTGCAATACTTGGATTGACCAAAATGAGAGAAAGGACACTTAAGGTTTATTAATATATTATAAGTTCTAATATATTAATAATATTATTTAATTAGTATTGATCAAAGAATTAATTTGGAATTAATTAAGCGATCAAAAAGAGACTAATTAAATATATGGGGTTGATTGTGTAAATCATCTATTCTTGTATAGTGGGCTAATGATCCATGGTTTGTATGGATTGGGTTAAAACCCATAAGGTGCTCCATGGATAGTCCATGGAGGTTACAAACCCATGGATCATGGAATATGGAAAGCCATGACAATTAGGGTTTACATGGTGTAACCCTACTTGTGTCACAACTAAATATAGATCCCTAGTCTAGCAAAATCGACTACTACTTGTACAAGATAGAGGGCAATCCGATTTTGAGGTTTAGTGAAACTTCTCTCAAGGTTATTCCAAGTGTTGTAGTGTTGTGTGAGACATTTGAGGCATCACACTTGAGGTTCTAGGCTCACAAGGTTCTCAAGGAATCCAAACTACAAAAGGTATGTTCTTCTTCTAGCACTTACGTATAAAAGTTCCCCATGCTATGCTAGATAGGTTAAGAACCTTGGAAAATCAAATTTGCATGTATCATAGGAAAACATATATCCAAGGTTTCTAGGGTTGCATGTACACCATAGGAGTGTTAGAATGCTCAAAACCCTTCACACTCACCATATGCTTCCGCCTTGGATGTTTTACTCTGATTTTACAGAAATTTATACAGTGGTTTTATGTATATGTTTGGATGTCATTGATAAATATTGTTTTATCTATTATTAAAAATGAAATTTTTGGGACCATATTTTGGGATGTTACATGTTGGTATCAAAGCCTTGGTTTGAGGGATTCGGGCACACTCTCGGGTGTGTCTGAACTCAAACTGAGGATTTGGTAAAGTTTTTCAAAACTAAATATATCTACTTAAGGAAAGAGTTTTATAAAATAAGAAAAGGGTGTGGTGCATGCAATCAGCCGAGCTCAAGTAAGTTTTCCCAAATACCCATACATGTTATGTGTTTTTCTTTGATCTGTGAATCTGTGGAATCACATGCTAGTTAGGGCTAATGATCTGCTCATTTTTTGCATGTTAGAATGCTAGAAGAGATGCCTTTATATTCCTACTGTATGTGCTTGTAGACTTGCATGCTGATTCTGATTAGCCAGTGATAGGTCGGTCTGTTATGTGATACTTGGTAGCCTAGGAAGCGTGGGATGCTGGTTCAGGTATGATTTGTATGCGTAAGGCAATCTGTAGTGGGAGTGGGAACTCCTAGTATGCGTTGTAGCAGAGGGATTAGATGTCCATGATTATTCTGTGGATTGGAGTGATATTGCACGAATGTTGCTTACTATGTCTTCAATTTTGTATTTTTTGTACTGAATGTTGGATTGGGTTGAAGTGACGATGAGTTTTTTCTGTATGATGCTTCGTGTTTGGCTTTGAGTTCTATTTTTCTAATTTTCTTCTTTTCTAGTTTGATTTCATGAAGAGTCAAAGTTGATTTCAGGTTTGATTTTTGGATGTGTGTTTGAAGAAGATTTACATATTTATCCCCATCTTCTTCATGGGATTGTTTGAGAATTTTTGGAGTTTCTCTTATGTCAGATTTAAAGAAATGAGAAATGAAAACCAATGAACAATTGAGATTCATTGAAACGAAAAAAGATTTACAGATTTATGTTATTGTTTTGATGCTTTTTTTGCAATTATTGTGATTGTTATTGTGTACTTTTAGGGAATTTATGTAATTATTAGGATTGTTAATAGTCTTGATGTAACATCTAATTTCTAGTTATTCACTTTTGATCCTCGAGCTAAGATTTGTTTGCTAGCTTGGTCCTCAATGGCGATTTCGTAATAGAGGGTGCAGCATGAGTACGCTGCGCGCATACTTTGGTACGATGGGTGTACTTGGCCCCTTGCACGTACGCTAGGCATACACATTGGTATGCAGGGCGTACGCAACTTGGACTCAACCCTAATATTTAGGGTTTGTGCACTATATAAGCATCATTATAGTCCCAAAACCCATCCTCTTATCAGCCTCCATCCCAAAATCGACCCTCCTTGCAAACCCTAATCTATTTTGAGCATTTTGAGCTTTTGGAGTGAGTAATGGGCTTTCTTGGTTGTGAAGGAAGATCATCAAAGAAGTGTCTTTGCTCTCAAGACTTTGGATCCATCATTTTCTCTTCATTGTGCATCTTGTGGAGGTAAAAATCTTCAACCTTGATGTATATTTATTGTGGATCTAGTTTTAGCTCAAAGTTGTCACCTTTTGTCCCAAACTTGATCTTTGTAAGTAAGAGTTACTCCAAGACTTTTGAGTTGTCCTTTCATAGGTTTTAGGGTGTGCTAAGTCATAAAAATGTATTTTTTGTCATTAGTTTTTCTCCATGCATGAGCTAGATTGTCTTAATGGGTAAAGAAGCTAGGGTTTTTGGAGTTAAGGTCTTAATAGCCATGGTAAACCATAAAGTTGGAAACTTTATGGTTATGGACATCCTTTTGAGCCTAGATCTGGATTTTAGACGTAAATGTCGAAGGATTAAGCACTTAATGGGTAAGGTGGTGAGCAGCCGCATACGCTGGGCGTACCAAGGGGTATACTGCACGTACGTGGTCAGCTCCCCGATCCTTGGTCAATCGCGTAGTATTCCCCGTGTACGTAAGGAGTACGCCACGCGTACTCACTGAGTCAATTCGGTTGACTCAGCTGACTCAGCTGACTTTGACCTGGGTTTTTACTAGGGTTTGACCTAATGGTATTTTAGGTATTTTGACCTATATGTTGAGACTGTGTCATTAAATTTATTAAAGTGATTGGTAGCGTTGATCTCAGAGCGGCGTGCTATTTAGTTTGCTTATCTATCTGTGAGGTGAGTTTTCTCACTATATCCATGGGTCTAAGGCACCGATGCCGACCCAGTATTTGTTATGTGGAATGCTAGTTGTCTCTGTGATTCTTGCATGAAAAACCAAGATCTGGTCCCTAGAAATTGTATGAAAGACCAAGAATCGTCCCCTAGCACTTGTGTATAAGATCGGGATTTCTCCCTCAGCATTGCAAGGAAAGACCATGGGGGTAGCCTATGACACTTGTATGTTTTTGGTATGTGGTATTTTGAGGAACTCACTAAGCTTTGTGCTTACGGTTTATGTTTATGGTTTTAGGTTATAACGTCCCAAAAATATGATCCAAAAATTTCATTTTTAATTTAAATTATACAGCATTCCAAAAACATTATCCATACAACTCAAATGAAAATAAGTATCTCAACATCATAAAAATCAAAGTGATATCTCAAAAGCGGAATCCATGTGGTGTGTGCGATGCATTCAACCCGAGCTCTTCCATTTGGAACCGAAAGTACCTGAATCATAAACTGAAAACCGTAAGCACAAAGCTTAGTGAGTTCCCCAAACTACCCCATACCATATATAATAAATGATATAGTGGGCCCCCGCCCTCCATCAGGCCCCGCCCGGTATCGAGTCTCACTCAGCTTCGGGCCCCGCCTGACTTCGAGCCCCGCTCGATATATAGATATGTTATTCTTAGGCCCCGCCTGACATCGGGCCCCGCCCACTATTCACAGACAATATATATCACATAATTATGCTATCACATAAAATGATCATAAAACAGTAGCATACGGATCAGTCATCGGGCCCCGCCCGACATACATAGCAGCACATAACACATGCAAGGGTCACGCAGACTCCTAGCATCCTAACATAATCAATAAGGGTCGGCATTAGTTCCTTAGACCCGCTAACCCAGTGAGGAAACTCACATCGAATGCTGAAACTCACTAAAGATCCCTAGCGGCTGTCTTGACGACTCCCCGAACTATCAGTACAAAATAACACCCAATTAACACTTAGGTTCCAATCTATATCCAATAATCCAAACTTGGGGTAAAATGACCATTTTACCCCTGACCTAGTTTGATCCAAAACTAAGGCCCAAATCCAAAATCTAAAAGGCCCAAAACCAAATAATCAATCATGGCCCATTTATGGCCCAATTTTCCAAATTGGGCCCAAACCCCTATATGGGCCTTAACCTAAAGCCCAATAATTTCCCTTAGTCCCAAAATCTTGATTTCAGATGGCCCATTAAGGCCCAAAGCAACAAGGTCCAAAAAAGTGGCCCAACCGAGGCCCAAAGGATATGAAGCCCAACCAACTGAGTACGTGTGGCGTACTCAGCTGTACGCTAAGCGTACTCGCTGTTTGGAATGTACGCGGTGCGTACAGACTTGTACGCCCAACGTACACAACCATTAAGCCAACTTTTCCATTGCTTAAGTCCAAAAGTCCAAACCACAGATCTGAGTCCCAAAACGTGCCTGGAACCATAAAGTCACTGACTTGGTGACTTTGCATGCCCCAAAAGGTCCCAACTTCGAATTTAAGCATTCTACTTCCATTAAATGAACTCAAACTCATGCATGGGGAATTCTAAGCCCTAAAGGTGTCAACTTTATGAATCTAGAACCATAGAAACACCAAGAGTGGAAACTCTAAGTTTCTGGAGTGGTTTCAAACCACTAGATCTCACCAATGGAACCAAAAGGGTCCAAAACTCAAACAAGGAAGATCTAAGCTTCTAAAGAACAAGATCAATGCTTTATACCTCAAACAAGCTAGAAATGGAGCAGATAATCTAGATCCACAAGCTCTTCTTTGATCCACCACCTTGCACTAATCTTCAACTTCTTGGAAAAGGATCAAAACACACCAAAATGGACACTATAAGCTCAAAATGCAAGAGAGAGGCTTAGGGTTTCGAGTATAGGGCTACGAGGACAGGGGAGGCTGATAAATAAGGGTTCCATAAACCCTAAAGTTGTTTATATAGAGGCCAACCCCGGAAATTAGGGTTTCTATAATCATTACGTACACCCCGCGTACCATTCTTTACGCCCCGCTTACGCCTCTAGAACCCCGACCAAGCCTTCGCATGAGTACGCTAAGCGTACTATTTGGTATGCCGCGCATACTCGCTTTACAGCTTGTACGCTAAGCGTACCTTGTGGTACGCCCTGCGTACAACTCAAGGACTGAAATGGACAAATTAAATAATACAATGGCAAAAAGGGAAACTTACCAGGATTCAAGTGTTATAATTCTCCCCCACTTGAATCAGACTTCGTCCTCGAAGTCCGCTGCCCCGAACAACTCCGGATAGTGCTCTCTCATCTCATCATCAGGCTCCCAAGTCCACTTCGATCCCTTGCGGTGTTGCTACTACACCTTCACTAGCTCGACAACCTTGTTCCTCAATGTCTTCGTCTTCCGATCCAAAATCGCCACTAGTCTCTCAATATAATTCAGGCGGCATCCATCTGAATATCCTCCAATGGTACCACTGCGGAATCATCCACTAGACACTTCCGTAGCTGAGAGACGTGGAACGTGCTATGAATCTGACTAAGCTCGGCTAGAATATCTAAACGATAAGCAACCCGGCCCACCCGAGCCAAAACCCTGAAGGGACCAATATACCTGGGGCCCAACTTGTCCCGCTTCCTTAACCGGATGACACCTTTCCAAGGTGACACCTTCAGGAGAACCATATCTCCCACATGGAACTCTAAGTCTGACTGGCACCTGTCAGCATAACTCTTTTGTCGACTCTGAGATGTTTGGAGCCTGCTCCAAACCTACTGAATCAGCTTAGTGGTCTTGAGTACCAGTTCAGTACTCCCCATAACCCGCTAACTGACCTCGCTTCAACAAATCTGGGTCCTGTACTTCCTCCCGTAAAGCATCTCAAAAGGAGGTTGATCAATGTTGGCGTGATAACTGTTGTTATACGAAAATTCCACTAACGGAAGATACATATCCCAACTCCCACCAAAGACCAACACGCACGCATGCAACATATCCTAGAGAGTTTGGATAGTCCACTCACTTTGACCATCGGTCTGCGGATGAAATGTTGTACTAAAATGGAGACGAGTGCCCAAATCGTCATGAAACCTCTTCCAAACCTGGAAGTAAATCGGACATCCCTGTCGGAAACCACTGATACCGGCACCCCATGACGTGCCACCACTTCCCTGATATAAACCTTAGCTAACTTCTATGCAGAAATACTCTCCTGAACTGGAATAAAATGCACGCTCTCAGTTAAACGATCCACGATGACCCATATCGAATCCACTCTGCGCGCAGTCCTGGGAAGCTTTGTGATGAAATCCATGGTGATGTATTCCCATTTCCATACGAGAATCTCCAACGGTTGCATTTTGTCGTGAGGCTGCTGATGCTCGGCCTTTACCTTCCTGCAGGTCAAGCACCGCTCCACATACCATGCCATATCCCGCTTCATGCAGGGCCACTGATAATCAGGACAAAGATCCCTATACATCTTCGTCGTCTCGGGATGAATGGAGAACCTCGACTTGTAGGCCTCCTCCATCAGAACTTGGTGCACACCACCCCAATACGGAACCCAGACTCTCCGATGCGGAGTCAACAATCCGCGACTATCATCATCGTTAGAAGCCACCTGACCCACAATACGCTCGCTAATCCAGTGCTCTTCCTTCATAGCCTCAATCTGTGCCTCACGAATCCGATCCAACAACGGAGTAATCACGGTCATCCTCAAACATAGGTCTCTAATCAGAGTCGCGACCGCCTTGCGGCTGAGAACATCGGCCACCACATTGGCCTTCCCCGGGTGATAAAGGATCTTGCAATCATAATCTTTCACCACATCCAACCATCGACGCTGCCTCATATTCAGATTCGGCTGATCCATCAAATACCTCAAGCTCTTGTGGTCCGTGTAGATAGTACAATGAACCCCATAGAGGCAATGCCACCAAATCTTGAGTGCGAAAATGACAGCCCCCAACTCCAAATCATGAGTCAGATAGTTCGCCTCATGAGGCTTCATCTGCCTCGAAGCGTAAGCGATCACGTGACCCCGATACATCAACACTGCCCCCAAACCTGCGATCGAAGCATCATAATAGACCATGAAATCATCAACACCCTCATGCAGGGTCAAAACCGGCGCCTCACACAACCATCGTATAAGAGTTTCAAAAGTTGCATGCTGCTCAGGCCCCCAGCAAAAATTCACCGACTTCTTGGTCAGTCAAGTCAAAGGAACAACGATCTTGGAGAAATCTTGGATGAATCTCCGATAATAACCAGCCAAACCAAGAAAACTTTGAATCTCAGATGGAGACTTCGGTACCTCCCACTGCATCACGGCCTCAAACTTGGCCGGATCAACCAGAATACCCTTCTGGTTGACAAGTTACCCCAGGAATGGCACCTCACGCAACCAGAACTCACATTTGGAGAACTTTGCGAAAAGTATCTCCCTCCTCAATGTCTCTAGCACTTCCCTCAAGTGCTCCTCATGTTGCTCCTGAGTCTTGGAATAAACCAAGATATCATCAACGAATACTATCACAGACCGATCCAGCATCAGTCTGTACACACGGTTCATGAGGTTCATGAACGCGACTGGAGCATTTGGTGAGCCCAAAAGGCATCACCACGAACTCTTAATGACCATAACGAGTCCGAAAAGCTGTCTTCTGCACATCCTCATCCCTAACCCTCATCTGATGATAACCCGATCGCAAATAAATCTTGGAGAACCAAGATGCACCCTGAAGCTGGTCAAAAAGGTCATCAATCCTCGGGAGTGGATAACGGTTCTTCACCGTTACCTTATTAAACTCCCGGTAGTCGATACACATATGATGAGACCCATCCTTCTTCTTCACAAACATAATCGGTGCTCCCCAAGACGAACTGATTGGTCGAGTAAATCCCTTGTCTAACAGCTTCTCCAGCTATATAGACAACTCTTGCATCTCGGGAGGAGCCAACCGATACAGTGCTTTGGCTATCGGAGCCGCACCTGGGACCAGATCAATCCTGAACTCAACCTGCCTCTCCGGAGGCACCCCAAGCAAATCCTCCGGGAACACATCGGGTAATCCCGCACAATCGGCACATCATCCACGATCGCCTTACCCATATCCTGAGTATCCATGACATAGGCGACAAAAATCGAGCAACCCTGCTGAAGATAGCGTCTGTCCCTCGCCACAGAACACAAAGTCGGCCCATGCTGCGGTCTCTCCCCATGAATTATGAACTCTCCCCCACTTGGGGTCCGAACCCGAAATAATGGTTGCTCACAGTCGATCACTGCCCCATTAGGGCTCAACCAATCCATGCCCACGATAAACTTGTTCCCACACAGAGGAATGGGAACCAAATCAACTGGATACTGCTCGCTGAATAATTGGAGAGTACAACCCCGATGAACCCTCGCAACCCAAACCGTCCTATCATCAACAATATCAATATCAAGAGGACAATCCAGCTCCCCCGGAGCTCCAACAGATCTCTTGCTAAGCGTAAACGATACTAAGGATCGGGTAACCCCGAATCAAACAACACTAAATCAGAAATACCATTCACGAAGAACGATCCTAAAATAAAACATATAAACATAAGCAAGCAATTCAATATAAATAAAAATATAAGGAGAAGATACATACCCTTCACCACATCAGGAGCTGCACGCGCCTCCTCTGCCGTCAGCTGAAAGCCCTACTCATCGTCGTAGGCGCATCTGCCCGGCCCTGACGGTCGTCAGTAATCCGAAGAGTTGCAGGAGAGGGTGTTGACACCGGTCCTGCTACAGTCAAGCTCGAACAATGAGCCTTGTTGTGTCCCCTCTGATTGCAATGAAAGCAAATCAGATCATATCCCTGAGTTGTGGTAGCAGTAGAATCCCTGCTATAATGACCCGCGTGACCACACTTGAAACAACAAGAACTACCAGCCCTGCACGGTCCCTCGTGCGATCTGCCGCACTTCCTGTAGCGGCTCCGGCCCTGATGGCCTCTCGGTCTCGACTCAAATACCTTGGGCCTCTTGCCCGAACCCTCGACACTCAACACAGAATCTGGTTTCCTCTTCTTCTCCGTCTCTAGATCGATCTCCCTCTCCCTAGCTCGCGTTATCATATCCTCCAGCGTCTTGCAGCTGGATCGGCTCATAAACTGCCGAATGTCACTCGTCAACATGTCATGATATCGGGCCTTCTTCATCTCCTCATCCGCCACATACTACAGAACAAGAAGTCCCTCTCCCGGAACATTGTGGTGATCTCAGCCACTGTTTTGTAGTCTGGAAGAGATCCTGGAATTCTCGCGCCAACTGATACACCTCAATCACTGGTACAAACTTAGCTCAGAACCTGGTTGATAAATCATCCCATGACATCACATCAACAACATCATCACCCACTGCACGTCCTACCTCCTCACACCAGTCTCGTGCCATGTCCTTCAGAAGGCAGGACGCTAGTCTGACCTTGTCCACCTCGGGACAATGACTGGTGCGGAAAGCGTTACAAACATCTACTAACCACTGCCTGCTCGCAATGGGGTCCTTCACCCCACGATAATCTGACGCTCCACATGCCCAAAACTCCCTGAATGTCAACGAACGTGCCCCCGCTAGTGCCATCATCTCAGAACGAAACGAGCTCAACCGCTCATCCAAAACCTCTAGAATACCCTCCTTGACTGTGCCGAAGATCACATGACTCTGATCAAGAATGCAACAAGTAATCTCAGATGAGATAAACTCCCTAGTCTGCTCATCGACCTGTCCGACTCCAGATCCTGATCCTGAGCCCTACCCGGCACCAGAACTGCTAGTAGTTCTGCCTCGCAATACCACCATACTGAAAATAAACCAATATAAACCATCAGAAAATGCATCGAAATATATAATGGTCAATTACAACTCTATAAGCTCCCTGATTTTATTGCAGCTCTCCTTGAATCAAGTATGGATCCTATGCTTCCAGTAGTACGGGCCCATACTACATTCCACATATATCCGTACTTTCCTCAAGAAGAGCCTTGACTCAACCAAGTTACTTTATATCCATACAAATTTCCCTCACAGATAAGGCTCCCAGCACTAGATCTCATCCTAGGTTTTCCTAGGGCAAACTCCACACTACTCTCTGCCATCATTTGCCGAAGGAACTCCCACTAACTCACTCTAACTAGTGCATGAATACAATTACATACCACTAAAACCGGATAATTTTTCGAATGAAAGGTCTCACACTACAATGGTTGCACTCAAACCAGAGCTGCGCAATAGAGTTAAAACCTAGACTTCTAAAATTATTCAGTTCCCATAGTATGTAACCTAGCATATTCGCTTACTAGTTAGCTAAAATCAGCAAGAACTCCTAAAATCACAAAGCTAGCATCATTTGAGCATCAAGTAACCAGAACCAAGCATAACCTAATCAGGCCATCCTATTACTGACTGATCAGTACTAGCATGCAAGTCTACAAGCTCATACAATAGGCATACAAAGGCATCACTCCTAGCATTCTATCATGCAAAACTGAGCAGATCATTAGCCCTAACTAGCATGCGATTCATAGATTCACAAATCAAAACATATCAGATAGCATGTATGTGTATTTTGGGAAACTTACTTGAGCATGGCCGATTGCATGCACCACACCCTTTCTTATTTCAGAAAACTATTTCTTAAAAAATTATATTTCTTTTTGAAAAAATACTTACCAAATCCTCAGTTTGAGTTTAGACACCCGAGAGTGTGTCCGAATCCCTCAAACCAAGGCTTTGATACCAACTTATAACGTCCAAAAATATGATCCAAAAATTTCATTTTTAATTTAAATAAAACAGCATTCCAAAAACATTATCCATACAACTCAAATGAAAATAAGTATCTCACCATCATAACAATAAGAGTGATATATCAAAAGCGGAATCCATGTGGTGTGTGCGATGCAGTCAACCCAAGCTATTCCCTTTGGAACCGAAAGTACCTGAAACATTAACTGAAACCATAAGCACAAAGTTTAGTGAGTTCCCCAAACTACCCCATACCATACATAAAAAATCATATACTGGTCCTCGCCCGGTATCCAGTCCCACTCTGCTTCAGGCCCCGCCCGACTTCGAGCCCCATCGGTATACAAATTTTTCATTCTTTGGCCCCGACTAACATTGGGCCCTGCCCACTATTCACATACAATATATATCACATAATGATGCCAACACATAAAATGATCATAAAACAATAACATACGGATCAGTCATTGGGCCTCGCCCGACATCGTGCCCCTCCTGGCATACATAGCAGCACATAACACATGCAAGGGTCACACAGACTCCTAGCATCCTAACATAATCAATAAGGGCCGGCATTGGTGCCTTGGACCCGCTAACACATTGAGGAAACTCACCTCGAATGCTAAAACTCACTGAAGATCCCTAGCGACTATCTTGACGACTCCTCGAGCTATCAGTACAAAATAACACCCAATTAACACTTGGGTTCCAATCTGTATCCAATAATCCATACTTGGGGTAAAATGACCATTTTACCCCTGACATAGTTTGATCCAAAACAAAGGCCCAAATCCAAAATCTAAAAGGCCCAAAACCAAATAATCAATCATGGCCCATTTATGGCCTAATTTTCCAAATTGGACCCAAACCCCCTATATGGGCCTTACCCTAAAGCCCAATAATTTCCCTTAGTCCCAAAAGCTTGATTTTAGATGGCCTATTAAGGCCCAAAGCAACAAGGTCCAAAGAAGTGGCCCAACCGAGGCCCAAAGGATGCGAAGCCCAACCAACTGAGTACGCGGGGCGTACTCAGCTGTAGGCTAAGCGTACTCGCTGTTTGGCTTGTACGCGGCGCGTACAGACTTATATGTCCATCGTACACAACCATTAAGCCAACTTTTCCATTAAGTTGTTAATTTTTAAGTCCAAAGGTTCAAACCATAGACCTGAGTCCCAAAACGTGCCTAGAACCATAAAGTCACTGACTTGGTGACTTTACATGCCCTAAATTTCGAATTTAAGCATTCTACTTCCATTAAATGAACTCAAACTCATGCATGGGGAATTCTAAGCCCTAAAGGTGTCAACTTTATGAATCTAGAACCATAGAAACACCAAGAGTGGCAATTCTAAGCTCCTGGATTGGTTTCAAGCCACTAGATCTCACTAATAGGACCAAAAAGGGTCCAAAAATCAAACAAGGAAGATCTAAGCTTCTAAAGAACAAGATCAAAGCTTTATACCTCAAACAATCTAGAAATGGAGCAGATAATCCAGATCCATAAGCTCTGCTTTGATCCACCACCTTCCACCAATCTACAACTTCTTGGAAAAGGATCAACACACACCAAAATGGAAACTATAAGCTTAAAATGCAAGAGAGAGGCTTAGGGTTTTGAGTACAGGGCTAGGAGGACAGAGTAGGCACAAAAATGAGGGTTCCATAAACCCTAAAGTTGTTTATATAGAGGCCAACCCTAAAAATTAGGGTTTCAATAATCAATACGTACGCCTCCGGAACCCCGATCAAGCCTTCACATGAGTACGCTAAGCGTACCTTGTGGTACACCCCACGTACAACTCAAGGATTGAAATGGACAAATTAAATAATATAAGGGCAAAAAGGTAAACTTACCAGGATTCAAGTGTTACACAGATACTTCTGATTCGAAAAGGAAGAGCCCGGCGTGATGGCACAACATCGTCCTCTCATGATTTCTGCATTTGAAATAGTTGTACTCTCATGTTTTGAATATTATGACTTGATGTTGGTTTTGAGCAATTAATGAATGATTTGATAAACTTTTTAATGAAAATTTTTATTACCGTTTTCGGGACGTTACAAGTTGGTATCAGAGCCATGGTTTGAGGGAATCGGGCACACTATCGAGTTGTAACATCCCGAGATTTTCAAGTATTTCCGAATCCTCTCTTTTATTATTATTTTTTCATTTGTAGTCCATGGATTTGGAAGAGTCAATCCATGAGAAGCCTAAGGGAAAAAGATGCAACTTTGAGACCAAGAAGAGTACGATAAGCGTACATAAGGTACGCTGAGCGTACTAGGCGTGCCCTAGTATGCTCGGCGTACACTTGTGTACGCTTACCATATTAGCTTTATTCTTGTATGATGTAGATCTTACCATATTAGCTTTATGAAACCATTTCTTGTCCCAAAAGTCTCAAGTTGGTGCATGTTATGATTTGAACGTAATAAGCTGTCCTTTCAGACCCTAGAAAGGGTCCTAAGTGATAAAAATGGCGTCCCAATGGCTAAAAGTGTCCCTTGCATGTAGTAGAAAGGTCTCAATGGGTTAAGACCATGTATTAAGAACTTTATGGACGTCCAAAGTCTTAAAGTTCAAGACTTTATGGTTCTAAGGCACATTTGGTTGATGGATCTGGACTTTAGGCTTAAGTGCTTAAGCCATTAAGCACTTATTAGAGTTTTGGTAAAAATCGTGTACGCCCCATGTAATTTTCGTACGCCCAGCATACTGAGTTTACCACCCCGATGGTGGTCAACGCAAGGGGGAGTATGCCCAGCGTAGCAGAGGAGTACGCCCCGCGTACGCTCTCTGTTGGGCTTTTGGCGATTTGGGCTTTAGGGTTGGGCCACTTTTGGGCCAGTTTGACATAGGACTTGCTGGACTTTCTTAATAGATGTGTTTTGGGCCTGATTTGGTAATGGGTCTTAAAATGAGGCTCAATTAGGGAGTTGGGCCCAATTGGGAAATTGGGCCAATGATGGGCCTTGGATATGTGGACTTTTGGATAATGAATTTGGTATTGTGCCTTGGCTTAAATTAGAGAAAAGGTAAAATGTACTATGTGGGACCCTTAGTCAAGATTGATATCCCAAGTGTTGACTTAGTATTCGTTATTTTGGATAGTTCGGGATTTTCAATGAGACAGCGGTCGGAGACTTTCAGTCCAATTCAGCACTACTTGTGAGGTGACTTCTTCTCACTATATCAACAGGGTCTAAGGCACCAAGGCCGGCCTTTTTTGGACTGTTATCCTGATTATAGTATGCTTGTATGCAGTTATGATCTGTTAGATCATATCCTGATAGATAGAATGATGTTATGCTTAGTGATCTGTATGATCTGTGCTTTTCTGTTGATTGTTATGTGTTATGAGTATGTCGACATATGTGTGTGGTTGGGTTGAGGCGGTCCTGCTTTGTGCTGAAGGCCAATAGACCCAGGGCAGCCCGGATAGACTGAAGGCCCTGCGAGGCGGTCCAGTCTGGCCGAAGGCCCGACGAGCGGTCCGGATAGGATGTAGGCCCTGCGAGGCGGTCCAGACGTGTCGAAGGCTCGAGAGCGGTTCAGAGAGGCTGTAGTCCCTACCAGGCTGTCCAGTCATCCTGATGACTCAGTGTGCATGTTGTTTGTGTGATATTGTTACGGTTTGTATGGCGTTGGTATTTTGGGGGAACTCACTAAGCTTCGGGCTTACAGTTGTTGATTTTGTTTCAAGTACTTCAGATGATCACGGGAAGGCGAAGGCGTGACCGTACACTTCCTCATATTT
Source organism: Lactuca virosa (assembly GCF_052849685.1). Lineage (NCBI taxonomy): Eukaryota > Viridiplantae > Streptophyta > Magnoliopsida > Asterales > Asteraceae > Lactuca > Lactuca virosa. Next base: position 459,270,860 of record NC_136430.1, read on the forward strand.
TATGATTTGGATTACTGGGATACTCTGATGTCTAAACTATTTTGAAAACACCTTGTAATAACTAATGATTTTGAATGGTTGAAAAAAAGTTTTAAATTGGCTTGAATTTTATGGATGTTACAAGTTGGTATTAGAGCCTTGGTTTGAGTGAATTGGAGGAAAACTCGTGTGAATCCAGTCTCAAACTAAGGACAAGATTTTCAAAATGATTTTCAAATGGTTTTCAAAATACTAAAGGAGGATGCAAGTGTACGATCAGTCGGAGCCAGTAAGTAAACCCCAAAATACCTTACGATTATTTGATATTGTGATATGTTAGAACAACATGCTAGTGATAGGCTAGGTATCTTCAGGAATTGCATGATAGAATTGCCAGATTATATGATGCCTAATAGCCTAGGTCCTTATATGAAATTGACATCATTACTGTAGTTGCTTAGTGTATGCATCACGGTCGTATATAACTAAGATCTTATAGCCTAGGAATATTTGGTTTGGCCTTATTTCCTGTTCTTGTTTGATAAATGGCTTAGGGTAGGATCAGGTATTCGAAATTCTATAGGGTCCAGCATTATTTATGGCTAGCATACACGAGTACTGCAGGGTTGGTGGAAGTTTCATGGATGAGTTTGTGCGGAGTCAGACGGCCAGTTATGAGATATTTAGCCTTCCTCTAGGAAGTGAGGATTGAGCGCTCGCCTATGCTTATGTGTATTGTTAGGGCGTTATGATGATACTTGCAACAAATATGGGTAGGTGTGGAAGGTAGTATGGGCTCGTACTCCTGAAAGCACAAGACCCATAGGCGTAGCAAGGAAGTCACAACCCCTAAGGCTTTGTTGGGAGTTGGTTCCCCGTTGTTATATGGAGTATCTGATATCTTTCTGGTATATTTTCAATATGGTGGTTACGAGGTGATTTGTGACCGGATCCGGATCGGGATCAGGACAGGGCAGTCAGGATGCACCAGCAGAGCCCGAGGCTATCGGTCAGATGAGGCCAGATGAGTTGGACGCAAGGATTCGAGAGATCCTGCATGATGAGGTTGCTACGTTGTTTTGGGCTCAGTTGCCGAAGATGTTTGGGTCTATCAAGACCGCCATGGTGGAGTACTTTGATGAGTGCTATGCAGCCATCGCTAAGACGGCTGCTGTTGTAGCTTCCGCAACCGTAGCCGCTGCACGCAGTGGAGCCGGTCGGGCATTCCAGTACCAGGACTTCGATAACACGAAGCCCTCGATTTTCGATGGGACTCAGGACCCGATCATAGCCATGAGGTGGCTATCTGACATTGAGGGATGCTTTTTCACATGCTCTTCTCCTACTGACCAGAAGGTTAGGTGTGCTCTAAACCTGCTAAGGTCCGGAGAAAAGGACTGGTGAAGATTGATGATAGGGTCATATACTGATGAGCAGAGAGCTGCAGTGACATCGGATCAGTTTAGGGAGATGTTCCGCTCCCGCGACATACCACGGGTCGAGCGAGAGCGGTTGGCTCAGGGGTTTTTGGATTTGAGGCAGGATGCAGATTCGGTGACGGAGATCACTCGTATGTTCACCGAGAGGGCGATGTTTTGCCCGGAGTTTGCTTCCGATCAGGCTCAGATGACACATTATCTGAGCAGGCTCAAGACTAACATCCGACAGTTTGTTGCTACCCAGCGATGTAATACGCTACTGGAGTTACAGGAGTGTTGGGTCAAAATTATGGTTTATACTTTGCTTTTCTGAGCAATTGTATTTTTATTTAATATTTTATGAGTTTACGGTCAGGTTTACGGCCAGGTGGGTGTTTACGGCCGTAAACAGGTTTACGGCCGTAAACCCTGTTTACGGCCCAATGGGTGTTTACGACCGTAAACCCATTTATGGCCCATATTCCCCAAGTATATATATAGGTGTTAGGTGGTTGAGGAGGGATTGATGAACAGAAAAGGAGTGTACGGCCAAGAGAGAGCGAGAGGAGTTTTAGTGTGTGTAAGTGTCTGAATCTTGTGTAAGGGAACTTCATTCTAATCAATACATTCAAGATTCATCATCTTCTTCTTCTCCTTCTCTTCTATTTGATCTGACATCATCCGTTTGATTGGGATTCCGCACCATCAATTGGATCTGACTGATACACAAGCAGATTAGGGACTTACAATTGGTATCAGAGCAAAACCGGTGTCAAAGCTTCATTCAATCAAGTTTTAGGCTGTTTAGACTGACATTCTTTATTGTTCGATATTGGTTTTAGTGTTTTCGTGGTTAAAGGGATTGAATCTACTCCAAAATCGCATTTTTGAAGAACTTCTGGGAGTTTACTGCCGACCGTAAACTCAGTTTACGGCTGTAAACTCAAGAACTTTAATCAACCGTAAACTGTGAATCTTTATTAACCGTAAACTAAGCTTCAATAACCATAAACACTTAAACCGTAAACATCCAAACCGTAGTCATCCGACCATAAACTCAGTTTACGGCCGTAAACACATTAACCGTAAACGTCGTTTACGGTCGTAATCACATCAACCGTAAACGCAGTTTACGGTCGTAATCACATCAACCGTAAACTTCTTTCTGACATTAATTCGCTTTAATTTTCTGATGGAATCTCAAAGTCAAACTCATTTTCACGAACTTGATACTGTCATGGGCACTACTATACGTATTCCAAGATTAATGTCTGCAGATGGTTTTCCTGAGTGGAAATACAGGATTGAAAAGTACATTAAAATGAAGGACTTTAAAGTCTGGAGAAGCATTCTTAGAGGCCCTGTTAGAATCACTATGACAGTTGGAGGACAAGTGATTGACAAAGTTGTTGAAAACTACACAGATGAAGAGTTTGAAAAGGTGGAAGAACAGGAAAGGGCTTTAGCCACTCTAACCATGGCATTATCTCCTGATATTACTCAAGATTTCCGAGAGTATACTTCAGCTAAAGATTTGTGGGAAGCCCTAATTGAGGTATATGAAGGCAATGAAGATATGAAGGAGTGTCGCCAGGACATGTTGCGACAAAAGTTCAATATGTTCAACTACATTCCCGGAGAGACTCTTGAGGCGCAGCTGCAGCGGTTCACAACTCTCACCACTGACATGAATATATCTAGGATTTTCTTGACCAAGTCAGAGATTAACAAGAAGCTTCTGAATGCTCTTCCTAGGTCATGGGACATGAATGTTGCTGTGATTAAGAAGACCAAGGATCGAAATCGCCTCACTCTTGCTGAAATCATGGCGATCATCAAAGCTTGTGATATTGATGACAAACAGAGAGAGATTAACCATGTGAACTCGTACTCAACTGCAAATCTTGGAATCTCATCCAACAATGCTCTCTCATCAATCATGTCTTCCTCAGGTCAAGTATTTGCTGCTCAACAACCTCAGATTCAGACTTTCACTGCTGCATCATCCATTCTTCAGTCACAAATCCAACCATTTGTCACTCCACAAGCTGTTCCCCCTCCAAATGTGCCAGTTGTAGCCTCTTCCTCAAACACGAAAGACACTGATGAAAATCTGGATCTAGCCACTGGGCTTGTTAACTGCTACAATGCTTTTGTAGCTGGAGAGCTTCCACCTCAGCTGTCATTTGCTGATCTGGATCAGATTCATCCAGAAGACGTGGAAGAGATGGACATTACATGGCAGATTGCTATGGCTGTTTTCAGGGCCAAGCAGTTTGCTAAAAAGACAGGGAAGAACAATTGGGGTATGAATGCTGACAAGAAGGTGGGGTTCAACAAGGGCATGCTGCGATGTTTCAACTACCACGAGCCGGGTCACTTTGCTCATGAATGTCCAAAACCAGATCGTAGGATGAACAACAACAGGACAATGGTTGCAGTGGGAAACAATCGTGCAGGTGCTGCGGTTAATGGTGAAACTACTATGGTCGCTCAGTCCTTTAACTGGGAGGACCAGATTCAGTCTCTAAATATTTCAGGGCCAGAAAACGCTCACCTAGATCAAATTGATGATGCTCCCCTGAAGAATGATGTAGCTGATCCTGAAGCAGAAATAATGGAGCTGCAGTTTGCTCTGATGGTGTCTTCTACTTCCGAGCCCAAGAAGAGTGAGGTAAATCTACCTTCTTGTTCTCAGGCATGTAATGAATATGTTAAACTTCTTCATGATGAAATTCAATTATTACGTAGAGAAGTAGAGGACCTTAGGTATGAGGGCTATCAACTCAGGAAAGGACAAAAACCACTTAAGGCCCAGTTAGAAACAAAAATAAAGGACTTCAAGAGAATTCAGACAAAATACAGTGAAAAATGTGAACTTTATGATTATATTAAGAGACAAAATGATGAGTTAATTACCGAGCTTGATACATTAAAGAGACAATTTGAAACTGCAAATTTTGATTTTAGAAAATTTGATGGATCAAGCGAGGTAGTTGCCAACATGATTGATCACTGCATGCAGTTTAAACGAAACCAGCAAAAGGGTTTAGGATATGATAGTGTACCTCCTCCTTATAATCATACATATCAGTATCAACCCCTATCCAAGGATGAGATTGCCAACGAACCATTCATGGTTTATGGCAATCCATCTGGTTTTATTTCAGGAGGATTTATTAATGTTGAAAGTTCTAACCTTTCTACTTCCCCTGCAGATCAATCATTAGATCAGTCAAAGCACGAAGTTGAAGGATCTGTTTCTGATAACAAAACTGAGTCTGAACCTGATGTTTTTGTTTCCAATGAAAAACCTTTTGTTTATGATGTTGAAAATGATAATGTTTTTTGTGATACTTCCGCATCTGCTCCTGCTGAATTAAATTTTTTTGACATATTTGATGACTTGTTTGGAAATACTGATGTTCCTGTTTCTTGCACATCTACTTCATGTGCAGGTAAAATAGCAGAGGATGAGAACAAGGAGAAAACCATTGAACAAACCAACATCTCCTTGAGCTCTGAATCTGTTGCTTCGAACTCAGCTGCTTCTGATCAACCTGCTATTGAGAAATACAGGCCACCAATTTCAGTGAAACAGAGTGCCTGTTGTAATTGTGCTTGTGGGAAAAATAAGAGACAAGGCAAGGATACGCCACCAGGGGCAGGAGAAACAACTTCCCAGTGAAGAAAAAGACTTGTTTTCACTGTGGAACACCTGGACACATTGCCAGAAATTGTCCTAATCGCGCATACGTTCCCTACTATGCATAAGGATGGCAGAACGCGCCAAGAGGGAGATACTTCAAAAGAAACCCCTCAAGGTCACGTTCAGACCATGATGACCGGAATGCGCAGAAGGCTAAGAATCCAACTCCCAAGGGCAAGAAGGGAATGTCGGCTAAGAAGCCAAATCAAACAGATGCTCCCGTGAAGCCAAAATCAAAGTCATCTCAAAGGCCGACATCAAGTTCAAAAGCAAGTACTGAGCCACCCATCAGATCGAAAAAGAAATGGGTTAAACCCAACTACAAATGGGTTCCAAAGGTTCACTCTCCCAAATTTTCTAACGATTCTAATATTTCTTCATCTTCTGTTTGTGATAAACAGGATATGTCATGGGAGAGAGTATCGTGCGTTAATGACAAAGGTCAACCCAGTTTCAAAATGGACTGGGTTCCAAAGACCAACTAACCCCGCTCTGTGTCGGAGCAGCTATGGAGGCATATCATCAGACTTCGGCTTGTTGGTAGTAGCTGTTCCTGGCACATGATTGGAGGCATCTCTTAACTGTGCAACACTCAAAACTTTGTTTGAGAGTATGTGTCCTTTGCGGGAAGGGAAGAAAGGAAGGGATCACTCATGGGGTTAGTGCTTAACGATGTGAAGAATTTTTGGATCTGTTCTGAGATTATGCGTGCTGTTCTCAGACCTTTTGGATGCAAATTCAATCGGTGAATTACGGTTTGTGTTTTGCTCTCTATACTCCTGAGTTTTTCTTAAGCTGATTCACTTTAAAGACTAAATTTTGTTTTAGGATAGTTTGAATTTGCGCATTTACTTTCGTTTCTCTCCTATGCACAAATTTAGGGGGAGAAATAAAAACAAAACAAAAATTAAAAAATTAAAAAAAAATCCAAAAACATTAGAAAATCAGAAAATCCAAAAATATGTTGGTTATGGAATGTGCTTGCAGGTGATGTGATGAGAAGTGATATAATCATGTGATAACAGGCAATCTGAATCTGTGTAAGGGACTGAATCTGAATTGTCTAGGCTCTGTGTTCGATGTGCTGGTAGGCACGAGAGATTAAAATGGACTTGACTAGGCATTAATGAACTTAAGGAATCTAGAGACTTGAAAAAGCTTGACCTAGATAGATCCATTTAGCCTGACAATACGACGCCCAGATAGGTTGAGCAGGGAGATATACATGATAATCCACCGGTCACACTAAAATAATCTGTATCTAGAACCATGGTTTAACTCTTCCTCGATGTACGGACTCTGTCCTTAATTCCGGTATTGATGGGGCGACTGGGGAATTCCGATAAAGTAGGTCTGTAGGAAATTATTTTCTTGCTTTCTTTCTGTTAGTCATATGTTGCCTCCTCTTCGTGATTGAAATACATCCGACCTGGACTGCAACATATGCAATTCTATTTCTCTTCATCTTTTATCTATGCAATTCTTCCTGTCTGTTAGTTATATGATGTCTCCTTTGCGTGATTGAAATACATCCGACCTGGTACACAACATATGCACCATTCTACTTCTCAATCCCTCTAAATCTGGTTAGTCATATGTTTCACCCTCTGCGTGATTGCAAGAGATCCAACCTGGGTGTATAGCATATGCACTCTAAATCTGACTTCTCTCATAATAATTGTCTGCTCACCTAAAGTAAGGAGTACTTTGGAAGTTCCTGATTATTGGGGTATGTCAGGAAGCGGGAAACATGTTGTAGTACATTTAAAATTGAACAATCACTAGGTTGTCTGTAGATCTCGTTGCTCAATTTTGGTGGACAACAATATATTTGGTCGTCGTCAGCTGAATGGTCCTTAAGGAATATTATCTAGGAACTTAGGATCACATTGTCTTGTCACTTATAATATTTCCTAATTTTGTCACAATCTCTTGTGTTTAAGTGGACCACAATACCGGCGATTGACCAGATCTATTCATGAAGGGAGAAGTACTGATAAACGGATAAAGGTTGTTTAAAAACTTTGATCCCAAATCACTCTTAAAGTTAGATATCATTTTTATTGTTGTTAAATATGTTCATAGTTTCTTCTAATTTAAATATTAGGGGGAGAATTAAAAAAAATTCAAAAATCAAACAAAATTCAAAAAATTCAAAATCAAAAAAATAGTGTAATATTCTGGTTTATTTCTTGTTCAAGAAAATCAAAAATCCAAAAATATTTTTGTTTCTGTTTTATTTTTTTCAGAAAATATGAAAAACCCAAAAATATTGTGTGCTAAATTTTCTTTTAGTTTTGTTTTGTCTTGAAAAGTGAATTCAGGTGAAGATGAAACTCATGGAGTTTGTGTCGAAGATTTCTCAGCCAAGGCTTCATCCGTGATCATCGAAGAATTCTCATTCGAAGGAGCAAGAAATGAAGATTATTCTTTCGACATTCAATCTTTCAACCCCAGAAGCAAGGTGAAGCTGAAATTGAAGATTATGTGACAGATTGCATTGAAGCCTCCTCAATCAGTCTGCTGCTGACTTGTACCTGCTGAAGTGATCCAAAAGATTAGTTCTTTCTGATGTTCTCTTTGAAGATTCTCAAGCTGAAAGCGCTATTTTTCAAGAATCAGTACATCAAGCCTCCTCACCAGACGTGCGTTCAAAGCCAAATTTTGAAGAAATGCCCAACTGCTCAAGATGAAGTCAATTATTGAAGATTCATCATGTTCATCTTGAAGTTGTGAAGAATTTCAAGATAAATGCTGAAGCCAAGCTTACAATGAAGATGAACAAGAAAGCCAGCTACTTTTTAGGGGGAGCTTGTTGGGTCAATTAAGAAAAGAAAGTTACAAACCAAGGGGGAGATTGTTGGGTCAAAATTATGGTTTATACTTTGCTTTTCTGAGCAATTGTATTTTTATGTAATATTTTATGAGTTTACGGTCAGGTTTACGGCCAGGTGGGTGTTTACGGCCGTAAACAGGTTTACGGCCGTAAACCCTGTTTACGGCCCAATGGGTGTTTACGACCGTAAACCCATTACGGCCGTAAACCCATTTATGGCCCATATTCCCCAAGTATATATATAGGTGTTAGGTGGTTGAGGAGGGATTGATGAACAGAAAAGGAGTGTACGGCCAAGAGAGAGCGAGAGGAGTTTTAGTGTGTGTAAGTGTGTGAATCTTGTGTAAGGGAACTTCATTCTAATCAATACATTCAAGATTCATCATCTTCTTCTTCTCCTTCTCTTCTATTTGATCTGACATCATCCGTTTGATTGGGATTCCGAACCATCAATTGGATCTGACTGATACACAAGCAGATTAGGGACTTACAAGGAGGCCGATAGGCGGCGTGAGCTTGAGATTGAGTTACAGTTGCGAGAGCAGAGGCACGCCCCGGCGCAGTTACAGCCGGTGCCAAAGGGGTCTAAGACCGCTGATTCTAGGTCTGGAGGCCAGCGTGGCCGCACTTGTGGGAAGTGCGAGAAGGCTCATTCTGGAGTATGTCGATCAGGTTTTGGATGCCAAAAATGTGGCAAGGAGGGGCATTTCGTGAGGGACTGCCGCCAGTCCGCCCCTATTCCGGATATGAGGATCTGTTATCATTGTCATTAGGTTGGCCATATAAGGTCAACTGTCCGTCGCTCGCTGCCAAGTCGGCGCAGGCTCCCGCGCCGGATACTTTACGGATCACTGACGGGAGTCAGGGTAGGGCAGAGCCCCCGAGGGCTCGGGGACGCGCCTTCCAGCTCACAGCCGAGGAGGCCAGGACAACGCCAGATGTGGTTATTGTTATGTTTCTATCCCTTATCTTGTTGATTATATTTATTTTATACTTATATGTGTTGTACCTGTGTTAGGTACGTTTTTAGTGAACTCCTTACCTGGTTTGGTATTGTTTGACTCGGGGGCGAGTCTGTCTTTAGTCTCGGAATCTTTTAGTAGGGAGTTCTCTTTGCCTTTAGGAGAGCTAGAGTGTCTGTTGCGAGTCTCCATCGCCAACGAACACGGGATTTATGCTTCTTCATTTTATCAGGGTAGCGTTCTGGAGATTTTTGGGGTGTCCTTCCCGATTGATTTGATTCTGATTCCCATAGGGGAAGTTTGTGTGATAGTGGGTATGGACTGGCTGAGTCGATTCGGTGCTATGATCGACTGCGAGGGTCAGCGGGTGGTAGTTCGAACCCCAAGTGGGGGAGAACGGGTTATCTATGGTGAGGGCACCAGGTTGGGTTCAGGGGTCTGTTCAGCTTCCAGGGCTCGGCAGTATATTCAGCACGGGTGTGTAGGTTATCTAGCATATGTGGTGGATACGCGGGTCAGAGATCAGGTCTCGGTTTCAGAGGTTCCAGTCGTCAGGGAATTCGCCGATGTGTTTCCCGAGGAGTTACCCGAAGTGCCTCCAAAGAGGCAGGTCAAGTTCAGGATCGACATTGTGCCAGGTGTGGCCCTATCGCCAAGGCGTCGTACCAATTGGCACCACCTGAGATGCAAGAGCTGTCATATCAGCTGCAGGAGCTGCTAGGCAAGCAGTTCATTAGTCCGAGCAGTTCTCCGTGGGGAGCACCGATTCTCTTCGTGAAGAAGAAGGATGGTTCACACCGGATGTGCATTGACTAACAGGATTTGAACAAGTTGACGGTGAAGAACCGTTATCCACTAACATAGATCGATGATCTCTTCGATCAGTTGCAGTGAGCATCTTGGTTCTCCAAGATAGATTTGAGGTCCAGGTACCATCAGGTCAGGGTACGGGAGGAGGACGTGGAGAAGACCGCGTTCCAGACTCGTTATGGACACTACGAGTTCGTGGTGATGCCATTTGGGCTCACCAATGCGCCAACTATATTTTTAGACCTGATGAATCAGGTATGCATATCGATGCTCAATCGCTCAGCCATTGTGTTTATAGATGACATCTTGGTGTATTCCAAGACCAGAGAGCAGCACAAGGAGCATCTTTGGGAGCTATTGGGAGTCTTGAGACGAGAACGACTGTATGCCAAGTTCTCAAAGTGCGATTTTTGGCTACGAGAGGTTCAGTTCCGTGGACATCTCGTTAACCAGGAGGGGATTTTGGTCGATCAGGCCAAGATCGAGGCCGTTATGCAGTGGGAGGTTCCGAAATCTCCCTCGGATATCAAGAGGTTCTTGGGATTGTCAGGGTACTACCGGAGATTCATATAGGATTTCTCCAAGATTGCAGTACCCCTCACTCGTCTGACGAGGAAGGAGGTAGATTTACGATGGTGCCCTGAGCAGCCAAGGGCATTTGAGACCCTTAGACAGCGACTTTGCGAAGCTCCAGTCTTGACTCTCCCGGAGGGAGTTAAGGACTTTGTAGTTTTATGTGATGCATCCATCACAGGACTGGGAGTGGTCCTCTTGCAGAGATGATGAGTGATTCCCTACATGTCGCGGCAGTTGAAGCCGTATGAGACGAGATACCCCACGCATGATTTGGAGTTGGGAGCGGTGGTATTCGCTCTCAATATTTGGAGACATTATCTCTCCGGGGTCCGATGTACCATATACACGGACCACAAGAGTTTGAGACACATCATGGATTAGCCGAACCTGAACATGAGGCAGCACAGGTGGCTGGACGTAGTCAAGGATTATGACTACGAGATCCTTTACCATCCGGGTAAAGCAAACGTTGTGGCGGACACCCTGAGCCGCAAGTCGACTGGATCTTCTATTCCAGCTACATGTATGAGGATATATCAGTGGATTCTCCACTTGTGAGCTTGATCGGGGAAGCTCAGGCTGAGGGTGTACGGCAGGAGAACTGGAAGCTTGAGAGGATTAGGGGCGAGATCACCAGATTCTTGCAGGATAGTCGGGGATTGTTGTCCCGTTGTGGTCGGGTCTGGGTTCTGATGTCTAGTGGGGTCAGACAAATTGTACTGGAGGAGGATCATAAGTCTTACTTCTCTATTCACCCGGGGCCACTAAAATGTACCGGGATCTGAGTTTGAGTTACTGGTGGTCGTGCATGAAGCGAGAGATCGCTTAGTACGTCGAGAGGTGCTTGACCTGCAGCATGGTCAAGGTCGAGCACCAGCGGCCGCATGGCAAGCTGCAGCCACTGGAGATTCCCATGTGGAAATCGGAGCAGATCACAATGGACTTCATCACCAAATTTCCGAGAACGACAAAGGGTTTCGACGCTATATGGGTCATCGTGGATCGATTGACCAAGAGTGCCCCTTTTCTGCCAATTCGGGAGAGATCAGACAACGTTTGCAGACTGCTCAGAGTCGGCAGAAGAGTTACGCCAACCAGCGCCGAACTGAGTTGGAGTTTCAGGTTGGTGACATGGTACTACTGAAGGTCTTACCCTGGAAGGGTGTGATTCGCTTTAGGAAGAGGGGGAAGTTGGGTCCCCGATACATCGGGCCATTCAGGATCATTGCCAGGGTTGGAAAGGTGGCATATAGACTAGATCTTCCGGAGGAGCTCACTCAGATTCACAACACTTTTCACGTCTCGCAATTGCGGAAGTGCATATTAGATGAGGAGGCAGTGGTGTCATTAGATGATATACAGGTCGATGAGTGCCTGAATTACGTGGAGAGGTCAGTGGCTGTTCTGGAGAGGAAAGTGAAGGTTCTATGAAACAAGGATGTACCTTTGGTAAAGGTAATATGGGAGCATCGGAGGGGATCCGAGTGGACTTGGGAGCCGGAGGCCGAGATGCGGGAGCACTATCCAGAGTTGTTCACCACAGCAGACTTCGAGGACGAAGTCTAGGTTAAGTGGGGGAGAGTTGTAACATCCCGATATTTTCAGGTATTTCCGAATTCTCTCTTTTATTATTATTTTGTCATATGTAGTCCCTGGGGTTGGAAGAGTCAAGCCATGAGAAGCCTAAGGGCTAAAGTTGCAACTTCGAGACCAAGAAGAGTACGCTAAGCGTACATAAGGTACGTTGAGCGTACTAGGCGCGCCCTAGTACGTTGGGTGTACACTTGTGTATGTTGGGCGTACTCACGACAGATGGAAACCCTAATATTTAGGGTATGGGTGTTATATAAACATCCTTATGAGATCAAAACCCTTCATCATCTCAGTCTCCATAGTTTTGAGCCGTTTTCCCCAAACCCTAACCCCTTTCTTGAGTATGTGAGCTAAAAGTGTGTGTTTTGAGTAGTTGGAGAAGAAGGTATGGCATCAAGAAGTTGGAGAAGGAAGACAAGCTTGTAGATCTGACGTTACTTTATGCTCTAGAAGCTCCAGGAGGTAAAAAAGCTCCAACCTTTATTCTTGTATGATGTAGATCTTGCCATATTAACTTTATGAAACCATTTCTTGTCCCAAAAGTCCCAAGTTGGTGCATGTTATGATTTAAACGTAATAAGTTGTCCTTTCAGACCCTAGAAAGGGTCATAAGTGATAAAAATGATGTCCCAATGGCTAAAAGTGTCCCATACACGTAGTAGAAAGGTCTTAATGGGTTCAGACCATGTATTAAGAACTTTCTGGACGTCCAAAGTCTTAAAGTTCGAGACTTTATGGTTCTAAGGCACATTTGGTCGATGGATATGGAGTTTGGGCTCCAGTGCTTATGCCATTAAGCACTTATTTGAGTTTTGGTAAAAATCATGTACGCCCCGCGTAATTTCTGTACACCCAGCATACTGAGTCAACCACCTCGATGGTGGTCAATGCAAGGCGGAGTACGCCCAGCGTAGCAGAGGAGTACGCCCCGCGTATGCCCTCTGTTGGGCTTTTGGCGATTTGGGCTTCGGGGTTGGGCCAGTTTGACATGGGCCTTGCTGGACTTTCTTAATAGATGTGTTTTGGGCCTGTTTTGGTAATGGATCTTAAAATGAGGCCCAATTAGGGAGTTGGGCCCAATTGGAAAATTGGGCCAATGATGGGCCTTGGATATGTGGACTTTTGGATAAAGAATTTGGTATTAGGCCTTGGCCCAAACTAGAGAAAAGGAAAAATGGACTATGTAGGACCCTGAGTCGAGATTGATATCCCAAGTGTTGACTTAGTATTCGTTATTTTGGATAGTTCGGGTTCGGTGAGACAGCGGTCGGAGACTTTCAGACCAGTTCAACACTACTTGTGAGGTGAGTTCTTCTCACTATATCAACAGGGTCTAAGGCACCAAGGTCGACCCTTTTTGGATTGTTATCCTAATTATAGTATGCTTGTATGCAGTTATGATCTGTTATATCGGTATCCTGGTAGATAGGATGATGTTATGCTTAGTGATCTGTATAATCTATGTTTGTTTGTTGATTGTTATGTGTTATGAGTATGTCGACATATGTGTGTGGTTGGTTTGAGGCGGTCCTGCTTTGTGCTGAAGGCCAATAGACCCAGGGCGGCCCGGATAGACTGAAGACCCTACGAGGCGGTCCAGTCAGGTTGAAGGCCCGGCGAGCAGTCCGGATAGGTTGTAGGCCCTGCGAGGCATTCCAGACGTGTCGAAGGCTCGAGAGCGGTCCAGATAGACTGTAGGCCCTGCAAGTCGATCCAGTCGGGCTGATGGCTCAGTATGCATACTGTTTGTGTGATATTGTTATGGTTTGTATGGCGTTGGTATTTTAGGGGAACTCCCTAAGCTTCAGGCTTACAGTTGTTGATTTTGTTTCAGGTATTTCAGATGATCGCGGGATGGCGAAGGCGTGACCGTACACTTCCTCATATTTTATGATTTGGATTACTGGGATACTCTGATGTCTAAACTATTTTGAAAACACTTTGTAATAACTAATGATTTTGAATGGTTGAAAAAAAATTAATTGGCTTGAATTTTATGGATGTTACAATCGGGTGTGTCAGAACTCAAATTGAGGAAATGATAATTTTTCTTAAGAAAAATGAAGCTAAACTTCTAAAAACATTTTTATTAAGAAGAAGGGGTGTGATGCGTGCAATCAGCCGAGCTCAAGTAAGTGGTTCCCAAATTACCCATACCTATGTTATATGAGTAGTATGCTTGATATGGGAATTGCATTGAGGCTTTTATTTGAGAGAAAACAGAAGACTATGCCTTCGCCATATGAAATATGAGTATTAAGTAATAATAGCATGACACTTTGAATTCGATATAAGAAATTTTGTTTTCAAAACATTAGATTATGTATCGAGAGAGTAATATGAGAAAAAGCTATTTCCGATTTTCTTATCGGAAGTCCAGTTCAGCGTCACAAACTTTTTTTCACACCAGAGGTCTCTTAAGAATATTTATAGAGCGAAAAAAAAAACAAGATTCTTTTTTCCTTAGTTTATTTGATCAAATAAAAAAGCAACTTTGGGATTGCTTAATCATAGACAAATCACAGACAAAAAAATATAATAAAATAAATATATAAAGCAACGGAGCCACCATAGTATTTTTGAATTCCTCCGAAAGGAAGGGTGGTAAGTTGATTATTTACCAATCGGGGTCTGATCGATCCTATTTTTTCTTTATTTGATGTAAGGTAAGGGTCAATTTTATTGTAGAGCCATATGCAATGCATAATTCCCGTACGGTTGTTCGATTCTATCTTTTTTTCTTGTTATTATTTTATCTTCCCTTTATCATGCGAAATAAAGAAACTTTTTATTTTCTTATATCATCAGGGTAATGATCCATCAACCTGTTGGTTCTTTTTCTGAAGTAGCAACGGGAGAATTCATCTTGGAAGTGGGAGAACTGTTGAAACTACGTGAAACCCTGACAAGGGTTTATGTACAAAGAACGGGCAAACCCCTATGGGTTGTCTCCGAAGACATGGAAATAGATGTTTTTATGTCAGCAAGAGAGGCCCAAGCTTATGGAATTGTTGATCTTGTAGCGGTTGAATGACAATAGCATAGCCTGGATTTCACATCAATTCGTGATTTGAAATTACCCCTGCCGAGTTTCATATTAATATATTATGACTTTTATTTACTATTCTATTCAATAAAAGGAATTCATAATCATGCGGTTAGGATCGATCTAAACCAGTCCATTATGTATATGATTCAACATGCCAACGATTAAACAACTTATTAGAAATACAAGACAGCCAATTAGAAATGTCACA